>NC_134101.1:12959826-13274057 GCF_000715075.1 Nicotiana tabacum | reverse complement strand
AAGAGTTCAAAGAATTTAAAAGCTAAATCCCATTATCCAGGAGGGTCCTGAAAACTAAAATTAAATCTCGTCTTAAGGGTGAAAACTTAAAAGCTAAATTCTATTTCCTAAAGGTAAAACCTAAAACGAAATCTCATTATCTAGGAGGGCCCTAAAAGCTTAAAACTAAATCCCATTATCCAGGAGGGTCCTGAATATTTAAAACTAGATTCCATTATCCAGGAGGGTCCTGAAAGCTTGAAAGCTAAATTTCATTACCCGGGGAAGTGTTGTAAATTTAAAACTAAATCCCATTATCCAGGAGGATGCTGAAAATTTAAAACTAAATCTCATTATCCAGGAGGGTCCTGAAAACTTAAAACTGAACTTATCTGGAACATGCTTTTCTCATGGAGAATTCCTGCAGAGCAAACGAAATTTCCAGCCCCTATTTCAAACAAAGAAAATCTTGTCAGTTTGAAAATGTGGTGGTTAGTTTGTGGTATCCTTGCTGAAGGTGTTGGCTTCTACCACCGCCATGCTTCGTTCCGATTAGCTGCTTCGGGCTAACAAAGAATAGTTTGACCTTTTGATCGAATCACGACCACAAAAGCCTCTGAATGCCCCGAATCCCTTACACTCAACTTGTTGTATGCCATTTTTATTCTGACAATTGTTGAAGCTTTGCATTTCCTCAAAATTCACGAATCACTTGACCACCTGAACTTCAATTAACACCACATTACTCATTCTGAATCATGTCACTTGTGATGTGCTTGGCCAAATTTCGCTTGATGCAATTAAAAAGCTGGTAATGGGCTTTGAAGTCCTTTATTGCTTCCTTAACAAAGACAAACTTGACAGAGACTTAGAAAATAGACCCAAAAGAAACGAAGCGAAGTGACTTCGAGAATTAGGAATAAAGAGGAAAAGTTTGAACAGAGATGATTATTTGAAGAAGAATGGAAAGGAGACTTATCTGAATGAAGCAGCTGGCTCCAATGATCATGACATGCATTTCGGATTGATCACCCTAATCCATCCAACTAATCACATTTCAGTTCATGCCATGTCTTCATACTTCAAAACCAGGATTTCCATAATTCAATTTCTCTGTAAAGTCATGAACCTCATTCGGCTTGTAGTGCCCCGAAGGGTTTTCACCTGCAAACATCTCTCATTTGCTCATCTCTCAACTCACAATCGCCTTACGGTGCCCGCGAGAATTTTCACCAATAAGACTCTATCATTTTAAATTTTCTCTCAGCTCACCATCGCCTTACGGTGCCCATGAGGGTTTTCACCAATAAGATTCTCTCATTTTATTCATTTTTCCTTATGCCCATGAACAAAGTGTTACCCATGATGTAAATCATACCTCTATCTCGCTTGACTTGGCATCCTCAAAGATTTATCGGAAGGTCTTTTTTTGGACCGTAGTGTAGGCTTTTGGATATGGTTAGAAAGAAAGGGTGGCATGCAAGCTCAAGAAAATTTAAGATGAAAGGGTTCAAAATTACAACTTTTGGAATCAAATCTTTTGCAAAGCTAAAACTTTTGCCCCAGTTTCTTTGAATCTAGGGAATTTTGAATTTTTATTTTGATAGGACCGAACCTCAAGGTAAGGCTGCCTACGTATCCTTAAAAGGAATCAGGTCGAACGTAGTTCAAACCATAATTGATTGTTTTTTCTTTCTTTCTTTTTTTTTAATTTTCTTTTCTTTTTTTCCTTCTTTTTTCTTTTTTTTCTTTTGTTTTTCTTTCTCTTTTTTTTTTCTATATTCTTTTTCTTTTTTTTCTTTTTCTTTTCTTTTTTTTTTCTTTTTCTTTTCTTTTCTTTTCTTTTCTTCGCTTTTCTATTTTCTAACTCTACTTCTGATTCCAAAAGAGGGATATGAAAGAAAATAAATAAGGCTCAAAAGGGGTAACAAAGAGTAAAAGTGTTTGGGGCAGCAGAATAAAATGCCTTCGTCATTCCAACTTTGAACATGCCAAGTACAAAATGCAATTGAAGATAAGCAAAGAAATCATACATAATATCTCTTGACTGCATCGGAATTGATAGCCATATCCGCACATTTACCTTCTATGTATGCTAAACACAAAGCACCATTGGGCAACACCTTTGTCACAATGAACGACCCCTGCCAGTTTGGGGCGAACTTGCCTTTAGCTTCAGCCTGATGTGGAAGAATGCATTTCAATACCAGCTGGCCCACTTCAAATTTTCGGGGATGCACCTTCTTGTTGTATGCTCTTACCATTCTTTTCTGATACAATTGACCATGACATACTGCTGCCAATCTTTTTTCATCAATCAAACTCAACTGCTCTAGCCGGGTTTTGACCCACTCATCATCATCAATTTCAGCTTCAGCAACGATCCAAAGGGATGGAATCTCAACTTCCGCAGGTATAACTACCTCAGTTCCATATACCAACAAATAAGGAGTTGCACCTACTGAAGTGCGAACAGTAGTGCGATAACCCAGTAAAGCAAAAGGTAACTTTTCATGCCATTGTCTGGAACCTTGCACCATCTTACGAAGTATTTTCTTTACGTTCTTGTTAGCAGCCTCAACAGCTCTGTTTGCCTTATGACGAAACGGAGTGGAGTTTCGATGCATAATCTTAAACTGTTGACATACCTCTTTCATCAAATGACTGTTGAGGTTAGCAGCATTATCTGTGATGATTACCTTGGGAATTCCGAACCGACAAATGATATTTGAATGAACAAAATCTACCACCGCCTTCTTAGTCACGAACTTGAAAGTTACAGCTTCGACCCACTTGGTAAAGTAATCAATGTCCACCAGAATAAACCTATGCCTGTTTGACGTTGCCGACTCAATTAGTCCAATGACATCCATGCCCCAAGCAACAAAGGGCCAAGGTGCAGACATTATGTGATACTCAGAAGGCGGAGAATGAATCAAATCACAGTGCACCTAGCATTGATGACATTTGTGAACAAAGCTGATGCAATCTCATTCCACGGTGAGCCAATAATAACCTGCTCGAAGAATCTTCTTTGCCAAGACATACCCACTAATATGCGGCCCGCAAACTCCGAAATGCACTTCGGCCATGATAGTCGAAGCTTGTTTAGCATCTATGCACATTAGTAATCCTAGATCTGGAGTCCTCTTGTATAAGATTCCCCCACTTAAGAAAAATCCACTAGTCAGACGTCGAATGGTTCTCTTTTGATCACCTATGGCATATACCGGATATACCCCAACTTGATGTATTCCTTGACATCATGGAACCAAGGCTCACCATCAAGCTCCTCTTCAACCACATTGCAATAGGCATGTTGATCACGGACTTGGATATATAGAGGGTCGACGTAAGTCTTATCCGGATGGTGTAACATTGACGCCAGAGTAGCCAAGGCATCGAAAATCTCATTATGAATCCTGGGAATATGCCTGAATTCTACTGACCTGAATCGTTGACAAAGATCATGTAGACACTGTCGATACGGTATGAGCTTCAAATCTCGAGTCTCCCATTCTCTTTGAATATGGTGAACCAACAAATCAGAATCTCCCAGAACCAGTATTTCCTGGACTCCCATATCTACAGCTAACCTCAAACCCAGAATGCATGCTTCATACTTGGCCATGTTGTTGGTGCAATAAAATCGAAGTTGGACCGTCACAGGGTAGTGACAGCCTGTTTTAGAAATGAGTACAATGCCTATTCCGACACCTTTCATGTTAGCAGCTCCATCAAAAAAGAGTTTCCAACCCGACATTTCATTATGATAAACCTCGTCAACATACATCACTTCTTCATCAGGAAAATAAGTCTTCAGTGGCTCATATTCTTCATCTACCGGATTCTCGGCCAAGTGATCGGCCAAGGCTTGAGCTTTTATCGCGGTCCGAGTCACAAAGATGATGTCGAACTCTGTGAGTAAAATTTGCCATTTTGCTAGTCTTCCTGTGGGCATAGGCTTTTGAAAGCTATACTTTAGAGGATCCATGCGAGAAATAAGGTAAGTAGTGTAGGATGACAGATAATGCTTCAACTTTTATGCCATCCAAGTCAGGGCGCAACATGTCCTTTCAAGAAGAGTATACTTAACCTCATAAGGAGTGAACTTCTTGCTAAGATAATAAATGGCTTGCTCTTTCTTGCATGTGATGTCGTGTTGACCCAACACATAACCAAAAGAATTATCCAGGACCGTCAAATAGAGAATTAAAGGTCTCTCGGGCTCCGGCGGGACCAACATAGGTGGGTTTGATAGGTAACTCTTGATCTTATCAAATGCTTCCTAACACTTATCAGTCCACTTAACCGCAGCATTCTTCTTCAGCAACTTAAAGATGGGCTCACAGGTTGTCGTGAGTTGAGCAATAAACCTGCTGATGTAGTTTAAACTTACGAGCAGGCTCATCACCTCAGTTTTATTCTTTGGCGATGGTAATTCTTGGATGGCTTTGATCATTGACGGATCCAACTCAATACCGCGTCGACTGACTATAAATCCCAACAGTTTCCCAGACGGGACACCAAATGCATATTTCGCCGGATTGAGGTTGAGGTTGTACCTGCAGAGCCTTTGGAAAAACTTTCTCAAATCCCCGACGTGGTTGATTTTCTTCTTTGTCTTTATGATCACATCATCTACATAAACCTCAATCTCCTTGTATATCGTGTCATAAAATATGGTAGTCATTGCCCTCATGTAAGTTTCCCCAGCATTCTTCAAACAAAATGGTATTACCTGGTAGTAATATGTCCCCCATGGCGTGATGAACGTTGTCTTTTCTGCATCTTCCTCATCCATCAGGATCTAGTGATATCCGGCGTAGCAATCCACAAAACACCCGATCTCATACTTGGCACAATTATCAATCAGAATGTGGATGTTCGGTAATGGAAAGTTATCCTTTGGACTTGCCTTGTTGAGATCACGATAATCAACACATACCCTGGTCTTACCATTCTTCTTTGGTACTGGCACCACATTAGCTTACCAGGTGGTATATTAAGTGACCCGAATGACTTTCGCCCCAAGTTGCTTTGTGATTTCTTCTTTAATCTTCACACTCATGTCAGTCTTGAACTTTCTTAACTTTTGCTTGACATGAGGGAATGCCGGATCAGTTGGCAATTTATGAACTACCAAATCAGTGCCCAAACCCGGCATATCGTCATACGACTATGCAAAGACATCTTTGTATTCAAACAGTGCTTTGATTATTTCTTCCTTGATTTGCGGTTCCAGATGCACACTTATCTTAGTTTCCCTGACAATATCTTGGTCTCCTAAATTGATTGCTTCAGTTTCATTCAAATTAGGCTTGGGTTTTCCTTCAAAGTGTTTTACTTCTCTACTGATTTCCTCAAATGCTACTTCTTCATCATGTTCTGTTTCATCATCACACTCTACTTCTTGGATTATTATTTCAGAATTAGATTGGCTTTTAAGATTTGGCTGAAAATTTCTCATGTATGTCATTGAAACTGGCATAAAAAGAACTGTACAGAAGAAAAACAAAAATGAAACGCTATTAGGAATAATGAAAAACAGGAAATTGTATTTCATTAAAAATAAAAGGATAGAAGGGTTTATACATCAAAACAAGCGAAAAAAAAATCTGGATTACAACCCTGGAATAACCCAGATGACAGAAAGGAAAACAAAGCAAACTACCAAAACTTCTTCCGGGTGGGGGGAGGAGTAGTTTTCCAATTGCTAAGCTTCACATTTGGCCCGATGAGCTGCACATCTGCGTTACTGGAACCTTCCCTAGTTTCCACCATATTAACCTCATCAAACAAACTCTGGAACCACTTGATCATCTCTTCATCAAAGTCGACCACAGGTTTTGGAACTGATGATATTGGACGCTTTGCGGGCTCTGGCTTAACAAAAGACTTAGAGATGTGTGGAACAGGATTAGGGAGTGACCATACCTTCCGTTTCAAATTTTTAGCCCTTTTTACGTCCTCCCCTATGAGTGTGAATCCCAAACCAAAGGTACCAAAACTTTCACGGGACACACCGGATGCACAATACCCTATAAAGATGAACCTAGACCTTTGCCCGGCACAAAACCATTCTTCAACATTTCATTTGCTACCATGACGGACATGGAGGGTAGCTTCGGACCTAGAATGCATTCTCCCTCAAGAATCTTCTCGACGAACATTGTTTCGAAAGTTTGGTAGACCCAAGGCCCTTTATCATCTTTAGCTTCAATAAATGGAACAATTGTGTCACTGTAAGCAGATAAGTTCTCATCACCGTGCACAACTATTTCTTGCCTGTGTTATTCAAACTTTACCATTTGATGCAGAGAAGACGGGACTACCTTGGCAGCATGTATCCAGGGCCTGCCCAACAACAAGTTGTAGAAGACAGCCATATCTAGCACTTGGAACTCCATAGTGAACTCAACTGGCCCTATTGACAATTCGAGCATTATATCACCGACAGAATCTTTCCTTCCTCCATAAAGCCTCGAACACATACACTGTTCATGTGGATCCTTTCAGTGCCAATCTTCAACTTTTGCAAAGTGGACAAAGGGCAAATATTTGCACTAGAACCGTTATCAACCAGTACCCTTGAGACAACAGAATCCTCGCACTTCACCATGAGATAAAGAGCTCGATTGTGTTCTGTACCCTCCATCGGAAGTTCATCATCTGAGAAGGTGTTCCTATTTGCTTCGAAGATCTTGTTAGCAATCTTTTCCAAGTGGTACACCGTGATCTTATCAGGAACATGGGGCTCATTCAAACTCTTTATCAGGGCTCTGCGGTGTTCATATGAATGTATCAGCAAAGACAAAAGAGAGATATGAGCTAGTGTTTTCCTTAACTGCTCCACAATGGAATAGTCTTGCACTTTCATCTTTTTCAGGAACTCTTCAGCCTCTTCTTTGGTGACTCGCTTCTTTACTGGGATTTTGCTATCCTTGTATGGCTTGGCTTTCCTCAACTCCTCTGGGGTAAAATATCTCCCAGAACGAGTTAGTCCTCCGGTTTCGTTGACTTCTTCCTCTACTTCTTTCCCTTTATATGTCACTATCACCTGTTTGTAATTCCATGGGATAGCCTTTGTGTCGACCATTGGCAACTAGGTCACCGGCTTAATAATAACAGGGGTAATACGAGCCCCTACCACGACTATGACAGGCTTGCTCGGGATCCCTGGCACGACCACTTTTGGCTTTTCTTGGATCGCTCCAACATCATCCGGAGGCCCTTTCAAAACTAATATAGGTGGCTTCACGTTGAGCGTGCTTCGCTTCTTCGTCACCCTTTCAACTGTCAAGGGCATTGCTTTTGTAGAATCTAGAGCCTTAACTGAATTACTTTCGCTAGCGCAGATTATCATGATAGACTTGGAAGAATTCTTGGGATCCCCATCCTTATGAACTATCTCAATCATATGTGTCTCTGCATGGGCCGGCAAAGGATTTTGGTTGATGATTGGCGCCTCCGGGCTCTGGACCACAATTTGATTTGTATCAATAAGCTCTTGGATTTCCCTCTTCAAATGCCAACACTTCTCTGTGTCGTGCCCTAGGGCATCCGAATAATATGCGCATCTGAGGGAATAGTCAAAATTCCTTGGAGGTGGATTTGGTATCTTTGACTCAATCGGCCTCAAGACGTCCAAATGCCTCAACCTTTGAAACAAACTTGTGTAGGACTCTCCAAGAGGGGTGAAGGTTTCTTTCCACTGCTGCCTCTTTTTTCTATAATCTGGCCTTGGTCGAAAGCTTGGACCAGTAGGGTTTCGGTATGGTTGTGGGGGTGGATAAGGATTTTGTGGAGTTGGAGCATGCCATTGTGGGTAAGGAGGGGGTTAAGCATATGACTGTGTATGATGAACATGGTATTGGGGTGGTCTGACTGAATATTGAGGGTCTTGTGGTGGGAAATAATGTTGGGATGGATTATATGGAGCTTGGGTGTAGGCTTGAGGTTGAGGTCGAGGTTGGGTGTACTGGTGAGGCAAACCCCTTGGGCCACGCCCTGATCCAGAGACAAACATAGCGACATCATCTTTCTTCTTTTTGCCTAACAGGCTTCCGGTGCCACTTTGAATTGCCTGTGTGGTTGCTTTTATGGCGGAGTAGCTCATGATCTTGCTTGACTTGAGTCCCTCTTCCACCATTCCTCCCATCTTTGCCACATCATTGAAGGACTTACCTATGGCTAAGATAAAATGGCCAAAGTAAGTAAGCTCTCGGGCTTGAAGAAAGTACTCGACCATCTCATCTTCTTCCATTGGAGGATTGACCCGTGTAGCTTGCTCTCTCTATCTGAAACCATATTCCCTAAAGCTTTCACTGGGCTTCTTCTCTACCTTGGTCAAAGATAGGCGGTCTGGGACAATGTCTATGTTGTACTGAAAGTGCTGAGGAAAGGCCTGAGCCAAGTCGTCCCATGTATACCACCTGCTAGCGTCTTGACGGATGTACCATTCCAGAGCTTCCCCACTCAAACTCTGACTGAAATACGCCATTAATAATTCGTCTTTCCCACCGGCGCCTCTCATCTTGTTACAAAAGCCTCTCAAATAGGCCACGGGATCTCCATGTCCATCGTACAGGTCAAACTTGGACATCTTGAACCCAGCGGGCAGTTGGACATCAGGGAATAAGCATAAATCCTTGTAAGCCACACTTACTTGGCTTCCTATCCCTTACATGTTTTTCAAATATTGCTCTAAACTATTCACTTTCCTGAATATCTCATCTTTCTCCACGTTCTTAGATGGTTTCTCGGCTTCAACATGTGGCTCAAAGTGAGGGGTGTAGGGATAAGGATCCGGGACCTTGAAGGTTGGTTCTGGAGTATAATAGTGAGCATCTGGAGCTTGGAATGCGAGTTCACTAGAGGATCGGTAGAGGGTAGCTTGTGGAGGAGCTACAAAAATAGGAGCCGATGTCGGAGCAGGGTTTGAGGTTATTTTGGCTGGTGGAGCATGGAAAATTTGGGACGAGGTGTCAGGGTAGTTGCGGTAAGGGGTAAATCCTAGTGCATGTTGAGGGGGAAAGATCAACGGTAATGGGAACCTGGGCTTGTGACAGTGGTAGAAGGGAAGTAGGGTTTTCTGTATAGTTAGCAGGGAATGAAGGTGGAGGATGTCCCCTGATCCAGGCCTGATACATTTCCGCCATTTGATGTTTCAACCTATGGACCTCCTCTTTCAATTCAGACTCTGATTCTACAATCTCCCTCGGCGAGTCAACAACACCTGTGTCCAATTCTTTGCTAGTCATGGCTGTCTTGTGCTTTGACCTGGTGTTATATGGATGACTTGCCAGAATGCCAACAAACTAACCACCTAAACAGAACCTGGCTCAATGCATATCCAACAAACTTGTTAGTTTTGAGCCGCTTCACAGATAGGAAATCGCACGTTGGGATGCAATGCACCTAAACAGTTAAACGCTTCTACCATTTCTTTGAACGGTTGCATGTTTCATCCCGGTCTTAACTAACCTTTTTTCGCTGCGTACCTCTTTTCTTTCATTTCTGCCTCCCTTTAATCATTCTTGATTTTCTCATTCTGTTTCTGCCGCTTTTTTATTTTTGGCACTCTCTTTTCTCTTTTTGTTTTTGCCACTCTTTTCTTTCTTTTTCACTCGCTTTTATCTCTCCCCTTTTCTTTGCTTTTCTTTTTTTCATTTTTACTCAATTAGTTTTATGGCTATGATCGAATCCTATTGGGATTGCCTACGTATCATGACGCCGTATGAGTCAGATTATTACGTAGTTCAGGAATGTAAATGCAAAATGAAAGAAAAGAAATTTGTTTTTTCAATATTTCATTAATAAGACATCTTTGGGGTTTTTCTATTACAAAGACTCGGAAATACTGATGGCTAAAAAGAAACATACAGACTCGAAACAAAACCACAAACAGACTCGAAGGGACAAAACAGACATGAAAGAAATAAAGTAAGACTCAAAAATCAAAAATCATGAATACATAAAAGCCTCGAATGCTACTCCAGGGGCCCGCGGGACATCAGTCAGTCTCGACGCGGGCCTGCATGCAATTTCTTCTTGAAGGTGCTCCAGGTCAGCCATCACCTGGAGGACAAATGTCATCACGAAAGCAAAGAACATGGATCTAGTCATATCCTCACATTCATGGCACTTTATTGCAACATAATCAGCTATTTCTTTGATTCTCATGCTGATGATAACCTTTTCTTGAAGCAAGCATCCGATTTGTTGTGCACGGGCTTCCAGCACCTGCGTGGCTGTGCCATTTTGGTCTTACAACTTTTGGATGCTTTCTTCTAATTGGTAAATCAAAGCATAGCAGTGTTCTCTCTCTCTATTTTGAAGTCTTTTGTTTGCTGAACCATTTAATTTTTGAGGGTAGTTAGCTTTTCCTTTAAGACCGTGACTCCTCTATCATACTTTTGCTTCAACTGCTGAGCAAACGTTGTCTGTTCGCCCACACCTTTTGCCAACTGTGCTCGAGCCTTCGCCAAGTCTTCCTCGGCCTTTGTCAAATTAGCCCCAAAATTATACACTTTCTGCCTCAGATTGCTTACGAGTCTTTCATCTTTTTCGCTTCTTACCGGGGTCTCGGCGGCTATTTCATCTTTCGGATCTGAGCTCGGAGGGCTTCGTTTTCCCGAGCCAACCTCTCTTTTCTCCTTCATACTCAGCAGCCTACAAACTACTATCAAATTTGATGTTCATGATTTGATCTTCTAGCTTGCTTATGGTGGCCTGGTATTGGTTCTCTTTAGCTAACCAAACCCACTGTTCTTGCGCTCCGTCAGTGAATTGTTGAACATGGGGTCTTTTGGCGGGCTGTTCTGGCTCTTGATTGACCCGAACTCTTTTACCATACCATGCCGTGTAAATAGGCTCGACTTCACCGGATGACAAATCCCGCACCTGAGTCTGTGGCTCCAACAACCTACATTGGTGCCAAATCTGGCAAACCTTTTCTTCTAGGAATGCAGCTTTTGGGCATAGATCAATAACCTGTGGACTTAGATCCTCGTCGTGAGGGACTATTTGATACTTTCCCAATTGGCGTAGGACCCGATGCGGAGCATATGGCTGAATACTTCAAAGACCCATCAGTAAGAGAAAGCACACTCCGACGGACATGTAAATAGGCTCGTTGACCGGGAGCCAACCGAAAGTCCACACGATTTGCTTTGCGGTCAAAGAACCCAAATACGCGAACCATGCTTCAGTACCTTCCGGAAACTCATAGTCGTTTACCCAGTTTCCATATTCTTCAATGCAATTGAGTTCGGTCAGTCCGTAGTTCATGTACCTCGGGCGATGACAGAGATGTTCCACTATCCACATTTGTAAAAGCAGGTTGCAACCCTCAAAGAACTTTGCACCCGCTCGACATGCGGTTAAAGCTCGATAGATTTCTACGAGAATCATCGGCATAAGAGTACTGTTGGCCTTCTTGACCATAAAGTCAGCCATTCCTGCAAGCCCCAGTTCTATATGTCCGTCACTCCTTGGGCATATCAGAGTGCCTAAGAATGCAACTACGAAGGCTAAACCTCTGCGTGCTTCCCGCTTGTTTTTATTTCCCTGATGACTCAAACCAATGTCCGAAACCTCAAATCCATGGGGGTCCCCATACCGGCTATATAAAAAGTGGAATGTGCAGAATCCTTCGGTCAAATTTCCATCTTTGACCTGCCAGTTAATGCTCAGAAGGTCCAAAACCTTATGAGGGGTTACAGTCCTTGGTGCTACTGGATATTGGTGCCTGAGATTTCCGTTAAGACCGGCATAACATGCCATCTCCTCCAATGTAGGGGTCAATTCAAAGTCAGAGCAGTGGAAAACATTGTGTGTCTGGTCCCAAAACGGTATCAAAGCTTCAATTATATCAACCTTGGGTTTAATCTCCAGAAGACCGGTGAGCCCACCTAAAGCTTTAGTCATGGAACACTTGCTGACCTCCCCCGGGTCATTCCACCACATATGGAGTCTTAGTGGAATCTCATCTACGACCCGAAAAGGTACATTCTCAACGGTGCTCATTATGCACATTTTAAAATTAGGGTAACTGGTTAAAACATGTGAATTTTGTTTAAAAACTGATCATGAAAAGATTATACTTTACTCTTTTTTTTTCAAAATCTAAGTAAAAACAAATCAAGGCTACTTTTGCAAATACGACCCTTCAGCACTTCGGAAGGGAAGATTTTAGGGATGTGCTTGCTAAGTGGCCAAAATTAGAAAAAGGGCCTAGGTGGCTATTCTCGCAAAAAGGCCTTCCAGCATCCCGTCGGGACATTTCTGGCTATTTGGACAAAAATGTCATCACTTAAATTTATTTATGGCAAAATGGCAGTATTTTTCTATTTTGGGTTATTTTTGCAAAAGCGGGGCTGGACCCGATGAGGGTTGCCTACGTATCTCACACCCGATGAGAATCAAACCCGCGTAGTTCGGTAAGTTTTGACGCAACAGGAAAATATGATTTATTTTGAAATGACTCTTTTCTTGTTTCCTACGTTTTTTTTTCTTTTTTTCAAAATTTCGGCACAGTTTCGGGATATTTTGAATATCCGGATTTTCAGACCCGGGTGTTTTTCTATCCTACCTCACTCTTGGTTTTTATTGATTTTCTTTCCCTATTCTAGAAGTCGGTCAACATACAAGCCGAAGCAAATAAACGGACAAGTAGCATGTAAAATGCATCGGGATGGTCTTTTAATTTTGGGTACACGTGTCCTAGACGGACCCAACCCTATGTTGAGTCCCCCAAGTCAAATGCACGTGATGCAAATAACGTACCTACTAGGGATCCGACATGAGGCTATGTCATTCTAAGTTTGGATCCTGGGTGTATTGTTCTACACCTGGCTTACCCGAGCGGGCAATTGGGAGGAGGGGGGCAGCGTACCGGGAATATAGAAGCTTCACCGGCTTTACAACTTGTCCGAACCTCGTTCTAAAATTAGGATATGACTCTAACAGAAAAGAAGCCACGCGAAGCGCACGCTTCCTAGAAGATTTAGAAGACTCGGAGAGAAGAAGGGTTTCGTAGCAGTTTATATACAGTCCACACAATATCAAAGCGGTAAAAAGAGGCATTTAGCACATTAGGCTCAAACACGTAAATAATAAGATAATAAACAAAAGTCAAGTATAACAGTTATTCTAAGCTCAAACTCTGAACCCTGAACCAGAGGTTCTGAGTTCGTGTCTCCAGCAGAGTCGCCAGAGCTGTCACACCTCCTTTTTTTCAATTTAAGTGACATTAATCAAAATTAGATTATTTATTTATTCAGAGTCGCCACTTGGAATAATTCATGGTATCCCAGGTCACCAGTTTATTTTAAATCTCAAATCGAGAAAATTTGACTCTATTTAAAGTCTGCAAAAATCAGAAGAACGGGTAAGAAATTCTGTTAACCGGAGAGAAGGTGTGAGATACTCCCTAGTTCCGTGATTTTAGCACGGTTACTCAATTATTAATAATTAACTTAAAACCGATTTAATAGAATTTTAATTGCTTTTAGGATTTATGGAATTATTTCTTGAACAAGTTACGATGTCGTACACTTATCATTTTGGTACACATTGCAAACCACGCCACGTGAAACGTATCCGTGATTTACAATATGTCTGTTTTAATTATTATTTAAAGTTATGGTCGAGTCACGTGAAACACACACTCGAATTGGGAATTACGTATCATGACTATGCCACGAGAACCGTACCCATAGTCACGGTGATTTTATTACGTGCTTAGAGCAAACTACGAGGTTTGAAATGAATGTTGTCTAGATATGAGACGAGTGTGAGGCCATGAGTTATGGATATGATGTTGTTGGAAAGAAATGTGATTTTAAACATTGAGACCACTTTTTTGGCAGAACTTGAATGTCCAAAGAATAAAGAATGCCTCGCAATTGACAATTAACTAATACAGACATAGATTTTACAAGATGAGATAGTAGGCTAGAATTTAAACACAAAAGGCATACATGCAAAACATGTGGATTAAATTAATGTCACTCACGACTCAATCTGGACGGCGAGAAATCTGAAGCTTAATTCATGATAATTCAAGAATAAACTCATGGCCCATTTTTAATCAAGCTCTGACCAATCCAAGTAAACTTATCCAAACCCCACAGCCCAGTAGCGCTAAAATCTCACAAATCTTTAATTTCTAAAAAGCAATACATGGCCCAATATTTCACTACCCCTTCAATCATGCCATCAAACCTCTAAACCTCAACACATGATTACACAATATACTCTTGAGTTAACATGAACTAACTCACATGATGGGAAATTCAGATTGTAAAATAATCCTTTACTGTATGAGTCCAAGGTCACAAATCAAAACTTGCAAAGAATGACTATTCCTTACACCCTATGTTTGAACTGAAAGAATCAAATGATCAAAGACCCAATTAATTTGTACAAACCAGTTCAAAACAAATTACATGTATATGTCCACAAATACTATTTCTAAGTTAATACAGAATTCTAATCTTTTGAAGACACAGAGAATCCTTTGGCATTTATAACTTCTTCACGCTAGTTTCGAGCTCACAATAAAGCACAATACTGTTATCGAATCGACCAATGCTTCACATTAGGTCCAGAAGATTACAAACTCCATTGATTTTCTAATGGTCAAGCCATAACCAGGTTATCCCTCAATAGCAAAGTACCATATGAACAAACTGAAACTCAAATCCATTATAGAATGAAACTAATGTAAGAATAGCAGTAAACAATGACAGACTCAAACCTCAAAAAGGATTCAGCTTCTTAAAGTAGATGCAAACAACTAAGCCAACTATATCGCTAAACTTCATATCAATTAAACATGACATATGATATTAAACATGAACATAAATAGGCATTCCAAATCTTCAGTTTAAACATCTCAGAAGAGAAACACAAGGTATAGTAACATACCTAAAAGAGAATCAAGAGATGAATTTGACAGAAATAACAAAATCTGAAATGGAAATCCAGCCAGCAACAAACAGCAGCAAGCTTATATTCAAAGAACAAACTCAAGCTTGAATACTACTAAGATCCCAGAAAAGTGAAGCAGAACCAGTAGAAATTAAAGGACACAGCATCTTGGATCTTTCTTTTTCTTTTTCTTTTTCTTTTTTTTATTTTCTGTTTCTAACCTTGAACAAATCAGAATGAAAAATTATAAGTTCTCTGAAGTTTTGAGGGTTTTCCTGTATACCTTTTTGAGTGAATGAATATCCGACCCCCCAAAATATGTGAGTGAGGTCTTTTATATATAGTTAAAAATCCGTCATGTGCTCCTAAGGATAAGGGAATAATTCCTAGAATGCAGTCCCTAAATTTTAGGGGGGAAAAGCATCTTTTACAACTGAATTGGACAGTTGTCCCTTTTCAGATATTTTCTTTTAACAGTTGTCCCCTTTTCTGTTTTTCAGCATCTTTTAATTCTAAAACTATCCCTAATTCTTTTATTTTATTGCACTTAAGTCCCTTATCTAGAGGTTTCCTATATACTACCCAATATTTTCCTAATTTTTCATATCCATCCCTTAAAGTTTCTGTTATTCACAAAACAACCATACCAACAAAATCAACAGACTTAAACAAAAAGAAAATCAGTGGTGCAGAAAACGAATCATTTAACGGAAGAAAAGTCTGATTAAGCTTAATTCAAACTATCCAATTAAACTAATCAACATAATTGAACTAACTGATTATGCAATGACCTAATTAATCTAAAATAAACCAAATGGCAAAACAGAATCAATACAGAAAATGTTACTGAAACAAGTTTTGATTTCTAAAGAAAACGCAATGGCAATATGACTATCCTAAACTCTAAACGTGCAATTAAACACAGAGAATGCAATTAGTTCATACTAACATGGATTAATTTAAATAATTATAATTAATATGTAAATTAACCTAAACTAATGACACATTAGAGAAAAAATAGAGCACAGGAAAGAGATACATATAGTGCTCAGACTGATTGTCAAAAGAAAGGAATTTCCGGCAAGCTGGAGAAATTGCTACACCAACATTGGCCGGTCAAATTCTGATGACCCCGAAATGAGCTAAAACTAATGTCAATCTATTGCTCTCGTTAAGAGCAATAGATTAAGGTAAGTTCTAGCCCAAACGAGTGGTATCGCCCAAGAAATCAAAAAAGGGGAGGATTAAGTTTTTTTTCTGGAATTTCAGATCTGAAATTAGCCGGGTTTGGTGGGAATTTTGGGGAAATTGGTATGGGATTAAGGTTTAGGAGGGTGTGGGTATGAGTTTGGAGTTTTTTGGACGGTGTCCACCGCCGTGGGGTGATTTTCGACGGCGGAGGATCCTAGGGCAGCTAGGGTTAGGTTAATTAGAGGGATGGGAGATGAGGGGAAAGAAATGTCTCTAAGGACCTTCAGGCCGAGTTAGATAGGGCTCAGAAATAAGCATCGGTCCTGAGGCGGGAGCATGCCGATTTGGTTGAAAAGGTAAAGATCTTTGAAGTTAGAAACGAGGAACTAGTCATAGTGGCTAATGACAAAATCTCGTAGGTCCAGCAAAAGATTGACCAGATCGACCAACTCCAAAAGGAGATGGGTAAAATCCAAGTCATGGTCGATGGGTGGAAGAGCAAAATGGATCTGCTAGTCTCGAAGAAAGAAACCGCCTAGGCAAAGCTATCTTCAGTAGAGGTTCAGCTTCGGGTGGCGAAGGAGAATGCTGATAAACGGGCTCAGCTAAATGAAGATCCCCGAGCACTTTTGGGCAGGTTTGAATTTTTATTGAAGGCCTTACGTTTTGATCACGGTCTTCGGGTGTCCTTTTTTAGGTCGGCCGTAGCCTTTTAGGTTTAGGCACTACCTAATAGGTTTTGTGCCTCCGGATTTTGATAACCCGAGTTGCCCGAACTTATTTCGGACGACAGTCCCCGAGTGGGGGTAGCCCTTGGGCTCGGATAGGGGTAGCCCTTGGGCTTGATAGTCCCTGGGTAGGGATAGCCCTCAGGCTCGATGTTTTAAAAGGCAAAAATACGTAATAGCAAGGTGGAAACTTTCTTTCATTTATATGTGTAAAGTACATGATTGAAAGCATGTAAGAGCTTGTATTATGGCTAAGGTGGCCTACGCAGGCACGATTCACTTGACCGTTTAGACCTTACAATAAATCCTAACCACCGAGTCTAGGCTGTTTGAGCACAAAGTTCTGTTTGAGCACAAAGTTTCCTTCTTTCCTTACTAAGAAGCTTAACTCGAGGGTGATGGCCCCCAGTATTCGAGGTCGATCTTGAGAGGGCTCGGATACTATTGACGTGACCACTGACTTCGATTTAAAATCGGTCTTCGAATCTAAGTTATCACGATTTACTTCTACCTCATTAAAAACCTTGCCGAAAAACCCATTTGGGACAAAACCGGTTCAAGGGAAAAAGAGTGCAATGCGTGCTTTCAGACCTAATAGTCAGATTCCCCTTTGGTTGTTGCCTGCAAGAGTTAGTCCAATTCACAATATTATAAAAAGGTAAATGAGATTGTACCTTAGCAGTAGTACCACTTTAAGTGCATCACATTCTAGTTGTTCGGTAGCTATGTACCGTTTCCTGCTTCAGGTTTGTACGAGCCTTTCCCGGTGATCCCGATGGCTCGATATGGTCCTTCCCAATTCGGTCTCAGCTTCCCCTCGTTCGGGTTTTAGGTGTGCAGTGTTACTTTTCTTAACACTAAGTCCCCGATATTGAAGTGTCGGAGGTTATCTCTTTGGTTTTAATACCTTTCTATCTGCTGTTTCTGGGCTGCCGATGGGACTAGGGCCGCCTCGCGTCTTTCATCCAATAGTTCCAAGCTCGTGCCTATGGCCTCACTGTTTGATTCTGTGGTCGCATATCAAAACCTGAGGCTCGGTTCTCCTACTTCGATCGGTATTAGTGCTTCGGCACCGTAGACAAATGAAAACAGAGTGGCCCCGGTACTAAATTTGGAGGTTGTACGGTATGCCCACAAGACTTCGGGCAGAATTTTCTTCCACTTCCCTTTGGCATCGATCAACCTCTTCTTCAGGTTTTGAAGTATGGTCTTGTTTGTTAATTCTCCATGTCCTTTACCGCTAGGGTGATATGGTATTGACAAGATCTTTTTGATCTTATGATCTTCGAAAAATTTGTTTACTTTGCTGTCGATGAACTAATTCCCGTTATCACCCACTATCTCAGTCGGCATCCCGAACCGGCATATTATGTGGTACCAAATGAAGTCAATGACTTCTTTTTCCCGAACCTTCTCGAACGCTTGAGCTACGACCTATTTAGAGAAATAATCGGTCATAAATAGTATGATTTGAGCCTTACAAGGTGCCCACTGCAGGGGACCGACGATGTCCATTCCCCACTTCATGAACGGCCATGGTGACAAGACCGAATGTAGTAGTTCTCCGGGTTGATGGATCATCGGTGCTTGTCTTTGACAGCCGTTGCATCTTTGTACAAAGTCCTTTGCATCTTTCTCCATGTCAATCTAGTAATAGCCGGCCCTGATTATCTTCCAAACCAAAGACTCTGTTCCCCAATGGTTTCCGCAAGTGCCTTCGTGAACTTCCCTCAAAACATATTCGGTTGCTCCTAGCCCCAAGCATATGACGAGCGGGCCGTCGAACGTTCTTCTGAACAGAATACCATCGGACAGGCTAAACCTAGCCGCCTTCGTGTGTTGAGCTCTTGATTCTTTATGATCCGAGGGCAACTTCCCAGCCTTCAAGTAGTCTATGTACTTGTTTCTACAATCCCAAGTTAAACTTGTTGAGTTTATTTTGGCATGGCCTTCTTCAACTACCAATTTCATGAGCCTGACGGCCATTCCTGAGCTGAATTCATCGTCATCAACCGATGACCCCAAGTTAGCTAGAGAATCGGCCTCGCTATTTTGATCTCGGGGTACGTATTGTAGGTTCCATTCCTTAAATTGATGTAGCGTTACCTGCAATTTGTCTAAATACCTTCGCATTCATTCCTTTTTTACTTCGAACGTCCTATTGACTTGATTTACCACAAGGAGGGAATCACACTTAACTTCGATCACCTCGGCCCCCAGGCTTTTAGCCAATTTTAGACCTGTAATCATGACCTCATACTCGGCCTCATTGTTAGTCAATTTCACTGTACTAATAGATTACCTAACTACGTTACCCGTGGGCGGCTTCAACATGATGCCGAATCCAGACCCCTTTGCGTTCAAGGCACTGTCCGTAAAGAGGGTCCAGATTCTTGAGAAAGTCCCTGAGGTTAACAACTATTCCTTTTCGACTTCGGTTATTAAGGTCGGCATAAAGTCTGCCAAAATTTGTGATTTGATGGCAGTTCGAGGTCGATATTCGATATTGTACCCGCTAATTTCTATGACCCATTTGGCCAACCGGCCCGAGAGCTTAGGTTTTTGCATTATGTTCCTTAGTGGGTAAGAAGTTATGACGCATATGGGGTGGCATTGAAAATACGGCTTTAACTTTCTAGAGGCGCTTAGCAAAGCGAGCGCCAATTTTTCCAGGTGAGGATACCTTGTTTCGGCCTCGCCTAGAGTTTTACTAATATAGTAGATAGGAAATTGCGTACCTTCATCTTCCCGGACTAGGAGTCCACTTACCACTACCTCGGATACCGCCAAGTATAGATACAACTGCTCATCCGCCTTCGGAGTATGGAGCAAGGGTGGACTCGAAAGGTATCGTTTGAGTTCTTCCAAAGCTTGTTGGAATTCTGTGGTCCAAGAAAAGTTATTCTTCTTATTCAATAATGAGAAGAATCGATGGCTCTTATCGGAAGACCTCGATATGAACCGGCCCATGACGGCTATGCACCTGGTTAGCCTCTCAACGGCCTTGACACTGTCTACCACTGTGATGTCTTCTATAGCTTTGATTTTATCAAGATTGATCTCAATCCCTCGGTTGGAAACCATGAATCCAAGGAACTTCCCGGATCCGACCCCGAATGCGCATTTCTCTATATTCAGCTTCATATTATATTTCTTCAGTATGTCAAAGGTTTCCTGCAAATGTTTCAAAGGGTCCTCTGCTCGTAGGGACTTAACTAACATGTCGTCAATATAAACTTCCATTGATTTTCTAGTTGTTTTTCAAACATCTGGTTTACTAGGTGTTGATAAGTGGCACCGACGTTTTTTTAGTCCGAACGACATTATGTTATAACAATAGGTGCCGAATTTAGTGAGAAAGGAAGTTTCTTCTTGATAGCCCGGGTCTATCCGGATTTGGTTATACCACAAATAGTAGTCGAGAAAGTTGAGTATCTCATGCCCGGTCATCGCATCGATCATGCGATCGATGTTAGGCAAAGAAAAAGAGTCCTTGGGGCACGCCTTGTTCAAATCTTTGTAATCTACGCATATTCTTAATTTATTCCCCCTTTTAGTCACTACTACTACATTAGCCAACCAATCCGGGTACTTAACTTCCCGAATGGAAAATATTTTAAGGAGTTTGATACCTCATTTTTTATGAATGCATGCTTGACTTCAGACTGAGGCCCCATTTTCTGTTTAACCGGGTGGAACTTCGGATCCAAGCTCAGCTTATGAGTGGTTATTTCTGGCGAGATCCCTGTCATATCAAGATGGGACCAAGCGAAATAATCTATGTTAACTATAAGGAATTTAATGAGTTATTTCCTGAGCTCCGGAGTAAACCCCGTGCCCAGGTATACCTTCCGATCGGGCAAGTGTTCGATCAACATAACTTGTTCCTGCTTCTCAACCGTTGATTTTGTGGCATTGGAATCATCAAGGGTGATGAACAACCTAGGTACTCTGTAATCATCATCCTCGCCTGCTTCTTGCTTCTCCGGTTCGGTCGGGGCTGGTATCGGTGATTGCTATTTAGTTTCTTCCTTCCTAATGAGCTCCGTGTTTTTTGATGTCAAGAGTGCTGACATCGAGATCACCTCATTGACCGCGAACATTTCTTTTGCGGTCGGCAGCTCCCTGTATACCATCTTGATTCTTCCCGGTGTGGGGAACTTCAGTGCCTGGTGAAGTGTCGAGGGTACTACCTCATGTTGTAAATCCATGGTCTTCCGAAGAAAGCATTATATCTCATATCTCCCTAGATCACATAAAATTTTGCTTACTGATTGGTCCCGGCTGTGTTCATCGGTAGGGTTATTTCCTCTTTAGTAATTTTGCATGCCATGTTGAATCCGTTTAAAACCCGGACTGCCGGCACTATTTGGTCTTGTAGACCCAACTGCTCTACGATCCTCGATCTGATAATATTGGCTGAGCTACCTGGATCAATCAGCATACATTTGACCTGAGATTTATTTATGAGTACAAATATTGCCAGTGCATCATTATGCGACTGCACGATGCCTTTGACGTCATCATCGTTGAAAGAAATGGTCCCCTCCGGCATATAATCTCGGGTTCGTTTTTTCCTTGTGATAGACACCTTAGTGCGCTTTAGCATTGGTCTCTAGAGGACGTCGACTCCACTAATGATCATGTTAATGACATGCTGAGGTTCCTCTTGTTTGGTCTATTTGTTGGAGTCTCTATTTCTGAAGTGATTTTTCGCTCGATCACTTAGAAATTCCTAGAGATGTCCGTTATTGAATAACCGGGCCACTTCTTCTCTTAGTTATCGGTAATCCTCGGTCTTATGGCTATGAGTGCCATGATACTTACACATCAGGTTAGGGTCTCTTTGGGTAGGGTCGGACTGCAATGGTCGAGGCCTCATAGTACCTTTGATGTGCCCAATGGCAGATACGATGCTGGCAGCATCGACATTGAATTTATATTCCGATAATCTTGGTGCCTCTCTTGCCCCGAGTGGCCTGTCGAAACCGGTTTTGCTCATGAGTCCCCGGCTACAGCGGCCTCGATCGTTCCTTTTTTCATTTCGCGGAGGGTTACACCCAAATCCGCTACCTCTTCGATCTCCGTTATATGGTTGATAACAGTCTCTGTTCGGTCTTGGTTCATGATCGGCGATTCTCTTAGATCTATCGTTGACATTGACGAGATAAACGGACCCAGAGGAGGCCCTGAGCTGATCGTCCTCGACTCTGATTTTTGATTAGTGCCTGTTATGGACGTCGACCCAAGTTACCGCCGAGTATTCTATCAAATTTTGTTTTAGCTGCTGTGAAGCCGAGGAGATTTGGGGGTTGATTCCTTGAGTGAACGACTGAACGGCCCAATCGCCCGCAACCAGAGGCAGGTCCATTCGTTCCATCTGAAACCTCGATACGAATTTCTTGAGCATTTCATTATCCCTTTGTTTTACTTTGAAAAGGTCCGATTTTCTAGTCTCGACCTTGATGGCCCCGGCGTGCGCTTTTACAAAGGCATCTGCAAGCATAGCAAACGAATAAATAGAATTAGGAGGTAAGTTGTGATACCATATCATTGCTCCTTTTGACAGGGTTTTTCCGAACTTTGTCAGCAAAATCGACTCGATTTTGTCATATTATAAGTTGTTTCCCTTGATGGCATACGTGTAGGAGATCACGTGTTCATTTGTATCTGTGGTTCCATTATACTTCAGAATTTCGGGCATACAGAACTTCTTCGGGATTGGCTTCGGTGTCGCGCTCGGGGGGAAAGGCTTGTGGAAACATATTTTGGAGTCCAGGCCTTTCAATATCAGAGGCGCTCCTAGGATTTGATCAACTCTGGAGTTCTAGGTCTCTACCTTTTTGTCGTTGGCCTCAATTTTCTTCTCCCCCGATTCCACCCATTTTGTCAGTTCCTCAAGCATCTTTATTATTTCGGGGTTAGTCTCGGGCTCAACTTCACCCAGACTTTCCGTAACTTGTTTATTCCTTCGGGTATTTTTCCAGGATGGTTCGGGCTCAACTCTGCTGGGGGCATGGTTTTGGTTCTGCAACTGGGCTATCACCGCTTGTTGAGCTTGTCACATTTCTAAGATCACTCGCAGACTGATCTCGTCGCCTTCACTATCGTGCGTACCCCGACTGTTGATCGGTCTCCTCCCTGAACATTGTTCTCGGGGTCAATCGGTAGGTTTGCATCTATGGCCACATGTGAGTTGGAGTCAATTGGGTCCGCAACTGGGACTCCATTGGAGTCAGCAGGGGGTACCTCGTTGCTAGGTACTATATTGTTGTTTTCGACATGGTAGCCAGACTCAGCATCAACGTTTAAGTGAGCAGATTGAGAGTTTGACATTCTTAAGTTGACCTGAAATTGAAATCTGAAAGAACAAGCGTAAAATAGAGTGTTATAAAAATTTGTATCAAATTGTCACTATTATCCTTAGTCCCACGGTGGGCGCCAAACTGTTTACCCTAAAAAATGGATAACAATTGAATTTATATGCAATTTTAAGGATATGCGGACTAATTCAATACAAATGATTAACATCGTTAGATGAGCAAATCAAAGATAGAATAAATGGCCAAACTAGTAGTAAGACCGAGTATGGGATCGGGTGTGATCCAAACAATTAGCTTGCCTTCGATTCGGAATCAAACACTTATGAAGGGCTATGAACAAAATTAAGAGCTTAGAATAATCTTTAGAAGCAGAGAAAAATAAATGTATATTGCTTTGATATGCGTGTTACAGTGTGTCTAATGAATAATCAGTTTCCCCTTTATATAGTAGGGGAATTCTATCCTAAGTACAATTCTAAGAAAGGTAAAAATCTTCCTTTTTGATAATCACTGATCTAACGCCGATATGGGACGAGATTCACACCGTGATATCCGGTTGGACACGTATATTACAACCCTTTGTTAATCGTGCGCGATCGTTTGGTATTGCTCTCCTAGGTCTTGGAACTCGAACCGGACCCGGGGACGTGGTCTCGATGGCTCAGAGGGCAGGCGTTTTGCTCGGGCCTTGATGCGAGAGGCTCCTGGCTTCGATTCCGATTTCTTGCAGTCATGTCCTTGCTTCGTTTGCCTCACCGGGAAATCGGGTTACTCATTAGCCTCAATTTTACCCGTATACATCCGTGATCATGATTACTGGGGACAAAATGGATAAAATAATAATTATTCATTCATATTATCCATTATAAAATGAGTTGGATAATAAACTCTTTAAAAACGGGTTAAATATAGATGAAATCCATATTATTCACCGAAAATAGATACTTAATGGATAATCAATATGCTTAATTTTTACACTTGCAGAGACAAATTGGAGGTTCCTCATATTTGGGAGATAAGAAATTCTCCCAAAAGTGATCACATTCAAGAAGTCGTGAATAGTATGGGTATCCACCTATTAACCTATTTTCTGTCCGAAAATATGGGCGTATCAAATATTTAATTCATTTTTGCATTACCTGTTTTCGATCTGCCCATATCCAACCCGATCCGTCCGTTTTCCTCCCGTAGTCATGATGCTCTCATTAATCTAGGAACATGACATTAAAGCCTTTTCTGAATTGGACAAAATGAACAAATAAAACAACCACTGCTTACTTGCTTATGCTCTCTGATTGTATCCAACAAGCAAACGACATTCTTTCTGCATTTTTCATTCATTTCAATTCCCATTTTGCATGTCTAGACCCCCTGAAATATTTCTACCTAATGTGACTTGCCGTTTCTGTTATTGTCATAAATCAACGGTTTCTTCATTTTTTCTACTCTCAGATAAACAAAAAAAGGGGGAAATTGCAACCATTAAACGAACTCTCTCTACTTAACCCAGTTCCTAGACTTCTTCTGTTATTTCTATGCTCATTTATATAATTATATTACATAAAATTCCCCTGATCATGCCTTTCTCTTTTCACACTTAGCTAGGTCCTAGACTACATTTATTGTTGCTTAAAGGAATTGTTCAACCTTGTACAGAAGATTAAGTTAAATCATTGAGCAGTGTACTATTTTTTCCATTATGATCAATTGAGTAGTTTAATTTGCGATAACGTCTTAGTTACAATTTTATTCGACTCCAATTAATTCTTATCATAGAGATTTACTTATTATTATAAGTGATTTAATTCTTGAAAATTTCGAAATTCAACTTCAAGTGAAATTGAAAATTTTCATGACCAAACACTGATTCCGAAAAAATAAATTCAGAAAAAAAAGTAAAAAAGAAATTATGGCCAAATAGGCCCTTAAAATAGTTGATAGATATAAAATATATGCATAATCCATAATATATATTATGTTTAGCCGTTTTAAATTAGTGTATAATCTATAACGATTAGAAAAAGTAAACAATAAATCCGATTGACTCTTTGTTAAGTTTTTATCCTAATTTTCTTACCATATTTAGTTTTCCTATCTCTTGAAGGAAATGACAATATATTTACCATAATTGAGTTTTCCTTTTCTTGGAAGAAAATTATAAATATCTCATATTTGGCTAGTCCATTTTCTCGGAGGAAAATATTTGGAATTCTAAAAATTGAGGATACTCTCTTCTTATTCAGCAGCATCTACAATGTAGCCATAAAAGGTTTGAGAGTGTTGTTTAGGAAGAGAATTTTCGGGACAAGTGTTAGCCTTCCACTTGTGTTTACCTCTTTATGAGGTTGTTCTCTCGATATTTTGTACTGTCACGACCCAAATCCACCTGTAGGTCGTGATGGCGCCCAACACTACAGCTAGGCAAGCCAACTAATAAATGAAGCATATGTTGATAAAATTTAAAACCAAGAAAATATAAACCCAAACTCTACCAATGTGTGTGCCAAGACCTGGTGTCACAAGTGAATGAGCATCTAGTAAATTATACAAAACTCCAAATACTGTCTGAAATGATATAGATAGAATGTAAATATAAGAAAAGACACTGGTAGTTGCAGGATGGCTCAGAAAGGCAGCTCACCACTATGCATCGGGATGACGTGGGTATGTGATGATAGGTACTCTACTAGTGCCTGCCTCAGATCCTGCACAAAAAGTG
This sequence comes from Nicotiana tabacum, assembly GCF_000715075.1. Lineage (NCBI taxonomy): Eukaryota > Viridiplantae > Streptophyta > Magnoliopsida > Solanales > Solanaceae > Nicotiana > Nicotiana tabacum. The sequence goes on along the minus strand of NC_134101.1, from coordinate 13,248,180 downwards.
CAGCAAGTGTAATATGAGTACGTAAACAATGTGTACCCAGTAAGTATCAAGCCTAATCTAGAAGTGGTAGAGACGAGATAGCCGACTTTGACACTCACTATGGGACAATAATAATAACTGAAATAAAACTAGAATTTTTAAATCAGCATGATTTACAGAATTTACTATAATTTATTAAATCAACGGAAATAATTAAATTCCTTCCAATGTAAAAATTCTTAATATATTAATAATATTCCTTCAATTCAAATAATTTTTAATTTATCAATTAAATTTCATTTACAAGAGTAACAATTAATTCCTTAATAAGCAAGAATAATAATTCATTAAATTCCAATGATTTTTTCAATTATAAATTAACTTCACAAGCTGAAATAAATTATTAAAGTATCGTGTAATTATTATTATTATTAAGTACGATTTCTGCCGAGGACGTACGACCCGATCCAGAGTGTCGTGTACACTGCCGAGGGACGCGCGGCGCGATCCACAGATGCATCTATCCTGCCGAGCCGTTCGGCCCACTCCACAAGAAAGAAGGACATTTTCTTATGTGCCTCCGGAAGGAGAGTATATTTATTATAAGGTAAATTCGGGAGGAGAATAATTTCTTTTAATAATTAATTAATTTAAACAAAAATTAAGCATATAAAAATTTCATATTTTTCTACTTTTCATAACAATTCACAATATATACATCAATTATTTTAATTAATAAAGAATACAATTCACACAAGGAATTCATGCTTTGAGTCTTAAACTATCTGGACTTTAGCATTAATAGTAGCTACGCACGGACTCTCGTCACCTCGTGCGTACGTAGCCCCCACAATTAGTAATAATTATTCAATTTAATCCCTATGGAGTAATTTTTCTATCACAAGATTAGACAAGAGACTTACCTCGTCTTGCTCCAATTTAATCCACTATAAGGCCTTTTCCACGATTATCCAACTCTGTCTAGCTCGAATCTAACCAAAATAATTCGATACAATCACTAAAAATTATAGGAATCAATTATATAAGAAAATACTACATTTTTAATAAAAATCTCGAAATTAATTAAAACTTCGTCCGTAGGGCCCACGTCTCGGAATCCTGCAAAAGTTGTGAAATCTGACAACCCATTCAATTACGAGTCCAACCATACTAGTTTCACTCAAATCCGACTCTGGATCGATACCGAAATCTCAAAAATGCGTTTCTATGAGATTTCTAAAAATTTCCCAAATTTAAATCTCAAAACACTAATTTATGGTGAAAACAATGATATACTTGTATATATAGACCAAATCCGAGTTAGAATCACTTACCCCAATATTTTTCCCTTGAAAATCTGTCAAAAGTCGCCTCTGCTCAAGCTCAAGTTCGTCAAAATGGCAAATGGGACGAATGTCCTCTATTTTTATAACTTACAGCTCTGTCCAGTTCGATCAGGGAGCTCGATCTCAGGGAGCTCGATCATGGGAGCTGGTCATGGCCTCGATCAGGCCTCGAGCCTGGGACATGGTCATGGCCTCGATCAAGTTCGATCTTGGGTCTTGATCCTGGCCCTCGAGCCTTGCCTTCGATCATGGCCCTCGAGCCTTGCCTTCGATCATGGCTTCGATACTGAGTCTCGTCCCTGGCTTCGACTCATGCCTCGATCATGGGCTCGATATCTGAGTTCGATCTGGGGCTCGATCACAGCCCAGAATATACAGCAGAAGGAAAAATTGCAGCAGCTTTTTAAGTCCAACTTTTGATCCGTTAACCATCTGAAACTCACCCGAGGTCCTCGGGACCTCAACCAAATATACCAACAAGTCCTAAAACATCATACGAACTTAGTCGAACCTCTAAATCACATCAAACAACGCTAAAACCATGAATCATACCCCAATTCAAGCTTAATGAAACTAAGAGTTTTCAACTTCTACATTCGATGTCGGAACCTATCAAATCAACTCCGATTGACCTCAAATTTTACACACAAGTTATAAATTACATAAAGGAGGTATGAAAATTTTTGGAACTGAATTCCGACTCCGGTATCAAAAAGTCAACTCATCGGTCAAACTTCCAAACTTAAATTCTTGTTTTTAGCCATTTCAAACCTAATTTAACTCCGAACTTCCAAATAAAATTTCGAACACGCTCCTAAGTCTAAAATCACCATACGGAGCTGTTGGAATCATCAAAATTCTATTCTGGGGTCGTTTTCTCAAAAAGTTGACCGAAGTCAAACTTAGCACTTTAAGGCCAACTTAAGGAACCAAGTGTTCCGGTTTCACCCCAAACACTTCCAAATCCCGAACCAACCATCCCCGCAAGTCATAAATCATTACAAGCACCTACGGAAAGTTTTATTTTTTTAGGGAACGGGGTTCTAAAAGTTAAAATGACCGGTTGGGTCATTACATGTACTCTCTTTTATATAATTGATTGCTCATCTTCGCATGTGGACGTAGGTCAATAGACCAAATTATATTAAATATTTGTGTCTCTTTTGATATATTTCTCTTTTATTGTCTAATTTATTGTTGTTCAAAATTTATTTTACTAGCTTTTCATGCGATTATTTCTATCCTAACATTCTTTGTTACGCCGTCAATACATAAAACTTAACCAAAAGTCCCCGGGGAAGCTACTCAAATAAGTTGGACTTCAATTAAGTAACCTTAAACTCGCACTAATATTGTCCTCGGTTAAAGTCAGTTGGCTTTGACAAAATTTGAGTTTCTTTACGTCTTATAACGTGTGCTAGGGGTCCTCGCATTGAACTGTATGGATAGTTTTCCAGTCTTTACAGTACCTACCATCAAGAGAGTCGGCGCCGAGATTTAAACTTTATAGGTTCGAGATCGTAATCCTTTTAAGTTCCAAATTAATAAGTTGTACGTATTTAATGAATTTCTTAAGATAAATATATGGTTCGAACAAAAGCTACTGAATTCGGCTCAACCCGCACCCTACGCACTTACTTCGCCCAGGCAACCAAGTGGACAGTAAGGTTTGATTTTTCCAGTACATTTGATTGCTACATAAGCCTAAATGCTTCTGTTGGACAAGTGTAAGTTGGGGCCAAAGTAGCTACCATTATAATAGAGAGGACCCCTCATTGAAGAGGATGTCTTCACTCCAACCGACTAGACCTTAAGGGGCCAACATCAAAAGTTGTTGGCTTATCGAAAATGACTACCAGTTTTCGGCATTTACACACAAGTCCACAACTCACAAGAAATGGAAAGAAAGAGAGGAGACGAGAGGACCCAACTCAATAGTCTCACAATATCTTCCCAGATCTCAAAGGATTGAGATGTATCAGAATGCACACCACACCCTATTTTATAGGTTCTCAATTTGCTGCCAAACTATATAACTCATTTAGTCGTTGAATTCGCAATTAAATATTTATACATATTTAATAAATTTTCTAATATAAAATAAAATATAAATAGAAGCTATTGGGTTCGAATCCGCAATCGATACACTACCTCCGCCCCCGGCTTTTGTGACAAACAAGGCAATGTATCTGCCTCTTTGCCTCTTTGTGTGTACATATCGTATAGGTTGTACATCTTACTGTTTCACATATCGGAAGTTACGTTATGTTTAACATTGTATAATCTTTTTATAAAGATAGTGTATGCGTCAAGTTGCATGAATCTCAACTATTTACTAAGATATCTATTTCTAATCATTTTATTGACCGCTAGGTCACACTAGTTAAAATGGTTTTCAGGCTCAATATGTGACTTTCTATAATAAGTTTAATTTGATAATTTAGAAAATAAAAAAGTAAATTGTTATAATAAGTAAAAATATAATGATAAGGTAAAAATGAACTTGACTTTCAGTGCACATATATATGTAAATTTTCAAATAGATAGGGAACTGTGGGGAGAGGGGTGATGTGGACAATTACCAGAAAGGCCTAATAATTTGGGAGCCCCCACCAATTCCCCGTGCATGTGAGCATTTGCTCCTATCACAAATCACTAGTAGATTTTATAAAGGATCAATTTGTAGTTTTCACACTATATTCATGTTACTTATGGTGTGCACAATTTCCTCAAAATTAATGTTTGGCAGATGCAACAAAAATAAAACTTATATCTTCAGCATTATATATACCATATATACTTTAACCTAATCATATATTACATAGTACACATAATATGTCGTGGTATATATAGCTCTCTGCCAGATAATTATGAGTGTAATAACTGACTATACTTTTCTTTTCAAGAAAATATATGTTATTATTTGCAACAATTAATAACTGATTACTGACATTAACCAATACGGATGATAATCGAACAGTCCAAAACAAAGACTATACATGATCAAAGGAATTGATCATTCTAGTTATGATCTAACAAGTTATATTTGACACGCATTATTCGTTGAATTAATTTAGCGATTGACACTTAACTATTTCTAATAAGTTTTCAAGACTCCATAATTTCATTTATGACTTATTGAAGACTTGATGTCTTGCACCTATTAAATGGGGTAGCATGTACCTCCTCCTATTAATACACATGCAATAGTATATATTATTTCACCAAGTCCGGAACCAAAATGTAGTTCTTTTGGACTCAAAGAACTAAAATGTGTGGAAAAGAAATATAGTGATCAAAATATATATATATATAACGCCCTTTTAAAGGGCGCTATACCTTAACAGTTGTTTGCCCTTTAAGGTATAGCGCCCTTTTAAAAGGTGCTATAGTTGAACGTGAAAAGAGCGGGAAGGTATAGCGCATTTTATTAAGACGCTAGACGCTATACTGTCTTAATAAAAGGCACTATACCCACATTAAACCCTGTCCCCTTCCCTTCCCCACCAAACCAGAAACCCCGTCTCCCCCTAAAAAAAAAAAAAAACGCCCCCACCCCTCCCCCCCCAATTTTCAACAAAAAAGCTCGAGTGGAGCCCACCGTTCCCACAAAAAGTATAAATTCTCTGTCCCACATCCTTGCTAAGGCGTATTCTAGTAGTGGGTTGCTCGTTTCGGCTCCAAATCACCAAATTTTTAACTTTTCAAAAACCTTAAATCGAGGTATTCCGACTTAGTTTTTATTAAAACTCGTATAAAAAATGCCTATTAGTTATTTTTAATGTGCTCTATGTTATTTTGTGATTGTTTTGCGATTTAACTAATTTGTTATTTTTTATCCGGACTATAGTATTAGTGCGCTAAAAAAAAATTAGTAAAATAAAGAAATTGTTATTAGTTGTTAAAAAAAAATATTAATTAGTTACTTTTTACTGTGGTATATGTATTTTCATGATTGTTTTTTATTAAATTAATTTATTGTTATTATCCGCTTTAGATTATTTATTTGCTAAAAGACTAGTAAAATAGATAAATTGTTAGTTTAGTTCCCTGTAGTGGTATCTTGTGGCCTAATGTAGTGCTCGTATTTGTAATGTAGTGCCCTTTAGCATAGTAAAATGTAGTGCCCTTTAGCGTAGTATCCTTGTAGTTATTGAAATTAATCATTTAAAATAACAGACCTATTGAGTGATAAATTGGAAAAATTTTCTCATCATGAACACAAGAATTCAGGATACCTTGGTGCTACTAGGCCTCAAATATCGAGTCCGGAACCCATATATGAATATTTAATAATTAAATCTTGTATAATTATAAAAATTAATTATATAATTTTATTATAGTAAAAAATAAGTGAGTCATAAACAAAAATATATAATAATAAAACTAACATATAAAATAATAAAACTAACAAATAAATTAATAAAACTAACATATACAATATTAAACTAACATTTAAAATAACAGACCTATTGAGTGATAAATCGGAAAAAATTTTTCATCATGAACACAAAGATTCAGGATACCTTGGTGGTACTGGGCCCCAAATATTGAGCTCGGAACCCATATGTGAATATTTAATAATTAAATCTTGTATAATTATAAAAATTAATTATATAATTTTATTATAGTAAAAAATAAGTGAGTAACAAACAAACATATAAAATAATAAAACTAACATGTAAAATAATAAAACTAACATATTAAAGTAAAATAATATAATTAATATTGTTCAATTTACAGTAGCCGACATGGAGGTTCCGCCTTTGCATCCTGGACCTTCCACGCTAGAGCTACTGTTGCTACAGGGCGAGCATAAGTCATCCTACATATGGGAGGGATAGTTACTGGCCCAGACGTTCCGCGCCAGGAGAGTAGACGATATGTGAGACTGTATTAGGGACCATCCTCTCCATCCCCGCATAGTCAGACGCCTCCAGGATACGGGTTTTTATAGGATTATGGAGATCGGCCGGTTGCAGCTGGATTGGTTGTTGATCACGACCCTGATAGAACGGTGGCGACCGGAGACGCACACATTCCATTTGTCCATTGGCGAGGCCACTATCACGCTTCAGGACGTGGAGGTCCTATATGGGCTGCTCGTTGATGGACACCATGTTGCTTTGTCGAATGCCATTAGAGAGTATATGGGTTTACAGTACCTAGAGATACTGCAGCGGCTCACCGGTTTCCAGCCACCGGATGAGATTGCATTGATTAGGGTATGTCGTCTGCAGTTGACGCCCGTCCAGCAGCATTTGGAGGCGATGCACGCTGATATCATAGATGATACACCGGAGCTTCATATTCACCGGTATACGAGGTTGCTGTTGTTGCTTATGTTTGGAGGGGTTTTGTTCCCGAACACTTCGGGGAACCTAGTTAGCTTGAGATTTCTTCATCATCTTGAGCGGCTAGATGATTTACATCATTACAGTTGGGGTGCTGCTCTTCTTGGTTATTTGTACAGGAAGATGTGCCGGGCGAGCATGGGCACCCAGTGAGACGTTGCAGGATTTGTGCCGCTGCTGCAGGTGAAAACATAGTCGAATACTCTCTTCATTATAACATACCTAGTAAAAATATAACTTAAATTTTACGTCCACGTTGTATATTAGGTTTGGGCCTGGGATCGGTTTCTGCAGTTGCAGCCACCTCTACCACTCTTAGCTCCGGATGCACCACCTTTGTTTCTCCCTTTAGCTAAGATGTGGGTTGATAGGCGAGGATATGGACTGGAGTACGAGGCTCGACATAATCTCCCCTATTGCAGAAATTTATTGGATTTGCTGGAGGGCGCACAGGTAAATATATACCTAAGTTTACTTGGCATGGCTTTATATGTGTTGTGTATACTCACGTTTCCTGTTTTTACTTAATAGTTCATTTGGAGGCCATGCAACGACGAGCTAATAGCTGGTTTGCCTGATTATTGCTCGAACGACCGAATTATGTGGAGCTCTTTCGTCTCGTTGATGTATCTCGATATTGTCGAGCATCATGCCACCGAGCGAGTGCTTCGCCAGTTTGGTCACCCGCAGCTTGTACCGCCACCGCCCATTTGGCATATGACACATTACCAGCGGGATGATCATTTCAGGGTTGACCAGACATATGTGGCATGGCTAGAGGAGCAGATCGATATTTGGGACCAGCGGCATGACCTGATTCCGCCACCCCCCCCCCCCCCACCTGACCGTACGGATGGTGAGCATGAGTATATGGGCTGGTACCGCAGCGTTACCTGACTTTTCGTTGGGAATCCCGTTTATCGCGCTGGAGGTCGGTACGTTCCATACGCTAGGAGGCGCGAGGCACTGGTATGTTATTTGGTATACTTACTTATAACGGTAACCTAGCATTCCGTAATTTATATTTTACATGTTGTGCATGATATTGGCCTACATCTGTTCCACTAGTTGGGACTACCAGCGAGGGAGCAACCGCTTTGCACGAGTATGGACGGCAGGTTATCGATCTGGCTTCCCGGACATTGAGGCGAGCTCGAGATGATGAGCGATTAGGATACGAGGCTAAGTATGTGGCGCCAGAGCAGTACCATCGTGGGTCACCAGTAGAGCCGAAACGTGGTCGACGTGGCAGCTCCATTATTGATCGCGGGCACGGCCATTACGCGACAGGAGTGGGATCAATATTTTCCTGACCCATCGACCGTCGCCGATGATCGTCCGACATAAGATATGGATAGTGGGCGCCGACTGAGTTATGGCTCATCATCAAGGGATGCTGAGGATCTTTCACAGGCGCATGTTTGTATTTATTACTATTATTTATATCAGTACAACTAATGAAAATACATGACACGGAAAACATAAAGATAAATTACTACACTCAATACACACATGTGTTTGTTTAGTAATTACCGCCTATTATTCTATGCTCCAACTACTTAAATTTCTCTTCCAGCTTATTTTTTTCTTCTTCCGCCTCTTTTAGTTTCTCCTGTACTGCCACAATTTCTCGTTGCATTTCAGAGATCTGGTGTTGGTATTCATCGTTCATATTCCAAATATACTGCAAACATGATTTGTAGTATTCCTAGTTAATGGGTTCATCATACCATTCCTCAAATATATATTGATTTTCATCATTGCGTCCAAATAATTGTTGACATATCCAGTGTCTGCGCCCAACATTAACATCTGACCAACATGCCTTTAAAATCACACGTTTTCCACAATAGCACCTTGGTTGATCATTGCGTCCAGACATTTGTTGATGCAAGAAAAATAAAAAATTTATGGAAGGTTTTGCTATTTGTTTTGGTTAAGCGCAGATAATAACTAAATTACGCTAGTTATTTATAGGCAAGACAACACACATAACATAGTATTTCACCGCGCTATGATTCGCGTGTTAAAGATTCTTTCTGATACAATACAACTTTTCCAGAAGATAATTTTTGCAGGCGAGCAGCTTTCTAGGTCGACAAGACAATTATTATTTTTTTAAATGGGTTTATGTTAGATTGTTGTACTGAAGTATTAATATAAAATATCAATAAGATTTAACAGCAATGGAAACATAATTTTATTTCATACATTCTGCAAGATAAACAAGTACATACACTTATTACAACCACATTACGGAAACAAAACACTACGTGTATCCTTGATAGTTGGGCACATTAGATGAACTTCCACTAGGAGCTGGATTACCACCGCCACCCAAACCATCTGAAGGACATTTACGACGGTAGTGTCCTGTTTGCGAGCATATGCCATATTTGCGCGCATAAACGGTATCACTAGCATCCATTTAGTTCTGTGTACGCATTCTTTTTTCTACTTGTCGTTGACGTACATAGTCCTTGTTACACACCATTTTAAATGGTTCCGGCGGCCAATAATGCTCAGCACCCACTGGCTGCAACTGCCCATTATAGGTGTTTAAGTATGCAGCAACACTATATTTTTTATCAACGTAGTTGGTTGCCCCTAAACCTGTATGTTGAAAGCACTTGATGGCATGTGAGCACGGCATGTGGTAGATGGACCTTTTTCCACAAGAGCATAACCTTCTGGCTTCATTTACGGTATGTGTATTATTCCCTCGGTTTTGATGGATAGCGGTGCGAACTTCAAAAATATTTCCCTCATTGCAATACTGTAAATATGAATGCCAATGTGCTCGCCGCTTGTATTTCTCAAATCTTTTCATTGGTATTGGCATAAATTCAACACCCCTTTCCATCAATGACGATGCACCTCTAACCCTGTCAACGTTACCTCTCTGCCATCTGCTTGAATGACATCCGCACTATGGCAGTGACAGATAATCCACGTGCAGACTTTAATAACCCGTTGAAAGACTCTGACACATTTGTATTCAGAATTCCCCATCTTCTGCCACCATCCGCATGCAAAGTCCACTTGTCAAGCTCATGTTGCATCAACCAACGATAGGCTCCCTCGTCTTCCTGCCTGACAGAATCCATGCGCCTCCTGAATTTACACTCTTGGTGATCTGTTGCAGCCATCCATATTAAATCATGCAAATCCTTGTTGGGATATGCCTTCTGGAAATTGGCCTTCAGGTGCTTCACATAGTAATGGTGGTAGGCATATGATTCCTGCGATGCACGCAAATTCTGTACAGAACTTAAAATATCACCATGCCGATCAGATATTAGACAAATACCTGAACGATGTTTGATAGTGTGCTCTTTCATGTGGTTCAAAAATAGTGTCCACGTCTCTTGGTTTTTATTGGCACAAATAGCAAAAACTAAGGGAAATATACTCCCATTAGCATCTACTGCAACGGCGATCAACAACTTAATATCATACTTTCTATAGACATGAGTGACGTCTATGGATATTACCGGCCGGCAATGCAGAAAACCATCAATTGCTGGTTTAAATGCCCAGAATACATATTTGAATATATGTTCTTGTATTCCCGGATTCTGCTCAAGCTTCCATTCAACAACAGTCTCAGGGTTAAAGTGTTGCAATGCAGTCATGTACCTAGGTAGAGATGCAAAGGACTTATCCCAGTTACCATAAATAATTTCAAACGCACCTTTGCACCCGAAAAATGCTTTTCTTTTGGTAATGGTGCACCCACATTCCTGGTGGATGGATATTATACACTCTTTGATCTTGTACCTTATGGACACTTTAATGTGTGGAATCAAGAGAAGAGAAATCAAGTCAGCATTCAAGTTAAAATGATTCCCACTGAATGTGTCCATTTCATAATTGTGGGTGCCAATGCATTTACCCACAACTCACATATTTATTTTCTTCTTCCTCAACCGCAGCATCCAATTACAATCCGTAAACCATCTACGGCAGACTACCTTGTATACATTTGGAGATGACTCGCGCACCGTGATCTCACGACACTCTTTTACGCTGTACATTAGCACCGCCCTGGTTAGGCGCGCTTTATCGGGAAAAAGCATGCCCTTTGAAGCACCGTTGCTCTAGATTCATCCCATATTGCTGCCCGAATTTCGTCAATATCCCTTGTGAGGGCATCCATATCCGGCATATTTGGTAAATGATCATGGTAGGGAATCTCCCTTGAATGGAACGGCACGTGGAACTCGTACACTCTTGGTCTAACAGGGGGGTAGAGCATGCTCCCTCGTCAAATCAGATCCAGCATTCTCTTCCTCCTCATCATCACCCTCATCAGGGAAGGGTGTGTCATCTCCAGACTCATCAGCATTGTTGTCATAATCACTATTCTTCTTTCTGACTCAGTGCATCTGCCAGATCCCGATTAATTATGTCGTCTTCAGGCAATTGAATAAGGACAAGACCTTCAGGATGCTCGTTTTCACTGCACAACCAACAAAATAATGAGTTATTCAAATTGATAAATACTTTACATATAGTTATATCACTTCACTTACAAATCGTAATGTGTTGACATCCCATGATGGATATTATCCTGTTGGTGATGACTCTCGGATGGACCACCATGATCCAACACACCAAAACTAGGTATATTCCAACCGGGCGTTGGTTCGTAACTTGTAAAATTCATATCTGGCCGGTACCCCTTGTGGAATATATGAGTGTCAATACAAATTCAATAAAGCAAAAATAAACATCGTAATACAAAGGACAATTGAAGTTTACCACTCGTCTTGTGGATTATGTAAACTAGGAGAGAAATTATTTTTTCGCTCTTTATTCCCCTGTAGAGATAAGTTTAGATCAGGCCAAACTCTTTCAGTCGGAACCTGTTCGGTTAAAACTGCTCCAAAATAACCACCCGATGACTGAGGGATATCCCTGCTTTGCGCAACCTCATTATTGTGAACGTCTTCAACCTTGACGTATATTTTCAATATTTTTATCATAAGAAATTTTCGGTATTCATCCGGAATCCTCAAAAAATATCTCAGAGTTTCATCATCCTCGATGTTAAACTCGGCACAACAAGCAACCCCTTGCGGAGTGACATAATACGGATATCTTCTGGTTACTTTAAGGTTCACCGAACATTTGTTCACACTCATTTTTTTACATAACAACGATACCAATGTATCGTACTCCATTGTAAGTGGAAACTTAACATGACACTGTGGAGATAAACTATAGGTTACTGAGTTATTCGCCACCACAACCTCACTCCCCCCCCCCCCAATATAATGAAACCCTTATTATTCGCTCTTCAGATATTATAACAAAATGCAAAACAATTTAACGAAGAAATATTTCAGAAGACTTGAGAATATTTGTTAATGAATTTTTAGAAAATCCTTAACCTCTTTAAATAATGCAAAAATCAATTTGGGGTTATAATGTTTTTAGGTATAGCGCTTTAAATAAGGGTGTTATACCCAATTGAATTATTGTTATGTCAGTTAAGCACAAAAGAATTATTGGTGAGCCCACATAATATGTATAGCGCGATAAGGAAAGACGTTTTATATATAGCGCCCTTTAAAAGGACATTATACATATTTTGGTCTCTATATTTTTTTCCACACATTTTAATTCTTTGAGTTTAAAAGAACCACATTTTGGTTCCGGACTATTAGGTCACCTCCCCAGAATATTGTCTAGCCAATAGTGATAGGCATCTGTACACAAGCTATATAAGTATATCTTTTGTCTGAGCGAATTCACTGCCAGTAATTAGTGAGTAAAACAGTAAACTAAATACCGGCAATTGGTGTGAAACAATAGTTGCAAGAGTCACATCAACCCGTATCGAATTTAGAATTTTAAATAATTTTTTTTCTTATATATTTTGAATACATTATTTATATATATTAAGTAAATTTCTTAATACAAATACTAAGTTTAAATTAAAATTATTAGGTTTTGCCGAACCTATATATAACTACTATTGTGGCTCCCGCGCCCCTGAACATCAATAAGTTAGGTTTAAGTTATATGAATTATATATACATTTAATTTAGTATAATATAAGATCGCAAATTAATTACCAAGTTATATAGATAATTGGTGGAATAGCCAACACCATAATCAAATATATATATTACATTATATATTGTATTGTCAGTGCATAGTATATAAATCCAAAGAAGTGTAACAAAATGTGACACCGAACTGTAACAATGTCTGCACTATTTTTGCAAATAATATGTTTTTCAAAGTCCTTTGCCTTAATTTACGGGTATTGTGTCCTTGTCCATTTGGTTTTAAGCACACTGTAGAGCTACTATGGAGTGAAAGGACATATGTAGAATATGTGACCTTCCAACCATATTTGATATTTCCATGGATGGCGACTTCGTCCTCTCCCTTGCTGTTCCTTATTAGTCCAAAATTTCCTTGTCCTTTGTCTGCTTCATTTGTTAAGATCGATCGTCCCTCTCAAAAAAACTGTGCAATTTCCAATCTTCAACAGTTTGCACTTTGCTTATCAAGTTGCATAAGAATATGTAAACTTAAAGAACAGTAAATATACTATCAGAGCCATTAGTTTAATGTTTCAACTATCTTTCCGACATACCCGCAAAGGTTGGACGAATGATTTCCGTATGAAAATTTGTGATCGATTCCCTTCACTAGCAGCCGTCAGAATTCGCGACACCAAGCTTGTCTTGCGATTTGTATTTACTGTGTAGTTTGCGATCTATTGCACAATGAGCAAGTTACCCATTGCTCACCCAAAGAGTAACGGCTGCGGGTTTCTTCGAGGATTTTCCAAAAAAAAATCAGCATGTAATCGTAATGAACAATTCTCTTTTTTTATAGAAGAATTAACCCAAATAGCCGTCCACCCAACTGCTTAAACTAAAAATAATCGATGAAGGTATAATATATGCATAATTTATATATTGTATGTGTATAGTTGTATATAATCAATGTAAATCTAAGTATATAACTAGAAAAAGTAAACAATAAATATAACACTATTTGGATAAAGATCCCATCTTTATACCTATTTATTTATCTTTCACATATACAAAAAAAAGTTTGATCCTAGAGATACAGTATAGGTTCGACGGCAATACTATATAGTAAGATATTTCTATTCATGTGGACTTGATTTATAATGAAAGCTTCTTATTATTCTTTTTTTTTGTAGTTAATTTTTCCAAATTTGGTTTTTCTTTTTCAATTTCGGATGGGTAGCCTATTTCTGGATCAAAATGGAGTGCGCAATTACATCATGAACAGAATAATAAAGGTTTGGTACCGCCCAAGACTTTGTATCAAAGACGAACCATAAATTGACATTTTCATAATAGAGCTGTCTTATGAATTGACATGTCATATTTAACACTAAGCCGACTTAAGTACAATGATTAGTTTGACCAACTCCTCTTTGAAAACACTCAGCGTTGTCAAAATCTGCCTTACAATATTTAAAACAAAATAACGCCAAATGAAGAATTTTCAAGCCGTGATCAGTCGAGATCGACCAAGAAGCAGCGAGGTTCGTGACCGAGATGTCAACAAGGGTTGAGGTCGAGCATTGTTGGCAAAGTTGTAACGGCTAGTTTTCGGAATAGAAAATTAAAGTAAATACTTTAGTGGATATTCTCTGCACTTGTACTATTATGGTTTGCTAAAAAAATATCTCATATAAATAGAAAAGGAAACAATAGTGTAAGGCACGTGACATTCATTTGACAAGAACAGACTTTTGATTGAGATTCTTTCTCTCTCTTACAAAGATACAAACACTACATTTTTATCTAGATCCTGGCTCGAAGTATCCCACATCCTTCCTTCAGATCCGAGAATAATTCGAACATTCTAGAATTTGTCTGTCACTCATCATTGTCAGGAGGGATAATCAACTGGTTCAGACTTTATTGGGAGAATCACTCCTTCTATTTACTTAAATGTCATTTATTGTTATTTATTGCTAGTTATTGCTACATTATTGCTCATACTTTTTGGAATAGTTAATGCTTATAGTTGTCAATCCTTCACCAGATCTGAACAACATTAGTCACCTTTTGGAAATAACATCTAGATATATTATTATTAACTAAGTTCAACCCATTATTATATAAATTAAACTGTTTTAACCAAAAGTTACACTTTTCGTCAAACAATTTGGCGACATCTGTGGGATTTCTTAGTTAAGCTTTTAGTTTCTTCTAGATCTACAGCCAACACGAGCCTCTAACGTAAAAAAAAAAAAAAAAAAAAAAGCAAAAAACAAGATCTCCTTTCTTTGTACGTACAAAATCCTAACACCGCACGCAACCGAAAAGAAAGGGCGAGAATAATCAATGACCTCCCAACTAACCTTATGAACATCATAAACGAAAGCTGTGAAACGGCAGATGAAGGCGCAACGCCTAATGCCTCCCCTAGGCGGATGGGTCACCGCCTCATCATTGCAGCATCACAAAGTCTCTTGGCAAGGGAGCCTCCACATCTGTGGGGGAGGAGATGCCCCCAGCTGTAAAAAAAGCTCCTCGAAGCATGGCTAACTGACACGCTAACCAGCGTCCTCAACAAGCCCGCCTGGGACACGGCCACAGAAAACGCAAGAACTTGCGTTATACAACCAACTCCCTACTCCTCCCACGATAGGTATTACTCACAATGTCGTTAATAGTGCAGGCGACGACACTCTCGCAACCATTCTAAAAAGGATGGAGGAAATGGAGAATGAGAACAGAGCACTTTGGGACCATATGAGGGAACACCAAGAAAGGGTCGATAAGATACCAGGTGCCCCTAAGCTTTTACCGAAGAGAGATATCGGCTGATTCGTCGAGCAGCCTTATAGTGATGACGACGCCCCACATGTCATACCAAAAACCTTTAAAATGCTGCCCTACCTCAGGATATATGATGGCACGACCGACCCTGAAGATCGTGTGACTCACTACGTCACCGCCGTGAAAGGTAATAACCTCGCCAAGGAACAAGTATCTTCCATTTTGTTGAAACAATTCGGTGAAACCCTCACATGAGGAGCATTAACATGGTATTCACAACTACGTGCGCATTCTACTGAAACTTTTGAACATATGGCCGACAAGTTCGTAATGGCCCATGCTAGGGCCAAGAAGGCCGAGGTGAGAGTGAACGACATATTAGCTATTAAACAGTCTCCGGGAGAGGGAATGAGGGACTTTCTCGCCCTGTTCAACCGAGTAAGGATGACCTTGTTGAACGTGTCAGAAGGGATGGCGGTCGTAGCCTTCCAGAACAGGCTGAGCAGGGATGGTTCGAGGGCGACTACAAAGCTATTAAGTCAAGTGATGAAGTACCCTATAACCACTTGGGATGAAATACACAACGCATATTGTGCCGAGGTCCAAGCAGATGAGGATGACCTCAATGGACCAACTCATCGACTGACCTCGGTACAGACCGAACCCAGAAAAGATCGAAGAGATGATAACATAAGAGACCTCGCAGCTCCACGACCAACAGGGAACAACATCAACCGTATGTTAGAGCGGTCGTTGCGCCCTCCTCCCGCCACGAAGAAGGCCCGCCTAGATCAAATACAGGGACTCACCGAAACGAAAGAGGTATGCCCCATTTATTATCCGCTCACAACTTTTATGTATCACTTGCAGAGATAGTATATGCCCCGGAGAAGCTCGGACCAAAGGATAAATGGACACAAAAGATGAGGTCAGATCCGAGTACCAGGAAGTCGAACGCCCTCTGCGAGTTTCACCAAGAACAGGGTCATAAAACTGAAGACTACATCGCTCTAACTCAGGAGGTCATAAACATGTTACGACAAGGACACCTCAAAGAGTTGTTGAGCGAACGGGGAAGGATCAACTTTGCCAGAGGACATGAACAACATCAAGGACCAATGAAAAATTCCCCCACCTACGCGCACCATTCATATGATCATCGGTGGTGGAGACGAAGCTTCCATCAACAGCGTGAAGTTTACCATAACCCACAAGCTCAAACGGCCAATCACTCGCGAACGGTATGACGAATTTGAAGAGAGTATCATCTTCGATAAGTCGGATACCCACAGTTTGTCTTTCCCTCAATATGACTCCCTTGTTATTACTTTACGAATTTTAGATATCGATGTGAGATGTATTATGGTAGACGATGGGAACGGCGCGTGCATTATCCATCCTCGAGTACTTTCACAAATGAAACTCGAAGACAAGATAGTGTCACGTTGCATCATGCTAACTAGATTTAACAATGTAATCGAGCAAACATATGGTGAAATCACACTTCCCGTTCTGGCTGGTGGTGTCACTCTGGAAACCACGTTCCACATCATGGACCAAGACATAGCGTACAACACCATAATAGGGTGACCATGGATACACACCATGAGGCCATCCCTTCCAGCTTATATCAGGTCATCAAGTTCCCGACTCCATGGGGAATATTCAGCATATGCGGAGAACAATGCACATCCTAGGAATGTTACCGCATCGCCCTAGATAGCACAGTCACTCAACATATGGAGGACAAAGAAAAAGAGGCATAGCAATCAATAGTGTCGAGGTCGATATGTAACGATAGCGAGGACGTCATTAGAGATCCTGATATGGTCGAAGCCGCAGGATCAACCACAGAAGACCTTGACCCCGTCAATTAGATCTCAACGACCACAACAAGAAAGCTTACATCGACTGCAAACTTCGGAAACCAGGTAAATTCTGTCAATTCTTAACTACTAACGCAAATTTATTTTCTTTCAGCCATGCAGACATGCCGGATATCCCAAAGGAAATCGCCACACACAAACTGAATGTTAACCCATTCCATCCCCAGTAAGACTGGTCAGGCTTAAGTTTAACTCCACAGTCAATGGCACGGTACGTAAAGAGGTGTAAAAGCTGTTGGATACTGGCTCCATCAGGGAGTCAAAGTACCCCCAATGGGTCGCCAACGTGGTCATGGTTAAGAAGAAGAATGTGAAATGGCAGATGTGCGTGAATTTCATAGATTTAAATAAAGCATGCCCAAAGGATTCGTTCCCATTACCCCACATCGACCAACTCATCGATGCAACAGTCGAGCACGAACTATTGAGTTTCTTGGATGCTTATTTAGGTTATAATAAAATCCTCATGGAAGAAGATGATAAGGAGAAAACCACCTTCATCACCCATCAAGGGACGTACTACTACAGGATTATGCCCTTCGGGTTAAAGAACGTAGGGAAACTTACCAAAGGTAGGTGACGAGGATGTTCAAGGACCAACTTGTTAAGACGATGGAAGTCTATGTAGACGCCATGCTGGTCAAGTCCAAAAGGAATGAAGATCACATCGACTATTTGAGAGACACTTTCGATATACTCAGGCTGTAACGACCCCGATCGATTATTTTGATCTCTAGCATGTAGTTTAGCGATTTAAGACCTTGATTAGCTTCACTTAAGGTATTGTGACTTGTACGTGTGGTCGGGATTGAATTTAGGAAAGTTCGGAGTCGATTTGGAAAGAAAATTCTAATTTCGGAAGCTTTAAGTTGGAAGAATTATCTAAGATTTGACTTTTGAGTAAACGGCCTCGGAATCGGGATTTGAAGGTTCCAATAGGTTCGTATGATAATTTCGGACTTGGGCGTGTGTTCGGGTTGAGTATCGGATTACCAGGGAGCATTTCGACGTTTATTATGGAACGTTAACATTTTGAAAGTTTAAGGATTTCCTAAGTTTGGTTTGGAGTGTGCTTTGGTATTATCGATGTCCATTTGGGATTCGGAGTCTTGGAATATGTTTGTATCATAATTTGTGACTTGTGCGCAAAGTTTGGCGTCATTCCGGAATATTTTGATATGAATCAAACGTGTTTGTCAAAGTTTAAAGGTTTGAAAGTTTAAAGAAGGGCTTTGATCGTTAATCCGTAGTTTTGATGCTGTTTGGCATGATTTGAGGCTTCGACTAAGTCCATGTCATGTATTGGGATGCGTTGGTGTGTTTGGATAGGTCCCGGGGGCCTCGCGTTTGATTCGGATTAAATCGGAGTGAGAATTTAGCCTTATGAAATATTTTGTGGCAGCACATCTGGTATAACCACGCCTGCGAGGTTTTGACCGTAGGTGCGGAGCCGCAGAAGTGGCCAAGAGGGTCGCAGAAGCGGTTCTAGGCGAGTGATCTCGCCCAAAGCACACCTCAGTTTGGGGTTATGAAGTGGTCGATTACAATAATAATACCCAACTAGGAGTCGGAATCGAATCCACAGGGAGCGTAGATGGGATTAGGTATATATTCGGACTAAGCGCGTAAAGTGTCTAAGATGTACTTCCACAAACCGTGTTTTGATTCTACTTCTAAATTATGCTACGGTTTGCAAATATAAAGCTAGAGAAAAATATTTTTGGTGTTGTTTTTCAAGTATGTAAAAGATCTAGGGCTGTGACTTCCACCTAGCTGTTTGCCTAATGGGTTGTGGGCTTTAGAGCGGGTTTTGTTGGTCGGGGTGTATAATAGCAATCAACACGCAATTGCCCACTCAATACCTCTTGGTAATAGAGTGGTTTTACCCAATTGGCTTTCTCAAGTCCAAATGGGTAATGCACAAAACAGTTGATAGATGCTCAAGTCGGGTTTTACTATCTCTAGATTCAACCCTTTAATTATGACTATCAATTTCTTGAGTTCATCCCAAATTTCTTGTTATCCAAGTTTTCCTAGACTAAATCTCTCTTTCTCAAGTAGAGACTAAGTCAAATAGGCTTGAATCAATATTTGCAATCATTAATTCTACAATTATAGCAAAAACTAGGCTAAATATTACACACCCAACCACAAATAATCCCTAAATCAAACATCCATTAGATACCCACACTAGAGTTGGGTCACAGCCCTAGCTAGAAATTTAGCTACTCATGGTGGGTGATGAAGAAAATGAAAAAGAAAAGATGATTAAACTCATATTTAATGATAAAGATAAAAATCCAATATAAAATTGACAAGCTATGATAAAGTTTCCTAAAACAGTAAAGTAAAACGGCTAACAACTTTCAGATATTTAAAAACTTGACCTAATTTCGTGAAAGTAGTCTATTTATACAAAGCTGAAATTTTAGGACAAAATTGCCCTTTAGAAGGTTCTGCGACTGCACAATTCTGTGTGCGATCCGCACTTTTCTTCAACTCTTGACAGGAGTGGATTCTGCAGTCGCACAATTCTGGATTGCGGTCGTATCTCTTGAGTTTTGCAGTCCGCATAATTCTGGGTGCGGCCGCACATTTGATTTATGCGGCCGCACAATTATAGTGCGGTCCGCAGTTCTTATTGGGCTTGAATTTGACACTCTCTGAACTTTGACTTCTGCTGCCGCACAATTATTTTGCAGTCCGCACTTTACACTGAAGCTCTGTTGAATTTGCTTCTTGTTCTGCTACCACAGACAAAATTTTGCGGTCCGCACTTTAGCCCTTTTTGCTTGATTTTTGTCCTTGTTCAAAATCACTCCTTCTTGAGTTGAATTTCATCACTTTGGCTCATTTTCCAATACTCCTGCAAGTAAGCATATTTCATCAGTTTTCGGAAATACCTTGAAGCATTTTTGAACTAAAACGAAAGTCAAAAGGCGCAAATAAGTAATAAAAATTCCCACTTATCAACTCCCCCAAACTTAAGCTTTTACTTGTCCTCAAGCAAATAAGGTAATTCTTACCTCCACAAGAAAAGAGCTATTCCAGCTAAGCTAAGGTGAATAAAACATACATCAATTGGGACTAACAATTACCCACACACTCATGAATCATCAACAAGGCAATGTTTTTAAGGTTAAAGCACAAATAGCTCTAATGTGATACTTGAACATCAAGAGTTGACTTTACTCTCAAGGAAGTTTGTACTTTTATATAGGTCGTTATGGATCCCAAACTCCTCCTCATATACTCTCTGGAAGCTCATCTCACTTGGAATAAAACAGGTTTATCTTTCCTTAAGCACTCTATTTTCTCTTTTTGGCTCATGCTTTGCCGACTTTTTGAGTCATTTTCGTTTTCCTTAAGGGAACTAGAGAGACTTGACATCACTCTTTCTTAGTCATGATATTCATTTTCTCCTTCTTTGTTTTCTCCATGCTTTGCACTTTTGCTTTTCTTTGAATCCCTTCAACTCTTCAATTTATTCACTTTCTTTTTGTGTTTTCCTTTTGTTCTTTCTTTTCCTACAACACTTGGCTATTTTTTCGATCACAGTTCCTACAAATTCACTTCAAAATCAGTTAGCACAAAATAAAACCTATCTAAAAAGAAGAAAAATAAGAATAAAAAAAACATGGGTCGCCTCCCAAGAAGCGTATGATTTAACGTCGCGGCACGACGCAGATTACCATCAATCACTTGAAATGAATTAATGCCACAACGTGGCCATCATCAACTTTTCCAAGATAATACTTCACCCGGTGACCATTGACTCTAAACACTTCATCATTTTTATTCTTCAAGTCTAATGCACCAAAGGGTGTCATCTTCGCAACCTCAAACAGACCACTCCACTTAGACTTCCACTTTCCCGAAAACATCCGTAACTGAAATTGAACAATAACACAAGATCATCTTCTTTGAACTCCTTGTTTCGGATGTACTTGTCATGGAGGTACTTCATCTTCTCCTTCTATAATGAATAACTTGTATATTGATGGTACCGGAATTCATCAAGCTCATTCAATTGTGCCACCCTCAGGTTAGCGGCGATATCCCACTCAAGATTAAGCTTCTTCAATACCCGCATAGCCTTGTGCTCAAGTTCCACTAGAAGGTGACAAGATTTCCCGAACACTAACCGGTATGGAGACATCCGAATCGGTGTTTTGTAAGTCATCCTTTAAGCCTATAGATTATCATCAAGTTTCTTCGACCAATCCGTCCGGTTGGCATTCACGGTCTTTGACAAAATACTCTTGATCTCCCGGTTGAAGACTTCCACTTGTCCGCTTGCTTAAGGATGATAGGGGGCCGTGACTTTGTGAGTGACACCGTACTTGGTGAGTAAGGTATCAAAAACTTTGTTGCAAAAGTGTGATCCCCCATCATTTATAATGTCCCTTGGAGTACCAAATCTTGTAAAGATGTTCTTTTCAAAAATGCCACCACACTTCGAGCTTCGTTGTTGGGTAGAGCAATGGCGGCAACCCACTTTGACACATAGTCCACAACTACCAAAATGTAGGTGTTCCCACAAGAGCTAACGGATGGTCCCATGAAATAAATCCCCCACACACCAAAAATGTCAATTTCAAAGATGGTGGTGAGGGGCATCTTATTTTTCTTAGAAATCCCACCGGTCCTTTAACATTCATCACAATGCTTGACTAAATCACTTGCGTTCTTGTAGAGTATAGGCCAATAGAATCTACAACTCAACATTTTCGCCTCCATCCTCGCTCCACCATGGTGACCACCATATGGTGAAGAGTGGCAAGCCTCAAGAATTTTCACTTGTTCTTCCTCCGGCACATATCGTCGAATCACACCATCGATACAAATTCGGAAGAGACACGGTTCATCCCAATAATAGTCAAGGCAATCCCGTTTGAGCTTCTTCCTTTGGTTTGAAGAGAACTCATTTGGTGCAATACCACTCACAAGATAATTTGCTAAGTCGGTGAAGCATGGCATCTCGGTCATTGAAATGGCTGGAAGTTGCTCGTCGGGGAAGGAGTCATTAATCTCAAGGCCGTCATGTGGTCTCCCTTACTCCTCCAAGCGAAACAAGTGGTCCGCCACTTGGTTTTCGCTGCCTTTGCGGTCTTGGATTTCGAGATCGAACTCTTGCAATAAAAGCACCCATCGAATTAACCTCGCCTTTGAATCCTTTTTGCTCATTAAGTACCAAAGCATCGCATGATCGGTATGGACAATTACCTTTGTACCCATCAAGTACGGGCGGAACTTCTCCATAGCAAAGATAATAGCAAGGAGCTCTTTTTCGGTCACCGTGTAATTGACTTGGGCATCGTTCATGGTCTTACTAGCATAGTAGACCGGGTGGAAGATTTTGTTGATACGTTGCCCAAAACTACTCCGACCGCCACATCACTTGCGTCACACATGAGCTCAAAAGGCAAGCTCCAATCTGGTGCGGTGATAATAGGAGTAGTAGTCAATTTGAACTTGAGAAATTTGAATGCCTTCATGCAATCCTCGTTGAAATAGAATTTGGTATCCTTCTCCAAAAGCTTACACAAGGGGTTCACCGCTTTGGAAAAATCCTTGATGAAACGACGATAGAACCCCGCATGACCCAAGAAGCTCCTCACTCCCTTCACGGATGTAGGGGTGGGAGTTTAGAAATCACCTCTATTTTGGCCTTGTTGACCTCAATACCATTCTTTGAAATTTTGTGGCCAAGGACAATTCCTTCCTCGACCATGAAGTGACACTTCTCCTAATTGAGCACCAAGTTTGTCTCCTTACATCTTGCCAAAACCTTATCCAAGTTTTCAAGCAATCATCAAAGGAATTCCCAACCATATAAAAATCATCCATGAAGACCTCAAGAAAATCCTCCACCGTGTCGGTGAAGATAGCCATCATACACCGTTGAAAAATCATCGGTCCATTACATAACCCAAATGGCATTCGCGAGAATGCAAAAGTACCATAGGGACATGTGAAGGTAGTTTTCTCTTGGTCCTCCGAAGCAATACGAATTTGGTTGTAGCTGGAATATCCATCAAGGAAACAATAGAAAGCATGACCGGTCATCCTATCAAGCATTTGATCAAGGAATGGAAGTGGGAAATGATCTTTCCTTGTGACTTTGTTGAGCTTGCGATAGTCCATACACACTCTCCGCCCGATCACCATTCTTATAGGAATCAACTCGTTCTTATCATTATTGACAATAGTCATGCCCCCTTCTTTGGGACACATTGCACCGGAGAGGTCCACGAGCTATCGGAAATGGGGTAAACAACCACGGTATCCAACCACTTTATGATCTCCTTCTTCACCACCTCTTGCATTGCTTCATTTAGTCTTCTTTGATGTTCAACAGAGGGTTTGGCATCTTCCTCCAAAATAATCTTGTGCATGCAAAAGGCGGGGCTTATTCCCCGAATATCTGCTAATGTCTATCTGATAGCTTTCTTTCTATTTTGTAGCACCGCCAATGTGGAGTTTACCTGCACGTTAGTCAAACAAGAGGAAAGAATAACCGGTAATGTAGAACAAGGGCCAGGGAATTCATACCTGAGATGTGGAGGCAATGGCTTTAACTTCAAAGTGGGAGGCTCCTCGATTGAGGGCTTTGTTGGAGGAGTCTTCCGATTTTCAAGATCTAAGGACAATTTGCGGGGTTCATAAGTGTACGACCCCATTCCTTGCAATGCATTCACACATTCCACATAGCCATCCTTCTCATCATCATCATGATTAAGCAATACGGCTTCCAAAGTATCATCAACATTTATCATGGCACTAGCATCATCAACAATCACCTCGGTCACTAAGTCCACAAATGAACAACCTTTATGGTTATTCGGTTGCCTCATAGATTTGCACACATGGAAAACCACATTTTCATCACCCACCCGAAAGGTGAGCTCACCGGCTTCCACATCAATAAGTGTATTCCCCATAGCAAGGAAAGGTCTACCTAAAATAATAGGCACCTCATAGTCCACTTCACAATCAAGAATCACAAAGTCTACTGGAAGGATAAACTTATCAACTCGAACCAACATATCATCAATAATACCCAATAGTCTCTTTATAATACGATCCGCCATTTGTAGCCTCATAGAAGTGGGTCTTGGTTGCCCAATCCCCAACGTTTTGAAAACCGAGTAGGGCATCAAGTTGATACTCGCCCCTAGATCACAAAGAGCTTTGGCAAAGTCGGCGCTTCCAATGGTGCAAGGGATTGTGAAAGCACCAGGATCTTCCAATTTAGGAGCCATTGAGTGCACAATTGCGCTCACTTGATGTGCCATCTTTATAGTCTCACAATTCATCGACCTCTTCTTTTTCACCAAATCCTTCATGAACTTTGCATATCCAGGCATTTGCTCCAAAGCCTCAACCAATGGTACATTAATAAATAAGCTCTTCATCATATCA
The DNA here is from genome assembly GCF_000715075.1 of Nicotiana tabacum. Taxonomy (NCBI): domain Eukaryota; kingdom Viridiplantae; phylum Streptophyta; class Magnoliopsida; order Solanales; family Solanaceae; genus Nicotiana; species Nicotiana tabacum. The sequence goes on along the minus strand of NC_134101.1, from coordinate 13,223,401 downwards.
ATGAACTTTTTGAATTGGTTCTCGCCATTTTGCATGGCAAGCCTTTGAGGGTATGGAGGAGTAGGCCTTGGCATTGGTGCCTTAGCCTTTAGCACTATCGGTTCTGGTATGTCAACAATGTGTTCCCTAGATGGGTTCACATCTTCTTGAGTCTCCTCCACATTTTCATCAATATCAATTCTCACTTCGTCATTTGCTTGCACCATATTGTTTGGAATCTCATCTTCTTGAATCACTTGTTCATCATCCCCAATTCTTCTTTGACTCGAGGTGGTTGTATTCCCACCTTTTTCACTCCTTGTAGTCATGGCCATGGCATGTCCCGTGTTGTTCCCACCCTTCGGGTTCACCACCGTGTCACTTGGTAGTGCCCCCTTAGGACGAGTGTTCAAAGCTTGCGAGATTTTCCCTAATTGAACTTCCAAATTGCGAATTGAAGTGTTGTGAGAGGCTAGTTAAGCATAGGAGTCAGAATTCTTCTCCATCATTTGTTTAAACATGTTCTCAATTCGCCCCATCTCATTATTGGAAGAGCTAGGCCCATGAGACGGATAAAGAGGCGGGTTGCTAGGTTGTTGATACATCGGCGGCCTTTGAAAGCCCGACCCCCGATTCCCTTGGTTATTGTTCCAAACCCCTTGGTTGTTGCCTCCCTAATATCCTTGATTGTTGCCACTCCAATTGCCTAGATTGTTTTGATTGTTCCAATTACCTTGGTTGTTACCACCACTCAAATTGTCTTGGTGGTTTGAGTTCCAATTCCCTTGTTTACCTTGAGATTGCCATTGTTGTTGATTCGGGCCTTAAGAGTTGTTTCTTTGCCCTTGGAAGTTGTTCACATATTGCACTTTCTCCTCTTGTTCATTGTAGGATTCATCTTGGTCAAACCCATTATCTTCTTGCACATATTGTTTCGCACGGTTTTTCACTTGTTGACCCTTTTGCCTTCGCTTGTTCACCATTATATTTACTCCTTCCATTGCATTTACTTGCTTAGTACCTTGAAGTTGTTGAAGTTGAGCTTTGTCTAATTGATTCATTGTAGTGGTCAACTCGGTAATTGCTTGCCTATGATAATGTAATTCTTTATGTAGGTGAATCACATTTGGATCACCTTGAGGAACATTTGCTCTACTTTGCCATGCCGATGAAGTATCTGCCATTTCATCTAAGATCTTACAAGCTTCAGCATATGGTGTTGTCATGAAATTTCCACCGGCAAGTTGGTTGACCACACATTGATTGGTAGTATTGATCCCCATATAGAAAGTTTGTTAAATCATAGCCTCAGTCATGTCATTGTCCGGGCACTCTTTCACCATAGTACGGTACCTATCCCATATCTCGTGCAAAGGCTCATTGGGTTCTTGCTTGAATGCTAGAATCTCATCTCTAAGAGTAGCCATATGCCCGGGAGAAAAGAACTTGAAAATAAATTTCCCCGCCAATTCATCCCATGTATAGATGGAATGGTTTGACAATCTTTCTAACCAAACCAAGGCTTTCCCCCGTAGAGAGAAGGGAAATAGCCTCAACATTGGAGCATCCTCGGAGATGTTGGTCTGTTTACTCCCCCAGCAAGTGTCCACGAATCCTTTCAAGTGTTTGTACGCATTTTGATTCGGAGCCCCGGTAAAGAATCTTCGTTGCTATAGCAATGTGAACATAATATTAGTGATTTGGAAGTTGTCCGCCCTAATGCGGGGCGAGACTATGGCACTTGCATATCCTTCGTTTGGCAACACCCGGTGTCGAGCCGATCTTGGTGGAGGTGGGGGTGGAACGGGAACGTTGTCTTGAGGCGGTCGGCCTCGTCTATTTGCTTGAGGTTCAGGAGGAACCTCTTCAACTTGGTCATCTTCCACGTCCACATCCCCCAAAGGCATATTTCCGAGAGGATCATTGTTATTGAGAGGCATTGTTTCACCTACAATTTTTTCACCAAAAAGATTAGTAACACAGAAGGAAAAGAAGACAATTCACACATAAAACCAAATATATAGCTAAATCCATTTTTTAGCTCCCCGGCAACTGCGCAGAAAATTGATCTCGCCCAAATCACACCTCTATTTCGGGTTGTGAAGTGGTCGATTGCAATAATAATACCCAACTAGGAGTCGGGATCGAATCCACAAGGAGCATAGATGGGATTAGGTATATATTCGGACTAAGCACGTAAAGTGTCAAAGATGCACTTCCCCGAACTGTGTTTTAATTCTACTTCTAAATTATGCTACGGTTTGCAAGTGTAAAGTTAGAGAAAAAATATTTTTGGTGTTGTATAGCAAGAACTAGGCTAAATATTACACATCCAACCACAAGCAATCCCTAAATCAAACACCCATTAGATACCCATACTTGGGTTGGGTCACAACCCTAGCTAGAAATTTAGCTACTCATAGTGGGTGATGAAGAAAATGAAGAAGAAAAGATGATTAAACTCATATTTAATGATAAATAGATAAATATTCAATGTAAAATTGACAAGCTATGATAAATTTTCCTAAAACAGTAAAGAAAAATGGCTACCAGCTTTCAAATATTCAAAAGCTTGACCTAATTTCGTAAAAGTAGTCTATTTATACAAAGCTGAAATTTACGGACAAAATTATCCTTTAGGAGGTTCTGCGGCCCGCCCAATTCTGTGTGCGGTCCATACTTTTCTTTAGCTCTTGACAGGAGTGGATTCTGCGGCCTCACAATTCTGTATTGCGGCCGCATCTCTTGAGTTCTGCGGTCCGCATAATTCTAGGTGCGGCCGCACATTTGATTTCTGCAGCTGCACAATTATAGTGCGGTCCGTAGTTCTTGATGAGCTTGAATTTGACACTCTCTGAACTTTGACTTCTGCGGTCGCACAATTATTGTGCGGTCCGCAATTTACACTGAAGATTTGTTGAATTTTCTTCTTGTTCTGCGGCCGTAGACAAATTCTGCGGTCCGCACTTTAGCCCTTTTTGCTTGATTTTTGTCCTTATTTAAAATCACTCCTTTTTGAGTTGAATTTCATCACTTTGGCTCGTTTTACAATACTCCTGCAAGTAAGCATATTTCATCAGTTTTTGAGAATACCTTTAAGTATTTTTGAACTAAAACGAAAGTCAAAAGGCGCAAATAAGCAGTCAAAATCCCCACTTATCAGCGAGCTGGGCAGTGGAGCAAGTGAGAGACCATTTCTGCATCTGCGATGGCGCAGATGCGGCATTCTTGAGCGTAGAAGCGAATTGGATGGGGGAGGCTGGGACCGCAGATGCGGTCGAGTTTCGCAGAAGCAGAACCGCACCTGCGGATAAAGCATCACAGAAGCGCTGGAGGGGCCGCAAATGCGGAGGTTGAAGGGCCTGAATGAAGCCGCATAAGCAGACTCTGAGACACAGAAACGGCTAATGCTCCGCAGATGCGAGAGGTCGTTGGGTAGTGTGTTCTTTTAAGAACGGGATTTGGCCCATTTTCTTTCATCTTCACTTGGTTGGGGCGATTTTGGAGAGCTTCAAGAGAAGATTTCGTCAAGCAACACAAGGTAAGTCATTCCCACCTATTACAAGTTAGATACATGATTTATATATGGATTTAAACGTGAAAATTAGTAAAAATTTAGGATTTTGGTAGAAAACCTAGAATTTGGTACTTTTGGGCTTTGACCACCAAATTGGACATGGTTTGGAATAAATTATATATTTGAGTTCGTGGTGTTATGAGTAAGGTTTGTCTTCAAACAATTTAGGAATCCGGGAACATGGGCCCGAGGTTGACTTTATCGACATTTTGAGGAGAGTTGAGAATTGTTTAAATTGATTAATTATGGGTATTAGAGTATATTTTGATTGGTCTGCACATTGTTTGACTAGTTTTGGATCGACGTGCATCGGTTTGAGGTATTAGAGAGGCTTTGGGGCGGGTTATGAAACTTCGGAGCGAGGTAAGTCTCTTGTCTAACTCTGTGAGGGGAAAACTACCCCTGGGTGATGTATTAGTTATGTTCTACTTGTTGCGGGGACTACGTACGGACAAGGTGACGAGAGTCCGTACGTAGCTAGATTCATGTTATGTCTGAGTAGACTTAGGTTCCCGCCATGCTATAACTGTACTATTTGAGTTGTCTCTTGCCTATTAAATTCCTTTATTTTACGTTGCGACTGGAGACTAGACTTGTGTAGAGTGATAGACTTGCTAATGTAGAGATTCAACGGGCTTCATGATTAGCCGTGAAATAATTATACTCCTCTTACGAATTTCTCCCGCGTTGTGCGTTCTCATCGAAAGGTTGCCCAAAAATTTATAACTCACACATTCATATGTGAGTGGGGTCAAGGACCCGTCAACGCTTCTTATTCTAATGGGATTGGGCCATTCGCCTCGGCAGGATGGATACATCTATGGTTCGTATCGTTCGACCCTCGGTAGTGCGCACATTATGATGGATCGGGTCGTACGTCTTGGCAGGATTATGTATCACACTCTCATAGGAGCGGGCCGTTCGCCTCGGTAATATAATAGTTGTATCTATGGTTCGGAAATATTATGATGGATCGAGTCCTACGCCTCGGCATATCTATAAAATACTCTTATGAAATCATGCGTAATAATTGATAAGAAAGTAGTATATCTGTGAGTTTTCCTGATTTGAACTGTGGCGACCTATCTGGTGAGGTCCATTATATATACTCCGATTGAGGAGGTAACTACTAGCTGAGAGTTTGAGTTCTTGTTGATAGGAGAATTTTACCACGTATTTATACTTGTTATTTCGTTTATTTTCTCTGACTCACATCTGTTTACTTCTACTGTATCTGTCTTATTGGACCACTAGTAAGTGTTGATATCGACCCCTCGTCACTACTTCTCTGGGGTTAGGCTAGGTACTTACTGGGTACGCGTTGATTTACGTACTCATGCTACACTTCTGCACTAAATGTGCAGGATCTGACAGGTTCATTTGATGGTCATCTTGGTGCGTAGGCGCACCTGTTGAGGAAACTTCATGTGAGCTACATTCCAGGCTACGCATCGCAGTCCACCGAGTCTCCATTGAACTAATTATTCTATTCTGCCTTTATTACATTCGGGACATCTGTTGTATTATTATTGTACTCCTTAGAAAATACTCATGCACTTGTGACACTGAGTTTTGGGGGTTCCTACGGGTTGTTTGTTATTGTAGTTGTGTAAATATTATCACTTACTCTATAAGTTCTATTTCATACGATTTAATTAAGGAAATATTTTTATTTCAATTACTGAAATGAGTAAGTAAGTTGATAAATTAACGTTGGCTTTCCTGACGTCGGCGTTAGACGCCATCATGACCTATAGTGGATTTTGGGTCGTGACACAAGCAATACAGAATGAAGCTAAACCCCCGAAAAGTGTGTGTTTGGCGTGGCCTCAGGAAAGTTCTAGGTTTCCTGGTATCACAAAGGGGGATCGAAGTCAATCCTGACCAAATCAAAGACATTGAGGGGATACCAGAGCACTTGACCACTAAAAAGCAGGTTCAAAGGTTGACTAGCCGGGTCGACACCCTGTCAAGTTTCATTTCACGATCATCGCATAGATGTCACAAATTCTTTGCCGTACTCAAGAAGGATAACGACCTCCAATGGACTTCGGAGTACGTCCAAGCCCTGAAGGAATTAAAAGCATACTTCTCGTCACCACCACTGCTTTCAAAACTAGAGCCTGGAGAACGTCTCCTCGGGTATCTCGATGTATCCGAAGTAGCTGTGAGTGCAATCTTGGTTCGAGAAAAGAAAGGAATTCAGTCCCCCATCTATTATATTAGCAAAATATTAGTCGACGTCAAGACTAGGTAACCTCATCTGGAGAAGCTAGCTATGGCCTTAGTCGTAGCTTCGCGAAAGCTTAGACCGTATTTCTAGTGCCATCCCATCTCGGTCGTCACGACCTTCCCCCTGAGAAGCATTTTGAATAAACCCGAGCTATCGGGAATATTGGCCAAATGGGCCATCGAGCTGAGCAATCACGATATCACGTACCAGCTGAGAACAATGATAATTTCACAAGTGCTCCCTGACTTCGTGAAAAAATCATGATATCACCTCTCCAACTCATCGCTTGATCAAATCGAGGTAAGAACCATAAGCCTAACTTGGGATTGGCGCAATCGTATTATTACATACTTTCCGGACGGCACACTCCCAGATGATTAAAAAAAACCAAGAAACTGAGAATGCAAGCGGCCAGGTACAGTATCGTCCAAAACGACCTATATAAGAGGACTTACGGTGGCCCTTTGGCAAAATGCCTAGTCCCAAACCATACGTGGCACGTCCTCGAAGAGGTCCACGAGGGCCATTGTGGAGCTCACTCTGGCAATCAGGCTCTGGTCAGATGCCTCATACGGGCAGGATACTACTGGCCTACCATGAAAAAGGAGGTCGCAGACTTCGTGAAAAAATGCGAGCAATGCCAAAAGTATGCCCCAATGATTCACCAAGCAAACGAACACCTCCACTCGGTCACCTCACCTTGGCCGTTCATCAAATAAGGAATGGACATCGTGGGGCCTCTCCCGGCAGGGCGAGGTAACATATGATTCCTTTTGGTTTTAACTGACTAATTCTCTAAGTGGGTGGAAGCATGAGAGTTCACCCAAATATGCGAACTGGAAGTGATCGCCTTTATATGGAAAAACAGCATATACCGATTCGACCTCCCCAAAGAGATAAGCTGCGACAACGGACCCCAGTTCACGAGAAAGAAGACCGCTAAGTTTTTTTAGAAATGGCATATCAAAAGGATACTATTGATGCCATACCACCACGCGCCCAATGGGAAAGCAGAGTCCTCCGACAAGTCGATACTAAACATCATAAACAAAAGGCTTGAAGACGCCAAGGGATTGTGGCCAGAAATATTGTGAGCTTATCGAACAATGCCAAAGATGAGTATAGGAGAGACACCCTACTCTTTGGTCTATGGGACCGATAAAGTAATACCAGTCAAGGTCGGAGAGCCCAGCCTAAGGTACTCCTATGAGAGCGGACCAAGGAACGACGAAAGTAGAAGGCAGGAGCTCAACGAACTTGAGGAATGAAGAGACATGGCCTACATAAAGATGATCGCCCAAAGACAACAAGCAGAACGCTATTACAACAAGAAGGAAAAGGCCAGGCCGCTCAAAGTCGGGGACTACGTGCTTAAAGCAAAAACACAAGCGAGCAAAGACCCATGGAAAGGCAAAATAGGAACAAATTGGGACAGCTCGTACAAAATCACGGCACAAGCGATCAAAGGGTCATTTCAACTAGAAACAATGAAAGGAAAGTTGCTGCCAAATAGCTGGAATATTACCCACCTCAAGTACTTCAACTTTTAAGATATAAAGCATCCCCCAAGCCGTACTCTTTTTTCCCTCACTTGATTTTTGTCCAATTGGGTTTTATCAAGGAGGTTTTTAACGAGGCGACGAAGGGAACACTTCAAGTCAAAGTACACAAAGATGGGGCCAGGATGGCTAGTTCATTGAATGAACTCTCAAGCACTCTCCAGGTCAACCAATGAATGGACTAGATAGACTAGGACTAGGACTGGAACGCCAGCCAACGCCCAAAAATATGTAAATTTCTCCAAATGTATAACCAAAGCAACAATGCTTAAGGTTTACGGTTTCGACAAACTTTGCACTTATCGGAACACCCACTGGCCCTTGGCTATAATTAAACTTAGGTTTATGTTCGACCTTGTTCGAACTAACACCTACCGGCCCTCAGCCATAGTTAAATTCAGGTTATGTTCGACCTTGTTCGAACTAACACCTACCCTCGGCCATAATTAAAATTAGGTTATGTTCGACCTCGTCGAACTGGCGCCTACTGGCCCTCGGCCATAATTAAACTTAGGTTATGTTTGGCCTTATTCTAACTAACACCTACTGGCCCTCAACCATAATTAAATCCAGGTTATGTTCTACCTTGTTCGAACTAACACCTACCGACCCTCGTCCATAATTAAAATTAGGTTATGTTCGACCTCATCGAACTGGATCCTACTGGCCCTCGGCCATAATTAAACTTAGGTTATGTTCCGCCTTTTTCTAACTAACACCTACCAGCCCTCGGTCATAATTAAATCTAGGTTATGTTCGACCTTGTTCGAACTAACACCTATTGGACCTGGACCATAATCACTTAGGTTATGTTCGACCTTGTTCTAACTAACACTTACCGGTCCTCAGCCATAATTAAAACCTTGTTCGAACAAATTCCCACCAACCTCTAGCCGTCATTCGCCATTAAGTGATCACGGTCAGAAAATCAAAGCAACCATGTGACTGAATTAAAAAACATACAAATGCAAAAATGAACCACATGAAGAGAATCAGATGCAAATAACGAGGTTGGCATTTCATAATTGAAATATGTTTTACAAAGGCGTATGAAGATGCCACCAACTACACAAAAAAAATACAAAAATCAAAAGAGAAAACTACTGGCCACCACCGTCCCGACCTTCGACATTCCCGCCGACTTGGCCCTCAACAACATCGTCGCCTTCAACTGCAAGATATGCAGCGTCATACCAGGCATTCTCCTCGAGCTAGTATACACCTTCATCCTCGTCGGCCTTTAGCGTAGCGGGGTCATACCCGCAAGCGACTCGAGCTTTGCGAGCCTTAACACGAACGTCTTCAAGGGCGGCCTCAGAAATGGATCTCGCCACATGCAAACCTCGAAACACGTCTAATTGGGCCTCGGCATGAATCCACTCCTCGTACAACTCACGAGGAACATTAGGAAAATCTGAAGTACGGGAAGAGGACAGTTGCGCCAGCAATTGGGATTTCTCGGCCTCAAGAGCAGCAACTCGGTCGTAGAGGCTAGAAGTCTCTCTCTCCAACTCTCAAATCCTCTCATCAAGCCGCTCTTCTTTAAGCCTTGTTGTTTCCAAGTCATTCTCTCACTCAGAACGGAGAGTCCGGACCACTGCCTGAAGAGCCTACGCCTTTCTTGAAGCCTCTGACCGAGAGAACTCCGCCTTCTCAAGATCCTCTTCCTTCTCGGCGACCTCGCCACTTAGAGAATCCGCTCTAAATTGACACTCCTTAAACTTGGCACGCAGCGAAACCACCTGAGCTTGGAGATCGCTGCACTGGGCTTCGACCCCTTTACTGACTTCGAGCTCTTCCTCTTTACCTCTCAACGTCCTTTCAAGGATGCTGCATTTCTCAATGACCCTCAACAGCTCGTCGTCCTTCTCCTTTAACTTTTCACGAAGGGCCTGTAAGTTGCCGCCCTCGCCAAAATGCCTGCGAATCTCCCGGTACTTGCCCCGGTACTCAAAATATTTGCGCTCCAACTTCTCAAATATTTTCTTACGCCTTACCTCCCTTCGAGAACTTTCAATCTCTAGAATTATGGTCTATAATCATAAGAAGAAAAAGAAAAGCAAAAATGAGAAGTCCCTCGCCAGGAAAGGCGAAACACTGAAAAACAAAACACTACGGTTGGAAAGACGAAGCCCTGAAATACTTACCCTGAGAGCTAGGTCGGCTATGCTCATCGACAGAGTGACATCGTCTAGCTCTTTGAGGGTTTCATCTTACACTTCGGAGCAAAGAGAGCCGAGGGCAGGGTCTAAATTCTCTGTATTTTTAAACAGATCACGATCCATGGGGATTGCAATGGACCTCGTAGGCTCCTCCAACCTCACCTCGAGTTGGGTAAACCCCTTCTTCATCATCCTCAGGCCAGCGACGTCAATGTCTGAGCCATTTTCATAACCATCTTCCGCAACGCCTTTGTCTCTTCCATCAATCGACAAGGGAGTATCATTAGTTGGCTACGAAGTCGACGGCCCCTCCTGCCGCAAAGAATCAGAAACCCTCACAGCCGGCCATTCGGCCTCTGTCATCGCAGAAGGGCGAGACACATCTTTGTCAGCCTCCACCGATCTCGGAACCTCAGACGCCAGCTCGACGTCGTCTTCAAGGAAAATGGTCGCCATATCACGAAGGACAAAACCATCCATCATAGAGTCTATGGCCTGGGCAACCCCGTCGCCAACGTCCACTGACCTCCTTTTACGAGGCACCAAACCCTCGTCATTTGGCAATAATTCCTTATCTTCATCCACAAGACAGTACAAAGGGGAAGCTGAAGGTTCCGCTGCCAAAGTATCTGCAGATAGAGAAGAAAGTGATGTTGAAGCAGTGGTAGGCGGGGCCAAAGAGCGAGGAGGCTCCTCCGGGGCCGCAGAAGGGTTAGAAGCCAAAGAGGTAGCAGTTTTTCTCTTACGAAATGTAGGTGGGGGAGTTCTCGGCCTCCTCGAAGGCCCTCGGGCTGGAGTTGAGAGAAACGCAAAAGAAAAGAAGGTCAACCAGAGTGAGCCACAAAAGATGAGTAACCAAGAAGCCAAAGCAAAGAAACTCATCGGTCAAGGAAGGAGCAGGCCCAAATTTCTTGAGAAAGCCCGGCCACTTACGAATCCCCGCGATGTGAGGGAGGAGCCGGCCGACTCAATCAGAAATGTCCCCGACAAAATGAGGGGGCGAAGTCTTGGCACCATAAGAAAGTAGCAAGAGATCAGAACCTGTGACTAAGAAAATTAAACCAAATGCCTCAACACAGAAAGGTTAGACACTTATGAGTATAGTTCCAAGTTTCAGGGAAGCCGTTTGCGTTGGACACCACGTCCTCAGTTCTGACGAAGAAGAAGCTGTGCCAGAACTGACGGCTAGCCTTGTCATGCATCTTCACCACCAGGCACTTGCCCCCTCAGTGGTGAAGTTTCAACATTGTCCCCCTATAGAAACTAGGGGCGAATACGCGCATCAGATGCCGAAGAATGATGAGCTTATAGATATACGGTGCAAGCTGAGCCGGGCAAATGCCATAGAAATGACAAAACTCCTCCGCTAGTGGAAGAATGGGAAGAGCGTGGCCGACATGAAAAGGGTAAGCGTAGAACGCACAGTACCCGGGGCGGTGGACTTCTAACACATCCCGCCAGGCAGGGACCAACTCGATGCGAGCGGGAATGCCGAATTTAGCCTTAAGATCTAATAAATTAGCCTTTTTCAACGCCGACTCGGAGATTTCGGGCTCAGCTTCAGGCACCTTTGTAAAATCAAACGTGACTTTCTCACCACGAGCAACTATCTTCTCCACCGTAGGGAAGTTCTCGTCCTCAACGGCAATGGAGACGCCCTCCGCGTGAGGAGGGTCAACCGTTGCTAAAGGAACTGGTAACTTTCCTCGCTGGGACCAGAAGATACGTTAGACATGGTTCTAATGAAAGAAAAGGTATTCAAAGTAGTAGGGAGTTAAAAACAACAGGGATCGCTAGGGCAGGGAAAGAAGATGCATAACAATGGAATAAGAAGAAGAAGGCACAAAGTTTCGATATAGGAAATCTGTAAAACTTGAGTATGTGTCTTCACATCCTTATTTATAAGAGCTCAGGCATCAAAACCGAGAAATTATGTCATCATTACTTAGCACCATTATCGAAGCTACAGATCCAACCAACAGACGTACACGAAACAACGTAACGCATCAGGAAAATGCACCATAATGACGTCACTTTGATCCAGGAACAACGTAATCCCAAAAGTTGCGGATCATGAAAGGCCACGTTGCCTACTCGTCCAATCATCTCGACCACGACGAACAGAATTTGCTCGGCAAGCCCGCATGAGGCCAGCCTCAATAAGCGGAGGGACTAACTGTATAGGTCAAAATCTGCCCTAGAATATTTAAGACAAGATAACGCCAAAAGAAGAGTCTTCAAGCCGTCATCAGTCGAGGTCAACCAGGAAGCAGAGAGATTCATGGTCGAGATATCAACAAGGGTCGAGGTCGAGCACCGTTGGCAAAGCTGTAACGGCTAGTTTTCGGAATAAGATATTAAGAAAAATATTCTAGTGGATATTCTCTACATTTGTACTATTAGGGTTTGTTAAGAAAATATCTCATATAAATAGAAAATGAGACAATGGTGTAAGGCACGTGACATTTATTTGACAAGAACAGACTTTTGATTGAGATTCTTTCTCTCTCTTACAAAGATACAAACACTATATTTTTATCTAGATCCTGGCTCGAATTATTCCACATCCTTCCTTCAGATCCGAGAATAATTCGAACATTCTAGGATTTGTTTGTCACTCATCATTATCAGGAGGGATAATCAACTGGTTCAGACTTTATTGGGTGAATCACTCCTTCTATTTACTTAAATGTCATTTATTGTCATTTATTGCTAGCTGTTGCTACATTATTGCTCATACTTTTTTGAAGTAGTTAATGCATATTGTTGCCAATCCCCCACCGGCATTAGTCATATTTTGAAAATAACATCTAGATATATTATTATTAACTAAGTTCAACCCATTATTATATAAATTAAATTATTTTAACCAAAAATTACACTTTTTGGTCAAACATTATACATATTCTAAGATACTATTTGCACCGATAGAAACTTCCTGACTATATATATTTCATCTTAAATACTTCTTATAATATTTAAACAAATAAAAAAGTTAAATGTCATTCTAAGTTATACTCCTCCTGTTTCAATTTAAATAAGACACTTTCCTTATTAGTCCGTTCCGAAAAGAATGACACATTTCTACAATTGGAAATAATTCAACTTTAAATTATTCATTTACCTATTTTATCCTTAGTGAAAAGCTTTTATAACTACACAAATATTATGACCCAACAAAACTTTTACCCCTTAGCTTTTATGATCACAAGTTATAAAAGTCTTCTTTTCTTTTCTTAAACTCCATGACGAGTCAAACTATCTCATTTAAATTGAAACGGAGGGAGTAACACCGTACATATAGAATCTGTTTTGAGTGTTTTTGACTTACACTAAAATATAAGCCAAGGAATAATCAAATCAGTGTTTGCTTTTGACATTCTTAATATATTGCAAATTTGCAACTAGTCTATTTCGAAGGAACATAACCATCCTTTTGACTTAAAAGGCATGCTCCATTTCTTAATTATTCAAACAACAGACACTTATTTCTATTTTTAAATAGGCAAATTTTTGGGTATTCGTCTCCCGCAATAGCTAAACGTACCTAATCTTTTAAACTAAAAATAACCGGCGGATATATAATATATGTATAATCGTGTGTAATTAATATATAATTTGTGTAAACATTGAATCTGGCTGGCTAACTGTGTAACAAACCCTAATCAAAATCTGGATTTATGCATTCTAAGTCCTCCTCTCCTTTGTCTGGGCATATGTATAGCAATTATACATTGATACAAGCAGTATATATATCTGAGGGCGAAATATTCTGTGTTGATTGAGATTTTTAAATTACGGCAATTGAATTCACCCATCAATGATTTTAAAGTAGTCAGCTCGGTAATTAATGTTGAGAATGGAAGCTATTTCTCGACTACATGTAAAGATTTAATTAAAGTCTTAATAATATTGCATTGAAGCAAGTGATAAGTTACTTGAAACAATTAGATTATATGTAGTTGACATGATGACACTATATTAAAGCTAGTAAAAGGAAAAGGCTATAAATGATTCGAATATAAGAAGAAAGCTATAAACCAATTGCACTAACATAATAAAATATATTTTAATATATTGGTCAAATTTAATTTAATTTAACTTTTAATAAGCAAAATGTGTCAAGAGTATTTTATAAGTGCTCTCCCAACGAAGAATATTTAATCATTACACACTTTATGTATCCATCTTTTTGACAGGCTTCTAGAATATAGTTGGATAATTCCCTCAAAAGCAATAACTCATTCTTCTTATCTAAAATCAGGTATGGATACTGGATTTGGAGCCTATTTCTTAAACAAAATTGGACTCTCTGTATTGCTAGTAGACACTATGATTTATACTTCTGGATCCTTTGATATTAAGGCATGTCCAATAGTGGTTAACTAAGTCAATTAGCAAAGTAATCCTTGAGTAGACCCTTCCTCTTCTTCTGTGGTAGTGTACATGTTAGAAAAGAAAAAGAAATATTGTCCTGTATTTTGATACTAGATCGCCTTCGGCCCGTGCTAGAGCGGGCCCAATAATATAGGTTCAAATATGATTTTATTTGTAGTTCCTTTATTGATAAATTTCCTGATATGTTTTACTATTATTTTCGACAAATAGAAATACTTTCATTTTTTTTTTACGTAACTTTGCTTCTACATATAATAATTTCCTAATGTTAAGTTCTAGATGATACTATTCAAATTTTGTTGTAGCAAACTCCAAATCATATACCACAAAATAATTAATATGTCTGCTTCCTTTTTTCAATTTTTTCAGGTTGTTCCTCCCTTGTTTTATTTTGTTCTTACTCTATTTGTTTTCCAATATGTCCTAGTCTCTTTTTTTTAACGTTTTCTTGTACTTTTCTCCTTTTCTTCTTAACTTCTCTTGGGGGAAAACAAAATACCAAATGCACCCTCGGAATTGTACTTGGAAATTTTTAAAATTTGTAACATTGTTCATTTATGGTTAAAACGTATGTTCCTTAATTCGAACTTTTTCCGGAGAAAATCAAATCTTAGAATATAGAAGACAAAAAAATGTTTAAATATTTATCTTAAGATTGAAATAAAAAAATTACCTTACAGTTAATTTATATAGTTTCTACAACATTAAACTCTAAATTGATTAGTTATCCCTCAAAAAATTAAGATGCAATGTAAACTTCCAAAATTTTCTATGTTGTTATAAAATATAACTCAAAGTAACAATATGAAACAAGGAAAAACAAGCTAAGAGATATAGAGAGAAAGAGAGGAGAGATTCTTATTTCTTCTTTAATTGTGTGTATTTTCCTATATATTACAAGAACTTTATATAGGCATGAAAAGTGAAGAAAAATATGTCATTGAATATGTCATTAAGCATAAAAATATGTCATTGAATATGTTATTAAGCATTTGAGAAGATCATGGACGAAGAGTAGACATCCACCATAATTTGATTTTTCTTATAACACTCCCCCTTGGATGTCCATAGATAATGTGCCTCGTTAAAACCTTATTAGGAAAAATCCCTATGGAAAAAAAATCTTTGTGAAGGAAAAGAGTACACATGTTTAGAAATACGCTTTTTGGTTGCCTCGTTAAAAACCTTGCAAGAAAAATCCAGTGGGACAAAACCTTGTAAGAAAAAAAGAGTACAACGCGTATTAACTCCCCCTGATGAGAGCATCAATTCACATCCTTGAGCCTTCGCATCCCAATCTTGTACACTAGTTTCTTGAAGGTTGACATCGATAGAGATTTGGTGAACAAATCAGCCATATTATCACTTGAACGGATCTGTTGCACATTGATATCACCATTCTTTTGAAGATCATGTGTGAAAAATAACTTTGGTAAAATGTGCTTTGTCCTATCCCCTTTATGAATCCTCCCTTCAACTGGGCTATGCATGCTGCATTGTCTTCATACAAAATTATGGGTAGTTTGTCACACTTCAAACCACATTTGTATCGAATAAGGTGTATTATAGACCTCAATCATACACATTCTCGACTTGCTTCATGAATAGCAATTATGTCAACATGATTAGATGAATTAGTCACGATTGATTGTTTAGTCGATCGCCAAGATATGGCAGTGCCTCCATATGTAAACACATAGCCCGTTTGAGATCGAGCCTTGTTGTGGGTCATATAAATACCCAGCATCGGCATAACCAACAAGATCAGGACTGCAATCATTGCCATAAAATAATCTCATATCAGTAGTCCCTTTTAGATACCGCAATATGTGTTTGATTCCATTCCAATGTTTCCTTGTAGGAGCAGAGCTATATCTTGTTAAGACATTAACTGAAAAAGTTATGTCAGACCTTGTAATGTTATAAAGATACATTAGTGCACCAATTGCACTAAGATATGGTACTTCAGGACTAAGAAGCCCTTCATTATTTTCATGAGGTCGGAATGGATGTGCTTTATCCATATAAAATCGCTTTAAAATTATTTTAATGTATGCTGATTGATGGACAAAAATTATATCTTTCATACACTCAATTTGTAGACCAAGACAAAATTTTATCTTTACAAGATCTTTCATTTTAAATTATTTCTTTAAATAGTCTACTGCTTTAAGAAGCTCTACTGCTTTAGGAAGCTCCCTGGGAGTTCCAATGATATTTAAATCATCAACATACACAGTGATTATAACAAATTTAGATCCAGGTCTTTTTATAAAGACACAAGGACAAATTGAATAATTCTTGTACCCTTCTTTCAACAGGTACTCACTCAAGCAATTATATCACATGCGTCCTGATTGTTTCAATCCGTATAAGAATTTTTGAAGCTTTATTTAATAAATTTCTTGAAAACCTTAATATGCTTCAGAACAATTTAAATCCTTCAATAATTTTCATTATACGCATATCACGTTTTTCTTGTATTGCCAGATTAAAACATGAAATGGCGACATCCACCACAGGAGAATATGTCTCTATATAATCAATGCCAAGATATTTAAAAATCTTTATGTGACACAAGTCGTCTTTATGTCTATTGACTTGACCTTTTTTTTTCACACAAGAACACATTTATACCTCCACTGACTTTATACTTTCAGGTGTTGGGACTATCTGTCCAACTTCATATTTTTCAAGTGAAATCAATTTTCATTGCGTATTTTTCATTTGGCCAATCATTTATCTGTCCAAATTTTATGACAGATTTGAGCTCAAGATCTTCGTCAATATTAATAATATTGAGCGCTATATTATATTAACAATATCGTCGACGATCATTTTATATCGGTTCTATTATTACCCAATAAAAGACATAACTTATTGAGATCTCTTTATCTTATTATTTTCAGGTACCTGAGCCTCTCCCATGAGGTCTTATAAAGTGTTATGTCGTGGTGCTCTTCTAGAGCACTTGCCTCCTTATTATGACCATCTTGAACATTTGCTCCCTCTCCTTCTTCAAGGAGTTTTATCTTTGGAACCGATTAGTCTATTATGCTTTATGCATGCCATAGACTCTATTCATTATGAACTTTATTTTATTTGGAGCATTAGCAGCTGAATATGACATTTAGTTTTGGGTCAGCAAATACGCCTGAAAATATTTTTTAAATGAATTAACACTTGAACTTCAAGTTCACATATTCTCTTACGAGGATCTCGATGTACTCATAATAATTCATTACATGCATTACTGTTTCAACTGCCCATTTTCTCCCTATATTGTTGGAATCACCAACACATATCCCTAGCCTTATTTGGGGATCCATCTTTGTGCATTGTGGTGGAATAATTAAATCATATAGCACATTCATATTTCTAGATGGAAATTATTTGGTTCCTGACCCTGAACCGATTGTGATAGGGAGAACTTATCATAACTTGGCTAGATGCGTACAAGTGTTGTTGTATATTAAATAATACATAACATACCAAATTTTATTTTGGCAATTTTGTTCTCATAACCAATGGTTTAGATATAATTGGAGGCATACAATTTCTGCTAAACCAACTTGGATTTAAACCAGTATTATCAAGATAAATCATCATAATTTATATTTTGGAACTGTGCTCTAATAATTTAAGCAATCAATCTTGCAAAAGCCAAACTGCAAGTTGATAACAAATACACATGTGACCATAGAATAGATGCATCTATTAAAATAATATAATAGTAAACGGTCCACATGAAAGGTGATTGGGCCCATATATTTATCACATTTTATTCGTTCCACAAATTAAGAAATTCAATCCCAACCTTAACTGGTATATCATGAGAATAAGCAGCACAAGAGAATTCTTGAAGAATCTTATATTTCTTCAATATATGCCAATGTAATTCTCAATTAATTTTTTCGCATCATAATTGAACTGAGATAGTCAACCGGTCATGCCAACTAATATTTATTTCAGTAAACCTCTAGTTTACTTGTGGCTTGTGATTGCATCATCATGCTTATACTTGTGTAGTACAAATAGAAGAAAAGTCAGGTAACCTTTTATATTTACCCCGTATGATTATAGTAATATAAAGATATTTAATCTTCTTTTCATTTATAGTCTCAATATGCCAACCACTTTGGCTAATATATTTGTAAATCAAAATATTTCTTTTGAGACTTACTACAGTATTAATGTCATGAACAATTTCATTCATCTGGGTAGTAACAAATTAGTTCTTTGAGAGCACTTAACTGTTTTTGTACTACAACATTTTTTGTCACACCATCCATATAATGAATGTCTCCTTCACAAAGAGAATCATATTATAATAATTGTCATGTTCAAAATCATCATAAGTAAAATAATTTCTTGCTTTAATTTTGCTTTTAATAACTTTCATAAGGCATGACAAATTTTTTTTGGCGTATCACATGTATGCGACCAATGATATATTCATGTAACTACACAATAATATTCATTATCTTTCTTTGTCTCAAACCTCCCTTAGAGGTGAGTTGTAGTATTTATCCAACCATGCACAAGTACATTATTATGTATAATCTTTATCACATATATATTTTCACATTTACTTTCAGGAATGAGTATGCAATCTCAATATTTATCACAAGTCACATTATTTTCAAAGAATTTCTCCCTTTTTATAATTACCGTAGTGATAACTATTATTATTTTGGCCTTTCGCACGCCTACATTCATTGATCAACCACTTGTCTTTATTTAGACTTATCATGCACTGCTATCACATTCACTTCAAGAATGGAGCAAATCAAGTGGGACAAGCTTCATACTTTTTCATGAAAATTATATTATTTTTTCTTTAGTTATTATTATTATCAATATGGTGCATTATGACTCAAACCCAATGCCTTATTTTAGACTTATGGCGATTGAATTTAATTTGCATATGCGAACTTTCATTAGCTGAACCCAATCAAATAAAAAGTATCAAGCAAATATAGAAAAATACATAATCAATTAAAATCTACGTGTCCTTTGTGATAATTATCCCACTTTAAGATGGAAGAAATATGTGATAAAATAGAAAGAAAAAATACGTGCTCTCTCAAAAGTCTTCACTTCATATTTCTTAATATTAACACATAGGAACATAATACTTGTTATAGAAAAAATATTTATCGTTCTTTACACCAAAAATCCTTACATGATTTGATGAACTTTCAAGAAAATTTTTTCCGTAAAGCAAGTTTGTTCATGTATGGAAACATAAATAGCAAAGTGTAAAGAAATTTGAAAACTAATTAGAAAAGGCTAATCGTGATGACCGAATATATGCTGGCGTTGTACACCTTATACCGTCATCGTTCTTACCATATTATTAACATTAAATGACGCTACCCGCACTGGCCGCATCATAACAACTCAGTTGGCTAGAACTTCGTGCTGATAACGTATTATAAAATATAACTCAAAGTAACAATATGGAATAAGAAAAAACAAGCTAAGAGATATAAAGAGAAAGAGAGGAGAGATTCTTATTTCTTCTTCAATTGTGTGTATTTTCCTATCTATTACAAGAACTTTATATAGGCATGAAAAGTGAAGAAAAATATGTCATTAAATATGTCATTAAGCATAGAAATATGTCATTAGGCATTTGAGAAGATCATGGACGAAGAGTAGACATCCATCATAATTTAATTTTTCTTATAACATATGTAACAATATATCTTTATATTCTTTAATATTTAAATAATTTTAAATATTTCTTAGAATTTGAATATATTTTATTTGATTTTGTCTAAATTTCCCCTGGTAAATAGTCTATAGTCTTTGATGTTAGAAAGTATCAAACATAGAAAATGACGGTCCATATAAACAAAATTAGCACACAAGTAAATTTAAAATTAAATAAATAATATTAAAATAGTAGTACAGTGAAACAAATGTTGAATAAATAAAGAATGTTAAATATGATTTGTTAAGGTAATACCGAGAGAAGAAACGATTAGTTTGGCTTGGCACGTGTAGGCTAGGGAGCTACTAGATAGGAAAGAGTGTGATGATGAATAATGACTTAAGCTAGGGATAATTTAGCCACAGGGCTGAAATATTTATATATAAGCTACAATATGATTCCTTTTTGACCAGTTATATTACTCTATTTGAACTGAAATGACCAAACTGTCCTTTAGTTCTTAAGCAACCACGTTGACCTGCTGCTTGCTTATTCCCTCTTATAAGATAGTAAAAATACTTGTATTTTGATAAGATGTCAAGATATTGTTTCTAAATGTAAATAAAACAAAATTGTTGAATTAAAAAGCATGTCAATTTTCTGTGTCAATATAGTTGGTTTTCGTAAACAAACACTACTAGAAAAACAAAAATTACCAATAGATAAATTTTGTAATTAAATAGAATAATTCATCGCTAATCTCATTTAGCGAAGAAATAACAATAAATTATTAATAAAAATTGTTAGCTATTTTGTTTTTCCTTTTTGTGGTGAAAGGAACATAGCATCAAAGAAACCTCAAGGACTAAATACTAATTACTCGTTTGCAGCTTGACCTTAGATTTTGGGTATATTTTTTCAAAAAAGAAATTTGAAAACACTGTTTGTTCATGAAATATGAGTTTTTTTTTTAAAAAAAAAATTCAATTTTATTTTAACTTCCCAAAAACTAATTTATAGTAGCAGTTATTGAATAATTTTTTTTCTTCCGCTTAAGAAACTTCAAGTTTTCTTCCAAATAAAATGTAAGCTCACACACAACTTTAACTTCTAAAAATAAATTTTTAATACAAATGAAATGCTAGCTAATAATGGGTAAGAATTGTGAAAACAGTTGCCGCCAGTAATCCATAAACAAAGCGGAGTTAACAACAACGTGGCAAGTTGTGGATCGGTTGTAGGCTTGTAGCTGACACCAAGCTACCCACTACAGAAATATCGTATTGGCCGACAACTTGACACCCTACGATTCGTAGTCGTTAATAATCAACTCACTGTCCACCGTCCACGTGTCCCTATCTTCTACATAACACAAAACATCCCATTTTCACGGACCGTACGGTCACATCACGGTCGAACCATGTCGACCCCCACTCACTCAACCATCGTCGTAACAACAAAGCAACACAAACAAAATGGACTCCACATTTTCCGTAGAGTCAGAGTAGTAATTTAACAGTGCACTAGGGACATTTATGTCTTTTCAACTTCTTCCCTGTTTTTAATCATAAAAACATTAAAATATAAGTTAACACTAGTTTTGGAAGATATGCAAAGGATATTTGTCAGATAAATCTCTCTGCTTTAAAAAAGGCAGCTATACTCAGAGTAGCAGCTTTTAAAGTCGGCAAATGTGAAATCTCGCCGGAAATTTTACCGGAAAAACGCCAATATAAATTGCTACATTCATTTTTGACAGTATTTGTTTGAGAAATGCAAGATATACATCCGATCGGCGCCGGTGGAGGACGGTTTTTTGGTGGTGGAGGAGACAGGAGGCTAAGGCCTAGCCATCACCAAAACCAGCAAGTTTTGAAGTGTCCACGTTGCGATTCTCCAAACACCAAATTCTGTTACTATAATAACTACAATCTCTCTCAGCCGAGACACTTCTGCAAGAGTTGCCGGAGGTACTGGACTAAAGGCGGCGTCCTCCGTAACGTCCCCGTCGGCGGTGGCTGCCGGAAAAGCAAGCGTTCCAAGCCCAAGTCCAGTACTCTTCCTTCCAACGCTGCTGCCGAAGCTGCCGACGCCGCTTCGGAGGAACGTAAGTCAAACTCTAATTCTAGCAGTGAAAGTTCCAGCCTTACTGCAACCACACCCGCCGCGGCCGCGGCGAATACCACCGGTTCTGCCACCGCGGAGGTTGTGTCGGCAGCTTCTTCCAACTCAGCTTCAACTTTTCTTAACTTTCACGAATCCAACTTCTTCCTACCTAATAGTACGAACCAAAGCTTTGATCATCAGCCATTAATGGACCATTCTGCCGATGGCCAGATTTTCCAGGACATTGGGAACTTTACGAACTTTATGACGTCATCTACCGATCCTTCGGCAGTAGGGTTTAACATGATAGAAATTCCGTCGTACCGGTTGCCGGAAAACCAGAACTCAAATGAGCAGTGGAATCAACCGTCGAAGATGGTGGGAACAGATCAGCCGGTTAGTGACTTGAAGATGGAACAAATGGATACAAGTTTCATGAATCAAACGGGTCGGATCGAATTTGGGTTACAGCAGAACAAGGTAAACAACAGTGAGATCGCTCCACTGGATTGGCAAACTGGAGGTGGTGGTGGAGATGGAGAGCATGGGCTGTATGATTTAACGGGAACCGTTGATCAATCTTACTGGAGCCAAACACAGTGGGGTGAAAACGTGAAGGGGTGTATTGAAGAGGCAATTAAGTAAATAAAATGTTCGTTCAATTGCTTAGACTAATGCATAATCATTTTTAATGAATATCTTGGAATTTGGAATGGGAATGTAGTTGAAGAAGCTTTGTTGTTGGATTTAGACAATAAGATAGAATATTAGGGAAATGTACGGACAGCAGAGATTTAGGGTGCCGGGAAGTAAATGAGCAATGGAGTTGCGGGAAAGCCATGTGGTCGGCTGGTGAAGAGGGGGGACCGCCATTGGAGAAAGGGTCGAAAGTCCCTAGCTCGATTATGGTTGTAACGTGGCATGATATGTGCAAGTGGGAGTACGTGTGGTGATGTGATTGGACGTACAAGTGGGCCATCTAGGTCGGTTTGTCCTGTAGTTTGCAGTATTTCTCTCTCTAGAACTGACAAGCGTAGGGGGAAAGACTGCCAGAGGAAGTATCTTATTACTGTTTGATTTTGTGATTTAAAGGTTTTTGAAAGGGCAAATTCTACTTTATACATATTTATTCATATATTAAAAATTATGATATTATTAATGTTATATAGTTTGCTATGTATGGAAATAGTACTAAATAAGGCATATAATTAATATAAATAGTAGTAGTTATATACAGGTTGAAAATACTATCAAACAAGAATTAATAATATCAAAATTAATATATGTATTATTTTCCCTAATACATCCTACCAAACGACCCTTTAGAGTTTATGTGAACCTATTTTCATTTTGTTCCGTTCCAAAAAAAATGACCTCTTTATAAATTTAGAAACAATTTAGCTTAAACTTACAATTTTACCTTTAATGAGAAACTTTTATAACCACACAAATACTTTGTGTCCCTTTTTGATTCGTTTAGGGCCACAAATTTCAAAAGTCTTCATTTTTCCTTAAACTTCGTGTCCAGTCAAATAGGTTCACATAAATTGAAACGGAATGAGTAGCATGTTTGGCCAAGCTTAAAAAGTGCGATTTTTTCAAAGTTGAAGTGTTAGGCTAAGAGTTTAGGAAAAAAAATAATTTTGAGTAGAAACAGAAATAGTTTTGAAAAAGCATAAAAATGTAGCTTTTCCCCAAAAGCATTTGTCTGAAAAGCACTCTTGAGAAAATATTAACTGCTGCTCAAAAGTGATTTTCAACTTAATTAGTCAAACACAAATAGCTTATCACTAAAAGAAAAATACTTTCGAAAAAAAATATATTCCCAAAATAAGCTGTTTTTAGAAACTTTGCCGAGCGGGCTATGAAATAACCTGATTTAGAACCAAACTACCCTTGCAGGTTCAATCAAATTTTGTATAGTACTACTCCCTCTGCTTTAATTTATGTGAATTTATTTGATTGGACACTGAGTTTAAAAAAATAGAGAAGACTTCTGAACTTATGTAAAATGAGGCACATATATTTTGTGTGGTTATAAATTATTATATAAAGATAAATTATTTTTAAATAAGAAAAGATGTTATTCTTTTTGAAACGGACTAAAAAAATAATAATTTAAAGACAAATCGAAACGGATGGAGTATAATTTAACATAATATTTACCTTAGAAAAACAAAGGAAATGGAGTAGTGGCGACTGGGTAGAGGGTTGATGTGAAATGATGTAAGTGAGATGACATGTGATGTGACACATATATATATATATGGTGGGGACCGGCGAAGCTATTATAAGGAGGTGGTTACTACTTACTTGGGCGGGGTTTAAAATTAAGGGCGGGGTCCACCTAAACATATGGGGGGTATTATGTCACATGCATGTGCATAAGTGGTCTTCAGTCATACTCATGCATTTGTTGTGTCCCTTCCCTGACTCTGCCTCTGTACTGTACTTCTCCATTAAGCCCACACAAATCCTCCATTTTCTTCTTTTGCTTATTATATACTCCTATTTGGAAGTTGATAAGTTCGTTTAAAGATATCAATATTGTATATATAACAATGTATTATGAGAAAATATTTAAATATATCTTTAGTTATACTTTGGGTCCAAATATATCACGGTTGTACTACTATTTGTCCAATGTGGACATCCTATTCTACGTGGCACTAATATTTGATGAGGTGAATGACACATGGCATTCCATCTCAGCGCCCCTAATCCATATATAAAAGACTAAAATTTGAAATACAATATTTTTTATGGTAGCGGTAATGGTGGCAATAGTGGTGGAGGGGAAGAAAATTTTAATGGTGGAAAAAAAATTGAAGGGAGGGGTAAAATGGTTTAGGGGCGCTGAGGTGTCAAGCCATGTGACATCCACCTCATCAAATGTCAGTGCCACGTAGGATTGGATATCCATTTTGGACAAACTTAACGGAAAATGAGTATATTTGAACCAATAGCATAACGACAGGGGTATATATGAACCCAACGTATAACGAGTGGTACATTTAAACCTTTTCTGATAATACATGGGTAAATTCGACCCTTTTCCGATATTTCTAAAGCATGGAATATGCTAGCTCCTAATCTAACTAAATTTTCTATTCTTGTTTTACATATGGTTACGCGAGATTCTTTTTTCTATGTTGGGTTGTACATGATGCCATAATGTGCTATGAACATTTCATACAAATTATGAAGTAATATGAAGAAGCTGCTCACGAAAGAAGAGAAAAAACAAGAAACTTTTAAATTGACAGTTAATGAAGTCTTCCAAGTTCCAATCACATGGAGTACTTAAAAGATAAAAAAGAAAATTGTAAAATAATCAGCCAAAAAGAATCAGTAGAAATCACTCGGTTTTCCAACTTTAATGTTCTGCTCTGCTAAAAATCCGACTATAGCATTCTTTTGCCAACCTTTGAAACTCCTGAATCCACAGACAAAGAGCTATGATCAGTAATTCAGTAGTTGTTGAAAGGTATAACTAAGGCATATGCATACCAGTTGGAGAGAACAAATGTTCTTCACTACTGATAAAAGTATAGATTTTGTGGTCCAGTTTGATTGCATTATTTTCTCAATCGAAAGAGAACTTACTTGTTATCGATATGCACTAGTACTTCTCCTTGAGGAAAAGCTGCTCTAGTAGTGTCAAAAGCAACTCTAATTGCTTGTCTCCAGGTTCCACCCACCTCCAAATTGGCCTGGGCTTTGGACGGACCAGGGTCTTCCATCGGTAGCGAATATCCAGCAAGGAGGTGTCCAACCCAAACTCCATCTTTCCTGCATCATTCACATAATCACAGTGATAATATGAATACTGAACAGAAATAAACTAAGCTATGAGTCTTCACTAGAACCCAATCAATAAAAGAAAATGATTCGTTCTGCATTTCAACGGTTGCTGCAAACAGTTCAAGGAGAAGCCTCAGCTTATAGCAGCTAAAACGAAATCTTCCTCCTTTTTACCCAGGATGGCAAGATTGGTTTTCTTTTTAAAAAAAAAAATATATAGGGATTAGGAGGCCAAGGAACACAAGCAATTTCAAGTTTTCAACTTAAGCTGCTGTTTACTATACTTATGCTGAATATATAAAGCAGAATAGATTTCTTTAACATTTAGTTGAACTGTCATATTAGTAACATGCAATGTAATGTTCCTCGTAGAATCATCCAACTTTAGTAATATAGATGAAACCAAAGATTTGGATGGTAGTAATCAAAGACCATATGAATGAACTACTTCCTTCGTGCATTGATTAGAATTCTCAACCAGAGGGCCTGTTTATTTGCTAATTAATTTTCAATAACTGTTTCAGGTGACAGAGGAACTCACCGAACAATATCCATATGCCGTGGTACGTAATGTCCCCCACCAATTCCTAGGAGGATTTTTTGCTGACTACCATTTCTGCATTTCATTGAAAGTAAATATTAACGATTGGCGAAAGGTCAAAAATAACAATTTATTTTTCTCTGAAGGATCATATTTCTTCTTTCTTTTTTTCCCCTGATGAAGAAATGACAATTTCTTTCAGAGGTTATGTCCTTTCGGGCCTAAAATTATTCTAGCCATGAGATCATATTGCACTCCGAAACAAGAAATGCAGATGAAAGCTACACAAGTTTTTATGTAGACAGGTGAACCTCTTAGCCTCAAAATCGTTCATGATGTCGGACTTTGTAAAGAAAAGCACGTGCAATGGTTGAAGCATAAATAGTCACAGTATAACCAAGATAAAACTATTTGGCCTGAACCTGTTCCAATCCCCCACTGCAGCTCCTCCGTTGAGCCCCAGTCCTTTCCAAACTAACTGCAAACACCACAATTGAGGAAAGGTTACAAAGATCCAAGAACGAGGGAAGAATTCTAACATTATTTTAGTAAAATGGGAATTAAAAATATTCCTCTGATTTTTTTTCTTTTTTCGCCAGTAAAAGCCTAATATTGTAGTAAATGATTAAATGCAGCACTGGAAGGACTCAATTGACCTTTCAGATACCAAATGCGTGATTACACATAAGACCACGGTTTGAGGTTTGCTTGCTCAGAAAAAAGATGAAAAACAAGATAAATAATGCAAAAGAGTTTGTGTAGTAAAAGGATACCCAACTAAGGCAATGGCTTGTGCGGCATCTTGTCTCTTCCAGTATTCCTCTGTGCTACCTACACAGTACACAATAAACAGCGATCAATTGATTAGATAGAAACATAGCCATTTATCCTTGCCCTTAGATGATGTATATCACTCTAACTACGAAAGAAAATACGCAAGTTTTGTTTTTCGATAAGCAGAAAAAACTCGATATTGTTATATTATTACAGAGGGTCAAATAAAATTTATGAAAGCATGACAGGTAAAAGAAAGTATACCAATCTCTACAAACATTGTGGGTGCATTAGTTAAAGGTCCATGATGTGTAGCTTCCAATGTGACCTACACCACGGAATAGATATACTATAAAGGTTCGCACATGGAGATGCTTACGCTACAAAGTAGATAAAATTAGAAAATATCAAAAGGATTGCACTTTGGTACTGAAATAAAAATCCACGCTGCAAGGAAAAGATCAATTCTAAGTTCAGATCCAGTATCGAAACATAATCGTTAAAAGCAGTATCAATGATCAGCAGTCAAATAAAGAAACTGTATATATTGATGATCTCTTTGCAATTGATAAAATTTCATGTTTTCAACTTCGTCCATCTTTTTTCATACTAATGTTTCTAATACTTAGTAGCCTTTTAAGACAATCCTTTTTGACGAGAGATAATCTCACAAAATATTTACATGAAAAAGTGTCACCTTTCGTCGCTATTACATTAGTTTTATATTACAAATATCAAAGTGTATAATTTTAGATGTATACTTATACTGCTAATATCAAATCTTACGAATAATCATTTTATTTGTTACTACATCTCCCTTTGCCCCATGTTTATTATCTCACTTCAGTGCTAAGTGGAGTCCAGAAGTACTAAGAATGGTCAACTACTTCATATCACTCGAAAAAGGGGAAACTGTGGTTTCCCATCAAGCAAACATGGAAGTTATCAACCCCATTAATTTTGCAATTCTATAAATGCCAGTCATGACAAAACAAACCCAGTAGTTAACAGAAGAGAACAAACAGTTTAACTAGGTTCCTCTTACCACAAACAGCACATTTAAAAGCAGTTTGTAGTAGAATAACCGCCAACTCTTGATCCGAAAATTAAACTAGAAACAGTCTACTCTCCAGGGAGAAGTTTCCAACCACAACAGCTATTTTTATCTCTTTTTTGAAATTCAGAAATAGTAAGCGATTCCATAAGGGATTTCTGAAGCAAGTTATTTATCTTATCATGTTATTATTAATCAAGGATTTCTTATATAGCTAGAATGACCCTCACAAATTGCGAATACTAATTTGTTAACAATTAATCGGATTGAGGATATGCCGCCGTCATTCGCTGGAACAGAAATATCTGTGATCGGAGTCACAATTTGTACTGGTTAAACAAATTGTTGGAACTAAGGTAATACACTCTCGCAGGGCCGTATATTCTTCGTGTTGATCAACGATGATTACACTATCAGGTACCCCTGTCATATATTTAATCCCACCCAGATATGTTTGCAATCGAGATAATTGTCTTTTCAACATAGTTGCATCTCTTTTTGGGAGGCGGTTCCCTGTTTTTTGTTCCATTCTCAAGTCCTTGAACTATTAAGATGAACATGTTCACAGGAAATTGATTCAGAGTGCAATAAAACAAATGAATCGACTGTACATACCCCAACACTGAGTCAAAACCAACCACGCAAAATTGCGAAGTTTCATATAAAAGAAATCTGTTATGAGCTTATTGAAGTAGAAAGCGCAGTTAAACAAGGATGCTACCTCGAATTCAGGAGTCAGATTCTGTGAGTCGGCAATAGATTTCAACAGTCTAAACCACGGCCCAATACGTGGATTAGGTGGTGCGGCCCAGGCAGGCTTCCCACCTACTGGTGGCTGCTCCCCTTCTTTTAGGTGAGGGACACCTAATTTTGTTCATTACAACACAAGAAACATAAACTCAATACTTCAACATTCTGGTAAAGGCAAGTCTGTCAAATCCAAAGAAAATAAACCATATACGCCTGTAACCAATTTCAACCTATGGGGTGAACGGTGAGTGCAGGACGGTTAGATGCAGCAGTGTGCTTGCTAAGAAAGATAACTTCATCAACGGCCTCGCCTGTGGCCTCTTCCCAGCGATTGTCCAAGTAGTCCTCTCTCACAATGCTTCTATCATGTTTCAATAACCTTACATCTTGATTCACAAAACTTGGCATATCCTAAGCTTATTCAATAACAAAAAGAAAAAGATCACAGCTTTATCAGTTCAAGCATGTGTTAAAACTCTCCTCCCACTTCATGTAGTTTTCTAGACCTGAAACCATACTCTTTAAATTTATAATACGTTTGAATTAGGGAAAGTAGGATATATATCTGCGCTTGAATTTCTACAATGGAAACAAAACAAAGATGAATTTACAATGCACCCCTTTATTATCACAAAGGGAAGCCCGGTGCATTAAGCTCCCGCCATGCGCGGTCAGACCACAAGGGTCAAGCGTACGCAGTCTTACCCTGCATTTCTGCAAGCTCGAACCCGTTAAGGTCACGTGACATCAACTTTACCAGTTACACCAATGTTTCCTGACACTTTATTATCACAACCACCAGTGTAAAATTAGTCAAACTATATATGCATATTCTGAGCATTGTAGAATTCATAGATCAAAAACCCCAGTAAGTTTAGATGATTAATTGTTCTTAAAAGGGGCTAATATTAATAAAAGGGAAAGAGGGGGGAAATGATAAGCAGTAAACAAGAAAGAGGTAGAATTAGAAACCTGAATAGGAGGACCAGGGTGCCAACAAGGCATGGCTAAAAGGGCGGAAGCAGGACCAATGGAAGCCGGGTCAATGGTGGTAGCCACTATTAGCGTCACCATTCTTTTGCAATGGTTTATTCTAAAACTTGAAGATGATATTCTATGCGGATGAAGGAAAATGCTGGTTCTTGACAGTAGACGCAAAAACCCAATCTTGGTCATCTCATTGCAAAGGTAAATTTTGTTCCAATTTATGTAATGGGTATGATTAACCATTAAATTTAAAATTTACTTTTTAAAACTTGTAAGTGACAATAATTATCTCATTAAATATGTTTTTCTTTTGAACAAACTAAAAAATATTATCATATAAATCAGAACGCAAGGAGTAAAAATTTAAAAAAAATATTCTAACCTAAATGGAGAAAAAATACTCATTTCGATTCAGTTTACGTGAACATTTTCACTTTTTCAAGACTCAAACTATGTAAATTTTAACCAATTTTTTGAAATGTATTCTTTTTTTTATTATATTTACATGAGAAAACTGCAATTTATAGTACTCCTCATATAGTTTTTGAATATCTAAATTTAATTTTAAATATTAAATTAATTTAATCTAATTAAGCCCACTAACTCATGCATTAAAAAAAATTAAATTAAATACATGTTAGAGACAAAAAGATGTTAAAAAAACATCTAAGGCAATGCCTTGTAATTTTATTATAGAATTGTAACCTAATTTTTTAATTCAAATTTAAAGACAAAAATATTGTAAAAAACATTCAAAACAATGCCTTGTAATTTTATTATAGCAATAAAAAATATGAAAACATCTTTCTTAGTCTTCCTCTCCCCCTATGGAATGAGCACAACAAGATGTTAATACCACCATTGAGAAGAAAAAGGAACTAATCAAGAAGTGCCAAAAATACAAGTTACATACTAATTTTTGTTCATACAAGTTACATGCTATCTCTTACAAATTTCATAAATCCTTCAAGGCTCGGAGGAAGTTCCGTTGGTGGTGGCGAAAAAGTAGCTTGTTCATTGCCGCTTCCATTATCGGACGAAGCAGCATCCTCAGCAAATTCAGCTAGCATTTCTTCATAAGTTTCGTCTACCTCTGGTTGTGATTCAGCAAGTCGAAAATTCTTCTTTCTGAATGGATCCAATCTCTCAAAAGTACTGATTTTCCAAGCTATTCCTCATAGACTATCTATGATCACCGATTTAAAGTATTGCTTGACTGAAGCACTCTCCGGTGCCACTGTTGAGGCTTGAATAGTTAAAATGTCTTAGGTCATCCTTGAAAGAACCGAAAAGTATCAAATGTGCCGTCGGGATTCACTTCCTTAAGTTGCTGCGACAAATAAACTTCAAGCTCATTTAGTTATGAAAAATCATTACTACTAGAACTAAAAGAACCCCTAAACCCCGTCCAAACACTAAGTCTTCTTACTCCCGCAGTTCTTTTAAAAGATTAAAAATCATCATCATCATCATCATCATCATCATCATCATCAGAAGAAGAAGAAGAAGAAGAAGAAGAAGAAGAAGAAGAAGAAGAAGAAGAAGAAGAAGGAGGAGGAGGAGGAGGAGGAGGAGGAGGAGTTGGAACATTTGGATTAGCATGATTTAATGCAATTTGATAAACATTAACATTTGTTCTAAATGAGGCTATTGCTTCCGGAAGTTTAGGCTCCTCATCATCTTCAAGTGCCAAACCCTTATAAACAGTTTCATATCAAAATTGAGGACATCCTAATTTCATACAAGGATTTAACAAATAAGCAATACCATAAATAGGGGGAATAGGAAAAAACTATTTTTTTAACTTGTTCTCATAGAATCAATACCAAGTTGATAAATTTCCTCACCTTGTGAAAAATGAGCAAACAAATTTGTAAGTTCTGCAATATAAACCAAACAATTAGAAATAACAGGATAATATTGCCCCGAAAATTCTTTTGTAACAATATGAAATTTTTCTAAAAATTCAATAAGCATTTTAACAATAGCTCAATCCCCATTCGTAAGGTAATCGTCATCATCACTTACATATACATTAAACGTTGAGTTTATGGGGTTTCTATATTTATATGCAACAACCAAACTTTCATACATGTAATTCCATCTAGTTGGACAAGGTTTAGGAAATTTTCTTTCTCTTAGGCCACAATCATCGCACCTTTTAAAATATTCTCTAAGTCTACTTCTACGGTTAGAATGAAAACGCCAGTTAAGAGCCATTTTAATCTTTTCAATTTGAATATTTAAAATTCTCATACCATCACTCACAATTAAATGGTAAATATGACAAATACATCTAACATGAAAAATGTTACTAAATACAGGATTTAGCGGGTAAGCAAGTCTATAACATTTGTGTTATTAGTAGCATTATCCATTGAAATCGATATTATTTTATCACTAATGCAAAAATATCTGCAAATATCTGTAACTGCGCTAGCAATAAACTGCCTTGTGTGTCGTGAAACAATTATTCTATAAGCAATTATGCGCTTTTGCGTTATCCAATCCTCATCAATCCAATGACATGTAACAGTAAGGTAATCACAGTCCCTGTTACTTCTATCAATATCAGTTCTAATAGCAACACGATAATTTATATGAGTAAATAAGCATCGCAAATATTGTTCATATTCATGCTTATATATCGCTCTTTAGGTTGTGTGAGGAAAACCTTTATAAGTAGGATTATAAATTTTTCTAATGTAATGTATAAACGCAGGGTCAGAAAGAAGACTATAGGTTAAGCACATAACAGTTACCAATTTTGCCAATTTTTCCCGATCTTTTCTTGGATCATAATATAAAATACCATCGGTATAGTAATTCCCGGTTGAAATTGATTTGAACCGGTACTAGGATCAATCTGACTAGGACTAGGTGCACTTTTACCCTCGACTAGAGCTTTCATACGAAGATATTTGGCGTTATCATTAAGGTGTTTAGCTATGTGTCTAGCCAAAGATCTTGTTCCCAACCGGGTTGGTGCATATTCAAAAGCTAACTCTAGACCACAAGTTTTACACTTAGCTTTATTTTTTTAAAGTAAAAAATGGCCAAAGAAAAGATATTTCTGTCCGTTTGATAGGTTCTCTAGAAAAAGTAGGGGCAGTAGAGGAAGTATCAGTTGGGTCATCATTAAGATTAGCAGTGTTATAACTAGTTGGGTCAACATCAGGAGCATGACTAGTGGATATCATCCTCCGGTTGAGTTTCATCAAAATCAATTTCTTCGTCATTATTTTCATTAATAAATATTATAATTATTAGAATAGAAAGCATTCATTAATTCATGGTCTAAAAATTCACCGGGTGCAATATTATGACAAAATTCAATATCAATAAATTATAATAAACTATTATCGGTATCAATAATATAAGGTGTAGGACGGCTACGGGGTTTGGATCGGGGAGCTGGGGACAGGGGAGGAGGAACAACAGTAGCACTAGACTCGTCAGTCTTAAATTTTTCCTTAATCTTACTTTTACCTAAAAAATTTATTAAGGAAAACATCCTAATTAATAAAGTAATGGCAACTAAATAAAACAAACAAAACTATAATATTAAGATTTAAGAGTTGGAACGAGTTTGCCGACGAATAACTTGTTGAAAATTGATTATTGTTGAAGACTCCAATTCACCAACTTTATAATTTTTTCAAAAATTCTAACAACCTCAATATTTTTTGACTATATTTTGGAATAAAATAAGTAATATTAATAACCTCACAATTTTTTCACTATTTTTTTTATAAAGTAAACAATTGTAGCAAGCATTGAAGAAAATTAGAGAGAGATTTTGATAGATTGATATTGATTTTGTAGAAAAATGATAGAATGATGAGGTATTTATAGTAGAAAATAGGGAGACATGTAATAATAAAAAGTTTGGGATTAAAAATTAGTTGAGGGGTTAAATGAATATTTTTTCAGATCCAATGACTACTTTTTTCAAAAGCCAAACAACTATTTGTTTTAAAAGAATAATTCCGTTGGGCCCGCCAGGGAACGGGCCCGGTCCAAACAGTTCAAAAGCTAAAAACCGGCCCACGAGACCAGTACAAGCCCACCAATCGCAGTCCAAATGGTCCCAACCCGTTTATCCCGCGATGCTAGTCCCGGCCCGACCCAGTTGCCAGCCTTAACATAGACTGAAACAAAGGCAGTATTCAATTAGCCCGCTAGATTTCCATGGGTATTTTGCCTATTTCGAAATAACTTTTTTTTTCAAATGAAAAAAATTGAGAAGTTAGATAATTATCTGAAATTATAATTATCTTTTCTGTAATTGTTCATCCTTAATTTAGGCAAATGATTATCCTTATACTGCTTATCCTTAATTGGAGTTGTTGTATCTCTCACTTAATTGCCTAACCTTAAAAGAAGTTAGATATCCTATATTTTAGTTGACTTGTCCTTATTTGGATTTATTCGTCTTGTGTTAGCTTCCTCGTTGTCGAACTGTACATTGTGGACCGTTGTTACATGATATTTCCTTTCTTGTTGAGCTGTTCTTATTATGACTAGCGTTCTCTATTGTGGCTACTCCTGGTGAATTAGTTCCTCCGTTTTCTTGAATTCTGGAATTTTTGAGTTGACGTATTTGTCGTATCCTTGTATTATTGCCATTGTTGTTGTTGTTGTTGTACTTATTGTGGTGATGCACGAGGTTTCTGTAATGCAGTTATTGTTATTGTAATGCACGAGGTTTATGCCGTGCGGTTGTGGTTATTGTGATGCACGAGGTTCGTGCAGTTGTGATTATTGTGATGCATGAGGTTTCTGTTGTGCGGTTATTGTTATGGGATTGCACGAGGTTTTTGTCGTTCCATTATTACTATTGATATTTGCACATGCGTCGTGACAAGGCGGGATATAAATATGTGTGGGTTGCGCATGTGGCGAGACAAGGTAGAAACATTATTATGCACGTGTGGCGAGATAAGGCGGGCACTTACTTTATTATTGCACACGTTGTGAGACAAGGTGGGTTGTATCAGGGATTGATTTGTGATGGCCTGGGGGCATTCTTGTTGTGGATATTGTGTAGTGATACACTTACCTGTGTGAGCTTTATCTTGTGAAAGCCGTGAGAAAATATTCTACGTGTTGTCCGTTCTTCTTCTTCTTCCTTATGCTTATTTGCTGGTATGGACTATGTTAGGACACTTGCACAAACATACACGTAGTTAAGCACTCTTATCGGATAAGATGTGTTCTTGATATTGTTGAGTATAGATGCTCATCCTTGTTTACTTGCCTTCTATGTGAGAATGACTCTATTGGCACGTGAGTCGTCAGTGCGGTTATGAGGTGTTATGAGGGCATAGGATGCCAAGTGTTAGGGTTCAGGTATTGAGACTCGTGAGTTGTGATTTGTCCGAGGTTCGGTACCTCGTGGAGTTTGTTGACTAAAACCTGATGTAAAAGCGATTGTAGTTGTTGAGTTATTACTTGTCCCTGCTGCATTTGTGATTCCGGATTTAGGTTGTGTTCCATTCACTTTTCTGTATCATTTTTATGGTATTCCACTGATACTTGTTGTTTCCTTTCTTATTGCCATTTCTGTATTGTGAGCCATATTGCATAGTCTTTATGTAGATGTCATATTTCTGTTGTTCATATACTTATACTTGTTCAGTTTATTAGACCAGTGGATGTCTTGATTGTTCCTTGTCACTACTCCACCGAGGTTAGTCTTGATACTTACTGGGCACCGCTATGGTGTGCTCATTAAACACTTCTGCACATTTTTGTGCAGATCCAGGTATTTGTTCGTTAGTAGCTGTGCGGGTCGTTGCTGTGGAGACTCAAGGTAAACCTGCTGCTGCGTTCGCAGGCTTCGGAGTCACCTTCAAGTTTTCGTTTTGCAATGTTTATTCTTATTTCTGGACAGTTGTATTTAGAAGTTTTCTAGCAAACACTCTGTAGAGATTATTACTTGTACTACCGATTTGGGGAATTGTAAATTTTAAGAGAATTCTATTTCAAATTGGCAGTTGTTGTTTCAATTAATGTTAGGCTTACCTAGTCCGTAAGACTAGGTGCCATCACGATACCCAAACAGAGGTGATATTGGGTCGTAATAAGTTGGTATCGAGCTCTAGGATAGGTGCTACGAGTCATAAGCGAGTTTAGTAGAGTCTTGCGGTTCGGTACGGAGACATTTGTACTTATCTTCGAGAGTCTACAGAACTATTAGGACAGTTTCACTTCATTCATTCCTATCGTGCGAGTTCATTGATCTCGATGTTTGAACTTTTATCATTCCATTCTCTCACAGATGGTGATGATACGAGCTGCAGTTTCTGATAACGTTACCCCCGAAGCAGATGTCGCTAGGGGCAGAGGCAGAGGCCGACGAGGAACACGTGTCGCAGCTAGGGCACCTACCAGAGCAGCAGTTGAGGAGCCGCCAGTAGTTCCAATTGGGGGGCAGGTACCGGAGGCGCCTGCTGTTACCCCCGGACTTCAGGAGACCTTAGCACAGTTCCTGAGCATATTTGGTACATTGACTCACGCATGGTTAATTCCGGTGGCACCTGCTATTTCATTGACTGGGGGAGGAGCTCAGACTCCCGCCGCCCACACCCCAGAGCAACGAGTTCATCTTGGTCAGGTTCCAGGTGTCATGGTGACACAACCTGTGGTTCTAGTTCAGCCCGTGGTCAGGGCAGCAACATCTGAGGAAGATCAGCTTAGACTTGCAAGGTTCACGAAATATGACCCTCCTAAATTCAGTGGTTTGGCTTTAGATAGTGTACAGGGTTTTCTGGAGGAGTGCCATCGCATTCTCCGTACAATAGGTATTGTGGAAATGAGTAGGGTTGCTATTACTACATTCCAACTTAAGGGAGCGCTTATCAGTGGTGGCGGGCGTATGAGTTGGGTAGCCCGACCGAGTCAGCTTCACTTACATGGGTTCAATTTTCAGAGATGTTCTTGATAGAGTTTGTACCTCAGTCCCTTCGGGATGCATGGTGCGCAGAGTTTGAGCAGCTGCGCCAGGGCACTATGTTAGTATTAGAGTATGTCATTAGCTTCAGTGATTTGGCCAGGCATGCACCTGCTTTGGTCGCTACAGTTAGAGAGCGTGTCCGTAGATTCATTGAGGGGCTCAGGCATGATATTCGGTTCAGCATGGCTCGAGAGTTAGAGTCGGATGTTTCATTTCAGTAGGTAGGAAGGATCGCTCGCCGAGTAGAGGGCATGTGGGATCAGGAGAGAGAAGACAGGTGAGGTCAGGAGAGAGAGGACAAGGAGGCGAGGAGGCCTCGTAGACTGGAGAGATATATTGGTCCTTATTTTGGAGGCAGGGTACGATATGGTAGAGGTTTTATGGATCAGCCAGTTCAGTTTGCACTTCAGGCTTCGCACAGTATTTCAGATGCTCATGGGTCTCAGAGTACCCGTACCGCACAGTTCCCACAGCCACATCAGCAGAGAGGTTTCTTCGAGTATGGAGATACCAGCCACAGGGTGAGAGATTGTTGATTTGTTATAGAGGGGCACCATTCATATTTTGATTCAGTTCTGCTTTTCGAGGCGAGTTCCCCTATTTGTTGTCCCACATATAGGTAAGTTCATGACTTAGTATCATATTTATGTGTTTGCCTCTGTTGGGAGATTTTATGAGTGATAGCCGTGTCTATCGTTGTTTTAAATTCATTATTGAAAGTTACGAGACTAGAAGTGAATTTATGTTGTCCATTATTGTAGGTTTGATGTGATTCCTAAGTAATTGGTTACGATTTGTGATTTGATACTCTACCGGGGTGAGAGTTCAATAAGTGTTATGATTTTATTGGTAGAACTGAGTTAGTGGAAGATTTCAATTGATATGATGTGTATTCGGCTTGTGATTCAGAGTTGAGGGTGAGACCCTCGCGATTCCATGTGATTTGATATGTTTGAGCCGGGCTACGTGCCGCGGTGGAAGTTATATTAGGATGAGATTCTTGTGATTTGTTCTTATACTTTAATTTTTCCTATTTAAATTGATTCGTAGTATGGTACTGTTAGAGAGTTGTGCCTGTCGGGCTTGTTTGATATTTCTCTTATGTGTTTCTCTTTACATATTCAGTCATTTTCGTTATGTGCTTCTTGAGTTTTAGTTTGCGGGGTGTGTGCCCGATGATGTCAGTTGTGACTGGTTGATTTGGGCATATGGTTAAGAGGTCTTCATGTTTCTTGAATTGTTGTCAGTGTTGTGGAGATTTGAAACAGGGTTCTAACGGATATGAAGCTAATTGCCGGTATTGGTTTTAATTACGGGCAGCTATTGTGATAAGAAATGTTATCATGGGCCTATGTGTGGTGTGTCATGTTGTGTGGTCATACTTTGTGGGTGTGGGAATGAGTTGTTACAGCTGGTTGAGACTGATACCGGTTATGGATTTAGAATCAGGTCTTTTGAAGATAAATGGGAGGTTAGAATTTTGACTCTAAGGCTTATCGGTGTTGATAGAAAGGATAAATTATAGTTGGGATGGTGTCGTCAGGCTTATGTGGATTGGGGTGACGTGAGGTCCCCCGCGGGTGTATGTTGGATATGTTCTTTCAGTGATTTGAAGACTTAAAGGCAATTCTTGGCACGTTCGAGGACAAACGTTTGTTTAAGAAGGGGGAAGGATGTAACGACCCGGCCGGTCGTTTTGAGAATTTAAGTCCAGTACGTCGGCATAAGGCCCTGAGCAGCTTCGTATTATGTGTATTGACTTGCGTGCATGGTTGACTTCAATTACCGGGTGATTTGGAGGGATTTGGGACACTTAGTCCCTAAAACGGAAGTTTAAGTCTTAGGATTTTGACCGTAGTTGGAACTATATGAATACAACTCCGGAATGAAGTTCTGTCGGTTCCGTTAGCTCTATTGGGTGATTTTGGTCTTAGGAACGTGTCCGGACTGTGAATTTGAGGTCTGTAGCTGATTTAGACTTGAAATGGCAAAAGTTGAATTCTTGGAGATTTGGACCGGAAGTGGACTTTTTGATATTGGTATCGGAATGCAATTTTGAGAGTTGGAACAACTCCGTTATGTTATTTGGGACTTGCCTGCAAAATTTATCGTCATTCCGGGTTGGTTTGATAGGTTTCGGCATGAGTTTTAGAAGTTGGATGATTTGAAAGTTCTTAAGTTCGATTCTTAGTCTGATTCGTAGTTTCGACGTTGTTTGATGTGATTTGAGACCTAGAGCAAGTTCGTGTTAGGTTATGGAACCTGTTGGTATGTTTAGACGGGGTCCCGGGGGCCTCGAGTGTATTTCGGATGGGCTACGGGTCATTTCCTTCTATTTTTGAACTGATATTTTCTGTCATCTGGTTTCCTTAATCTTGTTCGCGTACCTTCCTCCGCGTTCGCGAAGAGTAATTTTGGAGGAGGAAATCATTGTTCTTCGCGTTCGCATGATCACGTTCGCGATCGCGAAAGTTTGCTTTCTCCTTCTTCGCGTTCGCATCTGTTACCTCGCATTCGCGTAGTAGAAATTGGGAGCTGAGGGTTGTTGGCTATTTCTTCTTCGCGTTCGCGTCATTCTTCCCGCGTTCGCGTAAGTTCTGTTTCTTACCCTTCGCGTTCGCGCCCCTTAGCTCACGTCCGCGCATGGTTATCCTGGCAGCCTACATTTTTTCTTCTTCGCGAACACGGTCCTTTATCCACGTTCGCGATGCTTTTACACCTAGGCAGAATATAAGATCTTCAAATCGGGGGTTAGGCCATTTTTATCATATCTTGACTTGTAGAGCTCGGTTTTGAGCGATTCCTTGTGGGTTTTTCAAGCAAATAGATTGGGTAAGTGTTCTTCACCTAGAATTTATTTAATTCCATGATTTTATCTTTATTTTTATCATTTAATTTGTGTTTTGAGTTGAGGAAAATGGAGGTTTTTGAAAAACAATTTCAAAATAAAAAATCATTATTTGAGGGATGAATTGGTATCAGAATTTGATAATTTTAGTATGGTTGAACTCGTATCGGAATGGGTATTTGGATTTTGTGAAATTTGTAAGCACGTAATTTTTGACCCGCACATTAGAATTACCTTTAATAGTCCTAGTATTTTTAGAATATTTATTTGAGTTTATTTCTATAGGACTTTCCTTTATTATTAATTTTAATTCTATTTTAAAGCACAAAAATTGAAAAATACAAAAATAGTTTTATTTTTTCTATTTAATTCAGGTATTAGGTATTTTTATAAAGATATTATTTTTAACCCATTTTGTATTTTAGTATAATCCTTGAAAATACCAAAAAGAGTTTCATGTCATAATATAGTTGTTTTAATTAATTAGGATTGATTTTAAATTTTTATAGTATGATATTTTAGAAAAAAAAATTAATATTTTAGCTTTGTAGAATTAAAGGGCCACTTTAAAGGCAAATTTGGCCCAAACTTGAGCCCAACTTCTGGCAGCCCACTCCTCCCTTCAGCCCATGTACCCATTCCCTAACCCACAACCCTTTTATAATAAAAATAAAACCTAAATCCCGAGACCCCTGAGCAGGCTTGTCTCCTTCCAGAGTTTCATCCATTTCTTTCTCTGATGAACACACACCTCACCCAAAAAATAAAAAAAAAATGCCGCCTCCTTCAAGGACTCAAATCCTCTCCGCCAAAGCAGCGACCACCATCACAGTCCTCTATCACTTTCTTTGCCAAAGCTTCAATAAATTACAAAGCAGAGATGGGTTAAACATTAAGGATAAGTTTCGGGTTAGATATAACTCCGATCAAGATTGTCGTTGAGGTCTTGAGTTGCCGGTTCAGTCCGGATTCACCGGCAAAAGCTCCGGTCAGAGGTTCACTCTTGTTCAAATTTTAAAAGAAGCAGTCCAGCAATTGTAAAGGTTCATTATCTTCTACTCTTAAATAAATTTCTTAACTTCAACTAGCCTTAACGGTGTTTCATTGAGTTACCTGTTTAATTATGTTAATGTGAGATGAACGAAACTACGTTGGCCACGTTAATTTTGATAGTTTCTGTTTTCATTAATGTGTTAATGAGGGTTCTGTTTCGATGAAATTTAATACTAAAAATTTGGTAAGGTTTGCTACTTAAAACTTTAGTTTCATATGTTTACTTGCATTAAACATGAATTTCACGTTGATATTTTCTTATTCTGACTTAAAAGATTGATCTCCAAAAGCTTGCTCTTGCTGTTGTTTGTTTTAATCTTTTCTATAATGCATATGTGAGGCCTATTATCATTTTTTTGTGCTGATTAGTGTAGTTAAATAGCTTTTTTTTTTTGTAAAGGAAAAGCAAAGCAGCTTTAACTTTGAGAAGGATACTGGAATACTATTGATTTATCTTTGTGAATTTTACTTGTTAATTGCTCTATATTTCTCTACACATCCTAAAGCTGCTACACTTTTGTTTCTTTATGTTTTTAAGCTATGGATAATGTTGTGTTCTTACAACGCTTGATACGGTTTAGGCACTTTATGCGCGATTAATAATAAATCATCGTGATCATGGGTACGGTTCCTGTGTCATGATCACGATCCATAAATTCAAATTCGGGTGTGCATTTCATGTGACCCGAACGTAACTTCTCATAGTAATAAAAATAAATATGTCGTAAACTGCGGGTGCATTTCATGTGGTGCGGTTTGTAATGTGTACCTAAACGACAAGTTTATGACATCGTGACTTGTTCCAGAAATAATTCCATAAATATTAAATGCGGTTCATAAGTAAAAAATGCACAATAGGTTTCAAACATGCAATAAATCAGATAATTAGGCCAATTATTAATAGATGAGCGACCGTGCTAAAACCACGAAACTCGGGAGTGCCTCACACCTTCTCCCTGGTTAACAGAATTCCTTACCCGGTCTTCTGGTTTTGCGGACTTTAAAACAGAGTTAAAGTTTCCTCGATTTGGGATTTAAAATAAACCGGTGAATTGGGACACCATAAATTATTCCAAGTGGCGACTCTGAATAAATAAATAATCCCATTTTGATTAATGTCACTTTAATTGGAAAAACTCCCTTATCCCGCTCCCCCCTTCGGGAAAAAGGAGGCGTGACAAAATTTATCGGGTTCCGAGGTGCGGGCTCGGGGGTCGACTTTTGGACTGATTTTTAAATTTTGATAAAGATTGAGGCTTTATGATCCAGAATAGTCCATTATGAGTTTTATTTGTGCTTTGAAGTTATTTTGATTGGATTTGAGCCGCTCGGAGGTCATTTCACCCGAGAAGTTCTTTTTAGAGTATTCGGTCTGTCATCTTTGAGGTAAGTATCTTGCCTAACATCGTGTGGGGGAACTACCCCTTAGGATTTGAGTCTTCTATTATAATTGTAGTTCGTGTACGCGAGGTGACGAGTACGTACCCGGACTTTTTGTAGAAAATTGGCCTTTTAGGGACTCTTAGGTCCTTGTATTCACTGAATATGCAGTTGTTTTCGTTATGATTACATTTCTAAATTTCTAGTTTTGCTTCTACCTGCTTTAATTGGAATTTATTGCTTCATGATCCACTCTCGTTGTTCATTTGATTCATATGTGCCTCAACTGAAGTTGTTAACTCTTCTATTGCCGTGTTGTCTTTTCCCTAACTGCTTATCTTTATTTGAAATTATAATTATCTTTTCTGTAATTGTTCATCCTTAATTGAGGCAAATGATTATCCTTATACTGCTTATCCTTAATTGGAGTTGTTGTATCTCTCACTTAATTGCCCAACCTTAAAACAAGTTAGATATCCTATATTTAAGTTGACTTGTCCTTATTTGAAATTATTCGTCTTGTGTTAGCTCCCTCGTTGTCGAACTGTACATTGTGGACCGTTGTTACATGATATTTCCTTTCTTGTTGAGCTGTTCTTATTATGACTAACGTTCTCTATTGTGGCTACTCCTTGTGAATTAGTTCCTTTGTTTCCTTGAATTATGGAATTTCTGAGTTGACGTATTTGTCGTATCCTTGTATTATTGTTATTGTTGTTGTTGTTGTTGTTGTACTTATTGTGGTGATGCACGAGGTTTCTGCCGTGCGGTTATTGTTATTGTGATGCACGAGATTTCTGTCGTGCGGTTGTGGTTATTGTGACACACGAGGTTTCTGCCGTGCAGTTGTTGTTATGGGGTTGTATGAGGTTTCTGTCGTGCCATTGTTCCTATTGATATTTGCACATGTGTCATGACAAGGCGAGATATAAATATGTGTGGGTTGCGCATGTGGCGAGACAAGGTGGGAACATTGTTATGCATGTGTGGCGAGACAAGGCGGGCACTTACTTTATTATTGCGCACGTAGTGAGACAAGGTGGGTTGTATCAGGGATTGATTTGTGATGATTTGCGATGGCCTGGGGGTATTCTTGTTGTGGATATTGTGTAGTGCTACACTTAACTGTATGAGCTTTATCTTGTGAAAGATGTGAGAAAATATTCTACGTGTTGTCCGTTCTTTTATTTTTTCTTATGCTTATTTGCTGGTATGGACTATGTTAGGACACTTGCACAAGCATACACGTAGTTAAGCACTCTTATCGGATAAAATGTGTTCTTGATATTGTTGAGTATAGATGCTCATCCTTGTTTACTTGCCTTCTATGTGAGAATGACTCTATTAGCACGTGAGTCGTCAGTGCGGTTATGAGGTGTTATGAGGGCACAGGATGCCAAGTGTTAGGGTTCAGGTATTGAGACTCGTGAGTTGTGATTTGTCCGAGGTTCGGTACCTCGTGGAGTTTGTTGACTAAAACCTGATGTAAAAGCGGTTGTAGTTGTTGAGTTATTACTTGTCCCTGCTGTATTTGTGATTCCGGATTTAGGTTGTGTTCCATTCACTTTTCTGTGTCATTTTTATGGTATTCCATTGATACTTGTTATTTTCTTTCTTATTGCCATTTCTGTATTGTGAGCCATATTACATAGTCTTTATGTAGATGTCATATTTCTGTTGTTCATATACTTATACTTGTTCAGTTTATTAGACCAGTGGATGTCTTGATTGTTCCTTGTCACTACTCCACCGAGGTTAGTCGTGATACTTACTGGGCACCGCTATGGTGTGCTCATTAAACACTTCTGCACATTTTTGTGCAGATCCAGATATTTGTTCGTTAGTAGCTGTGCGGGTCGTTGCTGTGGAGACTCAAGGTAAACCTGCTGCTGCGTTCGCAGGCTTCGGAGTCACCTTCAAGTTTTCGTTTTGCAATGTTTATTCTTATTTCTGGATAGTTGTATTTAGAAGTTTTCTAGCAAATACTCTGTAGAGCTTATGACTTGTACTACCGATTTGGGGAATTGTAAATTTTAAGAGAATTCTATTTCAAATTGGCATATATTATTTAAATAATATTGTTGTTTCAATTAATGTTAGGCTTACCTAATCTCTAAGAATAGGTGCCAGCACGATACCCAAACGGAGGGGA
Source organism: Nicotiana tabacum (assembly GCF_000715075.1). Lineage (NCBI taxonomy): Eukaryota > Viridiplantae > Streptophyta > Magnoliopsida > Solanales > Solanaceae > Nicotiana > Nicotiana tabacum. The sequence goes on along the minus strand of NC_134101.1, from coordinate 13,179,427 downwards.
AATTAGGTCATGACATATATGCAAAAATATCACATGCAATTTGGATTTTGAGGAATCTGAGGATCTTTGAGAAAAGGGCTCGAGACTGGAATACTATTGCACGTGAGGTAGCATACATATGCAACATTAGAGCTACTACTGGCATTCAGATATTAGTACATAGTTATATTTTTGTTTGAGTGTATAGAGTTTCATACTAAATAGGAGATAGAGTTGTAATGAGATAGCTAGCTGTGTAAGCGATGCTATGGCTTTGTACAGTTTTATCGGTGATTAATATAAAAGTGATTAATTACCAAAAAAAAAGTGTATTTGAGTATCAAATTGCAAAGATAAATATGTAAAGATTCAAAACTGCATTAGTTAAATTGATAAAGATTTTAAATGTTTATTTGAGAGACAGTAATTAATTTTATTTTTAAATTTTGTTTACTAAAATGTAATTAATGAAATAAAAAGAGAAGGTTTAAATAAAAGCTGAATCGTTTGATGAATATAAATTTTTTATTGGAGTATTTTTCCCGTGTAAATTTTAATTGTTTGCCTCAACTTCAACTTATAAGGAGAAGTTCTACTTCCTACCATCAGCGGGAAAAAGAAGCCTTTGCTAACATGCAAAATCACTGAATTTTTCTCGAAAATTTGACCAAACACAATAACTCTTTAAAATAAATATTTTTATCTTTTTTCTTTTGAAAAAATAAGTCACTTTAATTTCACAAAAGTTTGCCAACCACAAATGTGTCAATTTTCCAGCATTTTGTAATACATTGAGACTTCTGGGAAATGAAAAGATTCAAAACAATAGCCTAGGGAGTAGGGATGAGGAGCTGTAAAAGTCTATATAAAATTCGGAAGTTGGAAACAATTTTAATTAATGTTCATATTTTGACTCCCGAAAAGAGCTTGATGTGTAATGGCCACTACTATATAATATGATAGCCATTTATTTTGTCGAATAATTAGTGACATTATTATTATTCATATCAGTTTGTACAATTTTGTCGTAAAATTTAAAAGAAGTTGAGATTGCATGCTAAGATAAAAATTGGTAGATTATTAAGATTTAGCTTACACCAATTAAACTAAAATGGAAAGAATCATACAACATTAGAGAGCGCAAAATTTGTTATACGATATACGTCTAAGATGCCTATTAAATTCCAATTAGGGCTTCTCGGGATTTTTTAATTCCCCTTATAGATTATTTTAGCTCTTGCTACGGCTGCTTCCCTTCTTCCCAAGATAACCTGTTTTATTAAAGTATGGTTATTTAGCTAATGATTGAAAGTTTCATAAGTAAAAATGCATTTAAACTGAAGCCTAACGAATTTTAATTGAAGAAACATGATAGTGAGGATTCAGGTAGACGACCCAACTTGTTTGAGACTAAGTCGTTTTTTGTGTGAAAATTTTTGTATTGAAACATTTTCTAGTATTTCTTATACTCCCTCCGTTCTAATTGTGGTGGTATTTGATTTGGCACGAAATTTAATAAAGAAATGAAGATTTTTGAAATTTTTGGTGAAAATAAGTTATAAATATTTGTATAGCTGTAAATTATTTTATTAAGGGTAAAGTATGATTTTTAAAATTAAATTATTTTTAAATGAGGAAGTATGACATTCTTTCTTAGACAGATTAAAAAGGAAAGTATGAGAAATAAATTGAGACAAAGAGGGAATAGGTTAAACCATTTTTCATTTTTACCTGTTGATCTCACTATAACTTTGAAAGTTGAATATTACCGAAAGTATTAGAAGATATATATGGGGAGAATTCATTAGTTTAATTATTATAAAAATGAAAATTTTATTCAGATGTAATATAGTATGTTATCCGCTTCTGGGAAAAGAACTAGAGGAAAGAAAGCGTACAACTGTATATTACACTAGAAATAAGTATTATTTTGAAAAAGAACCTTACCTTTTAAAGTAAAGACAATTATGTAAATCTCGAAAGGAGGCGATCGAAAACGTGAACATACCGATTCATTCTCGTGACCGTTCTAAAACCGGGGGTATAACTTACCATCTGTATATATATATATATATATATATATATATTGAGCTAAAACCATGTCTTAATTAATAATGTTCTCATTTCTAAGTTGCTTTAACGTGCTTTATTATTGGTGGTGGCTGGCCGGTGAGTATGGGTTGGGCTATTGCATTGCACGGTGGCGCTGGTGATATTCCCCGTGATCTTCCGCCGGAGCTCCGTCAACCCAGAGAAGCCTGCCTCCACCGTTGTTTACAGATCGGCATTGATGCTCTCAATTCTCACAAATCACCTTTGGATGTTGTTGAACTTGTGGTATTTATATCATGTATCTGTTTATTATCTTATTCTTTGTAGCGTGTGATCTACTTTGTTTTTGTTGTTATTGTGTTAGAACAGACTAATGATGGGTTAGAATTCCACTGATGTAGTATATATGTAGTGAAACTGACATCATAGATCTGTACGAAATGAGTAAAGGGTAAGCTTTGGGTGCTTTTCAATTTGAGTTATTCAAGGAAATCGTTTCGAAACAATTTCTAATTGAGTCTGTTTAAACTTTCAAAAAGGCTTAAACGAAAGATGGCCAAGATTGCTCCTTGGTCGTTTGTGATTATTACCTCAAACCTTAAAAGGACATACTTATCAGCTTATGTCATGTCAAAATAGCAAGACGTGCACTAAAAAAATATGGTTTGGGTAATGCTTTTTTCTTTGATTAGTAAAATAATTCGCCGTCTGTGGGGATCGAACCCACGACCACGTGGTTAAAAGCCACGCGCTCTACCACTGAGCTAAGAAGGCTTGTTGTATAAATACATGTATTATATTTAAAACCAGTAGCTGCTACAAAGATAGCTGTCATTAGAAGCGGAGCTATAGTCGGTAGAACAGCTTTGGTCAAATTATTAGAACTCAATAGCTTTGGTCAAATTATGTATTTGTATTAAGAAAATTCACATATTATGTATATATTTTCTATCCAGAACCAGTAAGTAAAAAATAATTATAGTCCGGAACCCATAAATTTAAAATACTGGATCCACATCAGGTTGTCATCGTTATGTTGCACGAGTGTATTTATGGATAATTACCTATGATTATCATTTATGTGACATCTTTTATCTCAATATATAAAAGTTAAACTCTTGAGAAACTTGTAATTATGGAACTCGGTCTAAGGCCCTCGGAAACTTCAGGTTTTTGTATACTCTTGGTAAACAATAGTGATAAAAGAGAATTGAACTTGAATCAAACAGGTGCGTGAACTGGAAAATGACCCACACTTCAATGCTGGTAGAGGTTCGGTTTTAACCAGCAATGGCACGGTAGAAATGGAAGCTTGTATCATGGATGGAAGTACAAAGAAATGTGGAGCTGTTTCTGGCCTCACTACAGTTGTTAATGCTGTATCTCTAGCTAGGCTAGTAATGGAGAAAACTCCACATGTATATCTTGCATTTGAAGGAGCAGAAGCATTTGCTAGGGAGAAGGTTTGTTAAAACTTGTGATTAAACATTTTTCTCAAGAGTAACTTGACTAATATTAATTCCAGTAATTGAACTCTTCTCAGAGTATAACCACCTGGTTGTATCATGTTAAGTATGCTTGGTTAACTCTGGTGATTTTGTTATCTAGGGAGTTGAAACTGTAGATTCAAACCATTTTATCACTCCGCAAAATATTGAGAGATTGAAACAAGCAAAAGCAGCTAACAGAGTTCAGGTACTTTTATCCCAGCTCAGTCATTTTATTCTCTTGGCTGCAATGTAGCATATTTGTGCTTGTTTACCACCTACTGTTTGGTTGCTATTTTTCGCTTCTTCGGTTTTCTTAATAACTTTTTGTTGGTACTATTTGTTGCCACTATTTTTTTCAACTTTTCTTTAGCGTCGATGGTCTATCGGAAGCATGCTCTCTGCCCTCCTAAGATGGAGGTAAGGTCTGCGTAGACACTACCCTCCGCAGACTCCACTTGTGGAAACTCAATGGGTTTGTTGCTGTTGTTGTTGTTCTATTGATTAAGATTGTTTAATGGATCATATCATGGTAAAGATGAACAAATAACTGCCTATGCAAGTCGAAGTAATTCATTTCTTGCTAACTTGGCAACACCACAAAGTTCATGTGTACTTGTTCCTCCTCTTCTTGCCTTTGAACCGGGGCGGATTTAGGAGGGCGGAAGGGGTTTACCCGAAACTCCTTCGCCGAAGGCAAAATTTATTTTTTTACCTATATATATATTATGTTTTGAATCCCCTTGACATAGCCCAAAAGTATATTTTAGTGGCCAAGGGGATTTAAAGTTTATTGGTTCAATTCCCACTAGCTACAATCTTTTTTAACTTTTTCTTCTTTTTTGAATCTCCTTAGCGGAACATCTGTAAATTCTACCTCCGCCACTGCCTTTGAATATTTGATGGTGTTTCCCTAATCACTCAAAATTACTTCTCGCTTTGCCTCTAGCAATTCTTCCTTTTTCTCTCGTTGTTTTGACGTTGGTCTCTTTATGTACGAGTAATTAGCAGCCTCAGGATGTGATGATTAAGATTTATGCTTATAAATTTTACAGGTAGATTATACACAACCTGCGCCAGTAGTTGATGTAACTCCAGTTCCAAATGGGGATAGCCAGATAGGAACAGTTGGATGTGTTGCTGTTGACAGTTATGGAAATTTAGCAGCAGCTACTTCTACTGGAGGACTAGTCAACAAGATGGTTGGTAGAATTGGAGATACTCCCCTTGTTGGTGCAGGAACATATGCAAATAAACTATGTGCAGTATCTTGTACAGGCAAAGGCGAAGCTATTATCCGCGCAACTGTAGCAAGAGATGTTGCTGCTCTAATGGAATACAAAGGGCTAACTCTAAAGGAGGCAACAGATTATGTTATAAAAGAATCTACACCAGAAGGTACTACTGGTTTGATTGCTGTGTCTGCTGCAGGGGAAGTTGTCACACCATTTAATACTACTGGCATGTTTAGAGCTTGTGCTACACAAGATGGTAATAGAGAAGTAGCAATTTGGTAACTTTTGTTTTTTGTTGTATTTCCTTTGCTTTGTAACAACATTGAGATGAGGAGTTTGTGTGTTTCCTCAAAGTTTAGACATTCAAGATGTTCCCTCCTATTCACTACTCCAAATTCAAAAAGTATCATTCTTTTTGGAACGAAATTGAAAAAATTCTATACCAATTTGGGCTATGATCGTCCTATGAATACGTCGAAGAAGTTTTAGAAAATGAAGCATTGCATATGATATTATCCAAACTAGAGCTTTGCTCTAAGCATATTATTTTATCGAAATTAATATAAGATGACAACTTTACCCTCATCATTTTGGTTACAAATCAAGCAAAGACATAAAGACAATATAAGTATAAAAGAAAAGGAAAGGCTTAAAGAGCAGGAGTCAGCTTGGCTAGTAGGTACAATTTGCAAGATCAGTCGTACCTTCAATATAATAAGTAGGTCCAATTTGTTGGCCGGCAATATATGGATATTATTATTTAGTCCCCATTATTGTAACCAAGATATCAAAGACTGGGACAAAATCAATACTAATTCTTTGCTCTTAAAATACAAGACAACCCAGGTAGTTTTTTATCAGAATCATGGCAGAGGAACTAAAGAAGCTCCCCGATCTTCCTATAGAATCACCATCATCTCCATTACCCATTCTTGGTTAGCTTCTGTAGCTCTCCTCCTTGTTATAATTTTATATTATGTGTATGTCCAACTTAGAATTATTTAATATTTCAATATAAAGTCCTTGAGAAGATTAGTACCTGTCTAGGTGATCAGTTATCTCTAGCGGAGGCTGATCTAGGGCGAATTTTATAGATTAAGTCGAACTTATTGTTTTTTACTCTAATTATGTATAAATATAAAAAAAGCAGATATAACTCATTTTGAATTGATTTACTCTAGATCCTAGATTTGTTTGTATCTATAGCCTCATATTCTGTTTGGCGGAACTTCTAATATAAGTCTTTTTTATTTTGTGTTTAACTAATTAATTTGAAAGGTCCAAATTTTAAAAAAAATATTTCTAATTGTATTTTTTTCAAAAGCGTTTTTGGTAAGAAACTATTTTTTTTTGCTTTTACTCAAAAATACTTTTTTTCTCTTAAAATTTTGATCAAACACCTTAACTCTGAAAAAGCATTTTTGGCAAAAAATAATAAAAAATTGGCCAAACATACTACATATTATTTTGTAGTACTAGTATTTAAATTGTGATAACGAAGAAAGTTTTGTATCAGATTGGAGTAACCCACCACCACAAGCTGGGAAAATGTCATGGCCAGAGTTGGTAGGTGTGACAGCAGAGGAAGCAGAAAAGAAGATAAAGGAGGAAAAACCAGAGCTGGACATACATATAATTCCACCTAATTCTATGGTGACTATGGATTACCGTTTAGAACGGGTCCGTATTTTTGTAGACGCATCTGGAAAAGTTGCCCAAGAGCCTCGACTTGGCTAATCATCTTTCCAAAAATCACTTGTCAACAATGAGAATCAAATGCCTTTTCTGGTTTTCTCTTTGAATTAATGCTGTACTACTGTGTCTATGTGTATGTTTATGTCTATCTCATCTGGTTTCTCCTTAGATTATGAATAAAGGTTGGCAAATAAGCTATCATGTCAATAGGTTCTTGTTTATAAAGTAAAAGCTTCCTTCCGTAATATGTCGCAGTAGTGCTGTGGGCTGTCAGGAGGGGAGCCAGTTCGATCGAACCCAATAGTTTTTGTTCAAACATTGTATTTACATTGAGAAATTCAATAAATATATAGTACAAGTTATTAATTTAGAACTCAATAACTTAAAAAGATTATAATCTCAATGGGTTCAAATCCTAACTCCGCCTCTGACCGTAAGACATTAAAATATCAATTTTTATAAATAACGACGATGTCCGAATTAACTTGCACGGACCTTGACATCAATTTCAATCATGTACCTTCTATTTTGGACAAGCATAAATATTGAATAATTCTGCCCCAAAGTTTAAACAAATGAAAAGAAGTGGAAATAACATCAGGTAGCCACTTTTAAGCATGTTGTTTAAAATATATTTAAAATTTACGATGTATTTAAATGTTAGTCAATTTCGTTCAAATTTCAGGACACAACGTCCTATAGTTTAAACCTCAAAATTCAAACTTCATAACATCGTGTCCTAAAGTTCGAAAATTGTGTCCTGAAGTTCGATTCTTATGTCCTGAATTTTAAATTAGTGGTTCAGAAATTCAGGTCACTTAGTCCTGAATTTCAAATTAGCAGCTCAAAAATTCAGGACACTAAGTCCTGAATTTATAAATTTAGGATACTTAGTCCTGAAATTTGGGTGAATTGGCTAATCTTTAAATAAATCATAAACTTTAGATATATTTTAAATAACGGACTTAAAAGTAACTATTTTAAATAGCGGGCTTAAAAATGACTATTGCTTAACTTCGCCCGAAAAAGAAATCACCACGCCCATGAATGCAATAGTAGAGCTTTTATGCACAGGAGAAGTCCCTTCGTTCTTCCTGGTCTCTTCTGTCATGATTTGTTCTCTCTACGCTCTCAAATAAATAATTTTATTACGCATCATAGGCATGTTGAATTAATTACGATTATGATGTTAAGAAGTAACAAGTAATTTTATAGTGAGTACTAGGGGTGTGCATAAGTCGGGTTGGTTCGGATTTTCCAATTATCAAATCAAATTAATTATGTCGGGTTATTAAATCTAAAGATCAAATCAAACCAATAAAAGTCTGATTTTTTAATCTCGGTTTTTTTCGAATTTTTTGAGTTTTCGGATTTTTTTTGTTTTTTCTCCATAAAGTCTTTGTAGCATCAAATATAGAATTTGTGCTTCAATTTTTTCTTTAATCCAAGTAAGACAGAATTATATAAGGTATTTTTCAAGAAAATAACATAAAATATGAGATGAGTCATGGCATTATACAAAAATATTCAATAAATAAAGATAATAAAATTGCATAAAATAAATTTTATTAATAAGCCATAATGAAAAATGAACATAATCTAAAATTACTAAGTTGATAAAGTACGACTAATTAGTACTATTATTTACATGATTAAACACTTAAAAAATAAGTTATACATTTTATCTAAACCATGAAAAAACTAAAAAATAGATAGCCAATACTATTGTCATTTCTAGTACAATTAAATGGAATGTCTTTTGTTAGCAATTAGCATTAGTATTAATTTGATTTTGGTTTGGGATTTATTTGAGTTACTAATATTTATGGACTATAAAATTTATTGGAGCATTAAAAAATTATAAGTCCAAGTTTGAAATAATACGTTAAAAGATAAAACTATGAAAACATTTTAGAAATATTTATAGACTACGCTACAATAAATATTTTTATGTATTAAATATATTAAAAACTTATATACATGTAATGCCGGGTTGGTTTGGTTTTCGATTTGACTTTTTTAGTTAAAACCAAATCAAATCAATTATGGTCGGGTTTTCTCCAACACCAAATCAAATCAAACTGAATCATAATCAAATTTTTTTCTCGATTTAATTCGAATTATCGATTTGATGCTATTTGTGTTTCTTTTTGCCATAGTGAGTACACAGAAAAGGTAAAAGTTAGAGCATTTTGAATAACAGGACAAACGCTATTGATTAGTACACATATGATATGGTAACATCTTAACCTTCTTTAAGGGTACGTTTTGGAAGGCCAACTTATAATGCATTCGGGGATAATTGGATGTACTTACATAATTTAGACCGTTTATCTGAAATTAGAAGTTAGATAAACTCTTCAATTAGTTATCAAGTAGACGTAATTAAAGGGAAATCATTACACTCTTCAATTCTCAAGTGGCAAAATATTGATAGTAATTATATCATGCAATGTCACGCCCCGAACTCGGGGAGCGCGACCGACGCTCAACTGAGATACCCCGGTCAAGCATGCCTGCTAGATGCCTTCTACCCAACCTTTCATATTAACAATATAAGAATCAGTCGCCAGAAATATACATGAGAGGAGTCAAGTGCTCCTATTCTTTTCCATTAATCAAGGAGATTCATTTACGACTTACACAATATTATAAGTTTATAGATATGATGAAAAATATGTTTGCCACATACCAGCACTTCTAGTTCATTACCCAACATCAAATACCACACACAACCTGTCTACGGAGCCTCTAAGTACAACAGAAAAGAAGAATGGAAGTGTCGGCAACAAGGCCACGACTATACCTCAAAACACAAAGTACAACATCAAGTGACATCAGGCCTGGAATAGAGTAGGGCTCACCAAAATCTACTGAATAGGGAGTACCTCCTAACGAGGACCAAAGATACCCGCTGCTAAACTACTTGCATCCATTGAAGATGCAAATAAAAAGGGACGTTAGTACATATGGAATAGTACTAGTATGTAAAGCTAGCTGTCCTCTTACGGACTGGAACGCCAATACCAGAAGGGGAAACACCATGGAGCAACAAGTAACAATCACTGATATCCTAATGCCAAGTTAAAACATAACAATTTTCAAAATACGAAGAATATTATATATTTTTGGTTGGGAAATCATTAGCACCAATATGCCACTATTCTCAATACCAAAAACACCGTACTTTTAGCACGAAGTCCGATCACAACCCGATCGGCTAGGCCGTCTCATCCGAGACATCAACCGCAATCATGATTTCAATTACAATTTCTAGTACAATGACCATCATGTGTGCGATATGGCGTCCGATCACGATCCGACCGGCTAAGTCGTCTCACCACAGTGCCGTGTTGATCGATATCACCCTATTCTAACAATTATCTCATCCAAAATAAGGGAATAATATCATCAAATTAATCTCATCCCAATTAAGGGGAATAATTTCATCATATCAATATGGGAATTCACCCCTCAATCACTCCTACACCGGCACGTGTAGTTTCGGGTTTAGGTTGTTACCTACCCTTCCTCGGCGACTAACGATGCTCCCAATTTTTTTTTGATTTGCATACAAAGGAAACATCAATACAAATGCATTTACTTCATAACATTTCATACCGTATATAGCCTCATTGGTACTTTCAATCACTTACAACATCATTATTTTATTGGCTCTCTTGGCCATATATATAATTCATCTTTCTTGGCACAATGGCTGTATTTCATATTCCATACTTTTATTTCTTTACTTTCATGGATCATCATCATAAATATCAACATATAGAATATTCCGGAAATCACAACTTTAGGTTCTTTAGTAATGAAGACTTTAAACACAATGAATTTCTTTCCAAAAAATTGAGTAAAATAATTGGCAATCGAAGCACAAGTTAAAATCATAAACGAGTAACACATCATTTATTCTTGAAATACTTTTTCCCAAAAGGGCAATACCCAATTTTAACTCATGAAAATATAAGAGCTCAAAACACGATGGAAATACATACAAAGCATAGCATTAATTGAAACAACCACATTTAGGCACAGCTTAAGCACATAAGCTTTTAGGCAAATCTATTTTCTATGTCAATTTGGAACAATTGAATCAAGGCTCATTTCTTAACCTTTCTCATATCATTTCATTTCATTGGTACTATTAGCCACAAGTATAACTTTCATTATCGGCACGGTGGTCACACTTTATATCTCCAACCCACTTCTTTTACTTTCAAGCATCCTTATAGATTTTCAACAACAAGACATTTCAAATCAAGACTTTAGGTACACATATGAGCAATAGGAGTTTTAGACGCATGGAGTATTCTTTCCAAGTTATGCATAATTGTAACGATCCGACCGGTTGTTTTGAGAGTAGTAGCCTTGAATCCCTATTTATTACTCCATCTACTTCATTTTGTGATTATGTAACTTGCAAGAAGGATTTGTTTTTAGTTTTGGAGTCAAATAGTACACATAGTCCATGAAATAAAAGTTTAAGTCATAGGAATCGACCGTGGTTCGTACTGTGTGAAGACGACTTTGGAATGGAATTTCGACAATTCCAATAGCTCCGTCGAGTGATTTTGTTCTTAGGAGCGTATTCGGATGTTGAATTGAAGGTCCGTATGTTATTTTAGCGTCAATTGGCGAAAGTGGAAAAATGGGATAATTTTTGAAAAGTTTGACCGGGAGTGGACTTTTGATATCGGGGTCGGATTCTAATTTCAGAAGTTGGCATAGGTCCATAATGTCAATTATGACCTGTGTGCAAAATTTGAGATCAATCGGACTTGATTTGATAGGTTTCGACATCGAATGTAGAAGTTTGAAGTTTTACAGTTTATTAGGCTTGAGTCGATGCGTAATTTGTATTTTTAGCGTTGTTTGATGTGATTTAAAAGCTCGACTAAGTCCGTATGATGTTCTAAGACTTGTTGGTATATTTGTTTGAGATCCCGAAGGCCTCGAGTGAGTTTCGGATGGTTCACAGATCAAATTTGGACTTAAGGAAAAAGCTGGGATTTTCTGCCTTCTGGTACAATCGCACCTGCGGAACTATCCTCACAGATGCGCAACTGCAGGTGCGGTTGGCAAGGCGTAGAAGCGGATTTGGGGCTTGGCCTGAGGCTGTGTCACAGGTACGTAAAAGCTTTTGCGTCTGCGAGCCCGCAGGTGCGAGCAAGGCTCCGCAGATACGGAGTGAAGGAGGGGCAGCTAGGGTCGCAGAAGCGAAGAAGCGACCGCAAAAGCGGACCTCTTGTCCACAGAAGCGTTATAAGCCGCAAAAAGGGGGAGGACCTCGCATCTGCGGTTAAGTTTCCGCATAAGTGGAAGTGCTGGGCAGACTCTATTAATGTAAGGGTTCGTGATTTTGCCTCATTTCAACATTTTGAGCTCAGGTTTTGGCGATTCTTGAGAGCATTTTCGAGGATTTTATTGAGGTAAGTCTATTGTACTTATTTTTGATCAATAACCTTATTTCCCCATTGATTTTTCCAACTAGTTAGTGTGTATTTAAGGCGGAATTTGGGAGTTTGAGGCTAGGGATTTGGAGAGCTAAATTTGGGGATTTTAGTGGCGACTTGGTATCAGATTTTGGTAATTTTTGTACGCGTGAACTAGATATCGAATGGGTGTTCGTATTTTGTGACTTTTACTCGATTCCGAGACGTGGGCCCGGGCCGACTGTTTGGGGCGATTTTGCGATTCTTTGCTAAAGTCGTAGATTTATGATTTAAATTAGTTTCTTGTAGTTGTATTCATGTTATATAATTGCTTTTGGCTAGATTTGGACCATTCGGAGTCGGAAAGTTGAGGGAAAGGCATTCTTACCGATTAATTGAGTGAGATTTGAGGTAAGTGACTTGTCTAACCTTGTGTGGAAAAAATTCCCTTAGGATTTGATACTGTTGTAACAATATGTGATATGTGAGCACCGTGTACGCGAGATGACGAGTGAGTACACGAGCTAATTGTAGAAATTTCGGTTCTTACTAAGTTGTATTCTTTTAAATTCCTTAACTGAGTTGCCTTAGTATATGTAGTGATCATGTTTAACCTAGAATCGCATGTCTATGTGTCTTTACTCTTACTTGCGATTTGTTCAACATGATTAGTTGAATTTCCTGCTTCCCTTGGTTTGAGTTAAATCTTTAACTGTAAGATTCTTGTTGTAAACTCGTTGTTCCTTCGGTTAACTGCTACATATTTACTTTGGGACTACAAGGCGGTTCCTCGGGAGATCCCCAGATACTGCATATTTACTTTGGGACTACGAGGCGGTTCCTCGGGAGATCCCCCTGTATTGCATATTTACTTTGGGACTACAAGGCGTTTACTCAGAAGATCCCCCCTGTCTTGCATATTTACTTTAGGACTATGAGGCGGTACCTTGGGAGATCCCCCATGTCGTGCATATTTATATTTGGGACTATGAGGCGGTACCTCGGGAGTGCCCCTATTGTTTATCTCTATTTACTGTGCTGATATTTTCTGAAACTTCTTATTGTTTAAATTATCAGTCATTTTAAAATACTATTATATCTTCTGCCTTACTTTCCTTTTAAACCAGTAGGGCCCTGACTTGACCTCGTCACTACTCTACCGAGGTTAGGCTTGGCACTTACTGGGTACCGATGTGGTGTATTCATGCTACACTTTTGCACATCTTTTTGTGCAGATCCAGGTTCTTCCTATTAGACCATATACCAGTGAGTTGGGCTGTATGTGGAGACTTTAAGGTATATCTGCCAGCGTCCGCAGACCTCGTAGTCCCACTCTACCCTTATTATGTTGTTTCCCTTATTCTCCTCAGACTTGATATATAGAGACACTTAATATTTTCTCTTAGAAGCTTGTGACTTATTTCCACCGGGTTTTGTGAGTTGTAATTATTGATTTGTAGTTGTATATTTATTTCATGTGTTAAGCATTGGGCTTCAGTTCTATATTATGTTATTCCGCAAAATTTTGTTAGGCTTACCTAGTCTTAGAGACTACGTGCCATCACGACATCCAACGGAGGGTGAATTTGGGTCGTGACAAGTTGGTATCAGGGCACTAGGTTCATAGGTGTTATGAGTCACAAACAGGTTTAGTAGAGTCTAGCGGATCGGTACGGAGACGCATGTACTTATCTTCGGAAGGCTATGGAACTGTTAGGAAAAGCTTCACTTCTTTGATTCCTTATCGTGCAAGATTTTGGTTTTTGGATTCTAAATTTTTGTCAGTCTATTCTCTCACAGATGGTGAGGACACGTATAACTGGATCAAATAACCAGACACATGCGCTCCATGCTAGAGCCGCGAGAGGCCGGGGCTGGGGTAGAGGCCGAAGACGTCCATGTGGAGCAGCCAGAGCACCCGCACGAGCTGCTACAGAGGAGCCACTTGTACCTCCACTTGGAGGGCAGGCACCTGAGACGCATGTTACTGCACCAGCCCCCAGGAGACTCTAGCCCAGTTTCTGATCATGTTCAGTACTTTGACTCAGGCAGGATTGATACCTCTTGCTCCTACCATATCTTAGGTCAGGGGAGGAGCACAGACTCCCGTCACCGGTACCCTAGAGTAGCGGGTCCAGGTCGACCAAGTTCCAGAGAACATACCGATGCAGCCGGTAGCTCCAGTTCAGCCCGAGGTTAGGGCGTCAGTTTCTGAGGCGGAGCAGCTCATACTCGAGAGGTACAAGAAGTACCACCCACCTACTCTCAGTATCTTAGCATCAGAGGATGACCGGGGTTTTGTTTGAGGAGTGCCACCATATCCTCCATACTATGGGTGTTGTGGAGACTAGTGGGGTTTCTTTCACTACGTTCTAGCTTAGAGGAGCGACCTATCAGTGGTGGCGCATATACGAGTTGGATAGTCCGGATAAGGCATCTTCACTCACTTAGACTGACTTCTCAGATATGTTCTTAATGGAGTATGTTCCCCAGAATCTCAGGGATGCTTGGCAAGTAGAGTTTGAGCAGTTATGCCAGAGTTCTATGACTGTGTCAGAGTATGCGGTCTGATTCAGTGATTTGTCTAGGCATGCACCGGCCTTGATTGCCACTGTTCTAGAGCGGGTCCATCGATTTATTGAGGGGCTCAACTCCAGTATCAAATTGAGCATGCCCAAAAGTTAGAGATGGATATTGCGTACCAGCAGGTGGTAAGGATTTCTAGAAGGTTAGATGGTATGCTGACTCGGGATAGAGAGGAGAGAGAGAGGCCAAGAGGTCTCGAGAGTCTGGAACTTATAGTGGTGCTCGTGCCCCAGCTACAACTCGTCAGGGCAGGGGTTATATGGGTCGCCCCGTCCATTCAGCACTTCCAGCCGCCAGCGGTGCTACGGTCACTACTAGGCCAGAGGATCCTTATTATGCACTGCAAGTGTCTTGTGTGCCTCATGTACGGGGTGCTTCTAGTGGTCAGTCCAGTCGATCAGGCCCGAGCCTGTCGCAGTAGCCATGTCCTCCGAGAGTTTGTTTTGAATGTAGAGACACTCATCATTTGGTGAGGGATTGCCCCATATTCAGGAGGGGCGCACCTCCACAGATTTCTCAAGCATCGCGTGCTCCACCGGGTCCTCAAGCTATGGTTACATCACTAGCTACCACCCCACCTGCACAGCCAGCTAGAGGTGGAGGTCAGATAGGTAGAGGTCACCCTAGAGGGGGAGGCTAGGTCAGATATTATTCCCTTCCTGCTAGGACAGAGGCAGTTGCATCAGATTCTAATATCACAGGTACTGTTCCGGTCTGTCATAGAGATGCATCAATCTTATTTGATCCAGGATCCACTTATTTCTATGTGTCATCTTATTTTGCTTCGTATTTGGGTGTATCCCACGATTCTCTGAGTTCACATGTTTATGTATCAATACCTGTGGGTGATTCTATTATTGTTGATTGTGTGTATCTGTCGTGTTTGATTATTCTTAGTGGCTTTGAGACCATATCCAATTTATTATTGCTTAGTATGGTGGATTTTGATGTTTTTTTGGGCATGGAATGGTTGTCACCCTATCACGCTATCCTTGATTATCATTCTAAAATGGTGATGTTGGCTATGCCAGGTCTACCATCGCTAGAGTGGAGAGGTACCTTGGATCATATTCTTAGCAAGATTGTCTCATTTCTTAAAGCTCAGCGAATAGTTAAGAAAGGGTATGATGCGTATCTGGCCTATGTGAGATGTTAGTGTTAATATTCTTACCGTCGAGTCAGTTCCGGTAGTGAGGGATTTTGCAAATATATTTCCAGTAGATCTTCCGGGCATGCCGCCCGACAGGGATATTGAATTTGGTATTGATTTGTTATCGGGCAATCAACCCATTTCTATTCCACCTTATCGTATGGCCCCATCAAAGTTGAAAGAATTAAAGGAACAATTGCAAGAGTTGCTCGATAAGGGCTTTATTCGGCCCAGTGTGTCACCTTGGGGTGATCTTGTCTTGTTTGTGAAGAAGAAGGATGTTTTTTATGCGAATGTGTATCGATTATCGCAAGTTGAACAAGGTTAAAGTGAAGAACAGGTATCCATTGCCACGTATTAATTTCCTATTTGATCAGCTTCAAATTTCTCAAGCATTGCGTGCTCCACCGGGTCCTCAGGCTATGGTTACATCACTAGCTACCACCCCACCTGTACAGCCAGCTAGAGGTGGAGGTCGGACAGATAGAAGTCGCCCTAGAGGGGGAGACCGGGTTAGATGTTATTCCCTTCCTGCTAGGACAGAGGCAATTGCATCAGATTCTAATATCACAGGTATTGTTCCGGTCTGTCATAGAGATGCATCAGTCTTATTTGATCCAGGCTCCACTTATTTCTATGTGTCATCTTATTTTGCTTCGTATTTTGGTGTATCCCGTGATTCTCTGAGTTCATATGTTTATGGATCAACACATATGGATGATTCTATTGTAGTTGACTGTGTGTATCTGTCGTGTTTGATTGTTCTTAGTGGTTTTGAGACCATATTCGATTTATTATTGCTCAGTATGGTGGATTTTGATGTTATTTTGGGCATGGAATGGTTGTTACCCTATCACGCTATCCTTGATTATCATTCTAAAATGGTGACATTGGCTATGTCAGGTCTACCATGGCTAGAGTGGAGAGGTACCTTGGATCATGTTCTTAGCAGGGTTGTCTCATTTCTTAAAGCTCAGCAAATGGTTGAGAAAGGGTGTGATGCGTATCTGGCCTATGTGAGAGATGTTAGTGTTGATATTCTTACCGTCGAGTCAGTTCCGGTAGTGAGGGATTTTACAGACGTATTTCCAGCAGATCTTCCGAGCATACCGCCCAACAGGGATATTGACTTTGGCATTGTTTTTTTACCGGGCACTCAGCCCATTTCTATTCCACCTTATCGTATGGCCCCAGCAGAGTTGAAAGAATTAAAGGAACAGTTGCAGGAATTGCTCGATAAGGGCTTCATTCGACCCAGTGTGTCGCCTTAGGGGTGCTCCTATCTTGTTTGTGAAGAAGAAGAATATTTTCTATGCGAATGTGTATCGATTATCGCCAGTTGAACAAGGTTACATTGAAGAACATGAATCTATTGCCACGTATTGATTTCCTATTTGATCAGCTTCAGGGTGTCAGAGTGTTCTCTAAGATCGACTTGCGTTCAAGCTATCATCAGTTGAAGATTCGAGAGCCGGATATCCCGAAGACTGCTTTTAGGACTCGGTATGGTCATTACGAGTTCCTTGTGATATCTTTTGGGCTGACTAATGACCCAGCAACATTCATGCACTTAATGAGCAGTGTATTTCAGCCATATCTTGACTCTTTCGTCATTATTTTCATTGACGACATTCTGGTGTACTTTCGGAGTCGGGAGGATCATGAGCAGCACCTGAGGACTGTGCTTCAGACCTTGAGAGAGAAGAAGTTATATGCAAAAATTTTGAAGTGTGAGTTCTAGCTAGACTTAGTGGCATTTTTGGGTCATGTAGTATCGAGTGAGGGGATCAAGGTAGACCCGGAGAAGATTGAAGCAGTGCAGAGTTGGCCCAGACCATCCTCAGCTACGGAGATCTGGAGTTTTCTTGAATTGGCAGGGTATTACCGTCAATTTGTAGAGGGTTTCTCGTCTATTGCATCACCTATGACCAGATTGACCTAGAAGGGTGCTCCGTTCAGGTGGACCGGGGATTGTGAGGAGAGATTTCAAAAACTCAAGATTTCTTTGACTACAACTCCAGTGTTAGTGTTGCCTACTGGTTCGGGGTCCTATACGGTGTATTATGATGCATCGCGCATTGGTCTCGGCGCGATGTTGATGCAGGACGGTATGGTGATTGCCTATGCGTCTAGACAGTTGAAGGTGCATGATAATAATTATCCTATCCACGACCTTGAGTTAGTAGCTATTGTTCATGCCTTGAAGATCTGGCGGCACTATTTGTATAGTGTTCCTTGTGAGATTTTCACCGATCACCAGAGTCTACAACATCTGTTTAAATAGAAGGATCTTAACTTGCGGCAGCGAAGATGATTAGAGTTACTCAAGGATTATAGCATCACCATTGTCACGCCCCAAAATCGAGGAGCGCGACCGATGCTCAACCGAGTGAACCCGACCGAGCAAGCCTGTTAGATTTTATTCTACCCAAACTCATCCACAAATGGAGATAATACATATTTTTATTAATTAGACAAAATGGTGTTCACGTCTACGATACCAGTCCATTTCCAATAGCTTCATTATTTTTAAAGTCTCAATGGACAAGTAATACAACCACAACATAACATATTTTGTCTTCTCCAGAACCAATACACAACCCACACTATGTCTACGGAGTCTCTATAGATAAAGATGAGCAATGATAATGCCGGCAACAAGGCCCCGGCTATACCTCAAATAGAATACACAAAGAACAAAAGATACATGACCCCGAGATGAAGTGGGGCTCACCAAGTCAGTTGGAAAGAAGGTGTGCTGCTATCACTGATCAATATCTCCTGCTGTGGAACTACCTGCATCCATTTAAAGATGCAGCGCCCCCGGCAAAAGGGACGCTAGTACCGTCGAATAGTACTAGTATGAGAACTAAACACTAATTTAAGAATTCAGAAATACAAGATGAATATGATGAACCGATACAGCAATAGAATAATATAGATAACCGTTTAAACCACAGCAAGCTTATTAAAAGCTATTAATAACATTTATAGGATTTAAGATGGGATCCTCAATTACTATCTTCACACAAAGCGGCCCCGCCGCCTCACCCGATGTATGCAGGTGGAAGTGTAAGTACAATACCACGACTCTACTCAAGCGGTTCTGCCGCCTCACCCCAATGTATGCAGGTGGATGTATAACTACAGTACCAAGAATCTATACAAGCGGCTATGCCGCCTCACCCCAATGTTTGTGGGTGAAAATGCATCAACGATATCAATACCAATACAAAGCGGTTATGCCGCCTCACCCCAATATATATATGTGGGTGGTGGTGCCATAACAATACCAAACTATACATAAAACGGTCGTACCGCCTCACCCCAACGAATGCGGGTGGAGGTGTATCACGATACCACAATCTCTACACAAAGCGGCCCTACCGCCTCACCCCAATATATGCGGGTGGAGGTGTATCATAATACCACAATCCCAACACAAAGCGGCCCTACCGCCTCACCCCAATATATGCGGGTGGAAGTGTATCACAATACACAATCCCAACACAAAGTGGCCCTACTGCCTCACCCCAATATATGCGGGTGGAAGTGTATCACAATACATAATCCCAACACAAAGCGTCCCTACAGCCTCACCCCAATATATGCGGGTGGAAGTGTATCACAATACACAATCCCAATATAAAGCGGCCCTACCGGCTCACCCCAATATATATGGGTGGAAGTGTATCACAATACACAATCCCAACACAAAGCGGCCATACCGCCTCACCCCAATATATGCGGGTGGAAGTGTATCACAATACACAATCCCAACACAAAGCGGCCCTACCGCCTCACCTCAATATATGCGGGTGGAGGTGTATCAAAGTCCCAATCTCTACACAACTTGGCATAATGACTTCCACATAAATCACGACCTGAAATTATAACATGTGGATACATGATCCATAGTTTGAAACACATCCTCCATTTATAATGCAATATGATAAGAGCATTTGAAACACAAATTGAACATATATCTTTATCACAAAACTTATCAGAATACTTGGTTTGTAATCAACATCCTGGAACATACAAGGATAATGGGAATTCCAATTCTTAAAGAAGAGTTTAGCCAACATACCTCACTTGAGCTTCCTTACACTCTAAATGTTCTGGAATTCTTAGCAACTTCAATCTCTAGGATGAAGACCTAGTGAGTTTCCCTTCTTAATTTTTCAAAACATGAGCAAGAATTGAAGAACAATTATTGAAGAACTCCTTCTCATTCTAGGGCACTCTCTCTAAAATATCAGATTATAGCTCAAAAATGGCCCAAAGAGTGTATTTAACGAAATAGGGTCTGGTTTTAAAAAACTCAAAAATAGAGCTCCGGAACGGTTCTACGGTCGTATATGCGACCGCATAACGGATATGCGGACCGCAAAATGGTCGCATAATTACAGACCAAACGACTAAAAAATCTGTCTATGTATGCGGTCACTATGCGGTCCGCATAACTATTATGCGATCGCATAATGCACCGTATAACAGTTATGCGGTCGCACAGTCGACCGCATAATTGCCCCCAGACTGGCCCTTCTCCTGCTCACTTCTACGGCCATTATGCGGCCTACAGAGCAATTTTGCGATCGCATAATGGACCGCAAAATTTCAATTTTCCGCCAAAATTTTTCCTTTTCATTTCCCTTTTATTGTTCAACACAAAATGTCCGAGCCACGGCGAGCTTTATAATCCCCAACACGTAAAACCAATTCGGCGCCACGAAATATTATTTTCTTTTGCAAAATTCTACGGGGCCTTACAACCATTCTCTATCATCCCGGGAAGGTCAATGTGGTGGCCGATGCCTTGAGTCACAAGGTGGAGAGTTTGGAAAGTTTAGCATATCTACCAGTAATAGAGAGGCCTTTAGAATTGGATGTTCATGCCTTGGCCAACCAGTTTGTCAGATTGGATATTTTCGAGCAGAGCAGAGTTCTGGCTTGTGTGAATTCTCAGTTTTCTCTTTACGATCGTATCAGGGAGCGTCAGTATGATGGCCCCTATCTGCTTGTCCTTAAGGACATGGTTCAGCGGTGATGCCAAGGAGGTCACCATTGGAGATGACGGTGTATTACGGATGCAGGGACCTAAGTGAACCTAACACTCTGATACCAAGCTGTCACGACCCAAAATCCACTAGTGGTCGTGATGGCGCCTAACACTGCCGTCAGGCAAGCCCATAGTGATTAGTTAATTTAATTACTCATTCTAGTACCTTAAAATCATATTTCTTTAATGAAATGGTGTGAAATAGAATTTACACGAACTACAATAGTGAACAGCCCGTAGGAACCCCTAAAACCCAGTGTCACAATTGCATGAGCATTTTTCTAAGGAGTATAATAATAATACAACAGTTGTCCCCAATATAATAAGACAGTATAAAATAATTAGTACAACTTTACCCATAACACCACAAACTAAAATATACAACTTATTCCATATTTCATGTCCAATTTTGTGGTCAAAATCTATGTCACGACTAAATTTCTCCTATAGGCCGTGATATCGCCCAACATTATCGCAAGGCAAGCCAACCGTGAACTAACTCTGTGATCCTCTCTTTAAGAGATTTGAAATAATTCATTTTTAGTTTATGCATAAATAAGAAGTAAGAGTTTAATAAAAATGAGGGATCAATTTTTTTTATAGCAAGTGAGATAAGCAAAATAACCCAAAGCCATCAAGTGTCTACTAGCATAAATCTCCAAGACCTGGTGTCACAAGTGCATGAGCTACTAGTAGAATATACAAACGAGTACTACCCTACTGTGTGAGATGAAATAGACAGAAAATAAAGCAAAAGAAAGACTTTGTCTTCTGCAGAACGGGCTCAGTTTGAAGTTTTAAAGTTCATTAGGCTTGAGTCGATGCACAATTTATGTTTTTAGCGTTGTTTGATGTGATTTAAGGGCTCGACTAAGTCCATGATATTTTAGGACTTGTTTATATGTTTGGTTGAGGTCTCGGGGGCCTCGGGTAAGTTTCGGATGGTTAACAGATCAAATTTGGACTTAAGAAAAAAGCTGGCATTTTCTGCCTTCTGGTGCAATCGCACCTGCGGAACTATCCTCGCAGGTGCGCAACCGCATGTGCGGTTGGCAAGGCGTAGAAGCGGATTTGTTGCTTGGCCTGAGGCTATGTCACAGGTGCGTGAAGGCTTCTGCATCTGCGAGCCCGTAGGTGTAAGCAAGGCTCCGCAGATGCGAAGTGAAGGAGGGGCAGCCAGGGTCGCAGAAGCGAAGAAGCGACCGCAGAAGCGGACCTCTTGTCCGCAGAAGTGTTATAAGACGCATAAGCGGGGAGGACCTCGCATCTGCGAGATCGCATATGCGGTTAAGTTTCCGCAGAAGTGGAAGTGCTGGCGGACTCTATTAATGTAAGGGTTCGTGATTTTGCCCCATTTTAACATTTTAAGCTCGGGTTTTGGCGATTCTTGAGAGCATTTTCGAGAGTTTCTTAAGTTAAGTCTCTTGTACCTATTTTTGATCAATAACCTTGTTTCCCTATTGATTTTCCCACCTAGTTAGTGTGTATTTAAGGTGAAATTTGGAAGTTTGAGGTTAGGGATTTTTAGAGTTAAATTTAGGGATTTGAGTGGCGACTTGATGTTGGATTTTAGTAATTTTGGTATGGGTGAACTCGATATCGAATGGGTGTTCGTATTTTTTGACTTTTACCCAATTTCGAGATATGGGCCCGGGTCGACGTTTTGGGGCGATTTTGCGATTCTTTACTAAAGTCGTAGATTTATGATTTAAATTAGTTCCTTGTAGTTGTATTCATGTTATGTAATTGTTCTTGGCTAGATTTGGGCCATTCAGAGTCAGAAAGTCGAGGGAAAGGCATTCTTACCGATTTATTGAGCGATATTTGAGATAAGTGACTCGTCTAACCTTGTGTGAGAAAAATCCCCTTAGGATTTGATACTGTTGTAACAATATGTGATACGTGAGTGCCGTGTACACGAAGTGACGAGTGCGTACACGGGCTAATTGTAGAAATTTCGATTCTTACTGAGTTGTCTTCTTTTAAATTCCTTAACTGAGTTGCCTTAGCATATGTGTAGTGATCATGTTTAGCCTAGTATCGCATGTCAACGTGCCTTAACTCTTACTTTCAATTTGTGCAGCATGCTTAGTTGAATTTTCTGCTTCCCTTGATTTGAATTAAATCTTTAACCGTAAGATTCTTGTTGTAAACTCGTTGTTCCTTTGGTTAACTGCTACATATTTACTTTGGGACTGCGAGGCGGTTCCTTGAAAGATCCCTCTGTACTGTATATTTACTTTGGGACTAGGAGGCGGTTCCTTGGGAGATCCCCCTCTACTGCATATTTACTTTGGGACTACGAGGCGGTTCCTCGGGAGATCCCCCTGTACTGCATATTTACTTTGGGACTACGAGGCGTTTACTCGGGAGATCCCCATGTCTTGCATATTTACTTTGAGACTACGAGGCGGTACCACGGGAGATGCCCCTTGTCGTTCATATTTACATTTGGGACTACGAGGCGGTACCTAGGGAGTGCCCTTGTTGTTTACCTCTATTTACTATGTTGATATTTTCTGAAACTTCTTATTGTTTAAATTCTCAGTCATTTCAAAATACTATTATATCTTCTGCCTTACTTTCCTTTTAAACCAGTAGAGCCCTTACTTGACCTCGTCACTACTCTACCGAGGTTAGGCTTGACACTTACTGGGTACCGATGTGGTGTACTTATGCTACACTTCTGCGCATCTTTTTGTGCAGATCCAGGTGCTTCCTACCAGACCAGATACAACTGAGTTGGACTGTACGTGGAGACTTCAAGGTATTTCTGCCACCGTCCGCAGACCTCGGAGTCTCCCTCTACCCTTATTATATTATTTTCCCTTATTATTATTAGATTGATGTATAAAGACACTTAGTATTTTCTCTTAGAAGCTTGTGACTTATTTCCACCGGGTTTTGGGAGTTGTAATTATTAATTTGCAGTTGTATATTTATTTCATATGTTGAGCATTGGGATTCAATTCTATATTATGTTATTCCACAAATTTTGTTAGGCTTACCTAATCTTAGAGACTAGGTGCCATCACAACATCCTACGAAGGATGACTTGCAAAACCTTCCTTTGAGTTCTTGAAGAATTTTTTTGAAGATTTATGTATTTTATAGAGGATTGAGTTAGTTTTAGGGTGGAATTGATGAAATAAAATACCAAATTAGTAGGGATTACTCACGTTGAAGATGGGGGGAGTTAGAGGTCTTGACAGAGTGGAGGAAAACCCTAAAATTCGGCTAAGAGGAATGTGAAAAAATGAATCCCGAAATAAGTATATAACATTTCGAGCGCCACAGGTAGCGTGGGGCGCTACCTGTGGCCTAGTTTCCAGAACCTCAAGATTCCCAGTGCCAGGGCTAGCGCCCTACGCTACCCTAGGAGCTGGCGATGGAAAATCTTTTCTATTTTTCCCGAAAATGGGCATAACTCTCTCATACGATGTCCGAATTTGAAGATTCTTTTTGCTATGCCTCAGTAATTTTCATAGGATCTAATGATTCAATCAAAACTGAATTTTGGAGATCATTTGCTTAATGTGATACCACTTATGCTTGAAGAAACGACCTCGAAACATCCTAGAAATACCCAAATTAAATTTCGGGAATATGTCCGAGTCCAAAATCACCATCCGGACCTAGCGGAATTATCAAAACTCTGATCCAAGGTCGAATAAAAAAATTCAAACTTGGTCATAATACATCATATGAAGCTACTCAAGAATTTAAATAGTTAAAAGGAGCGTAAATATTCAAAATTACAAGTCGAGTTGTTACATTCTCCCCCACTTAAGATCATTCGTCCTTGAATGAGGGTTAGAATCCACCATATACACCCAATGTGACTTAAATCCTCATCCACACACCAAAAGTTTCCAATTTTACTAACTCTATAAATTTTCAGAAATTTCAACAGAGTTTTCCCTTAATTTGGGCCTGTCTACCTGTCAGAGAGCCCCCAAAACCACTCTTAAGAACACATACAGAACTCAACAAAGCATCCCAATATATATCAATAACACCAATCTTAATATTAAAAGTATTGCATTAACAGAAGCGGTGTTTTGACATGAAATGTACATATTTAAATTATCACACTTAGAAAGTGTCGTTAGAACTACAACCATTTGGCTATACAAACAAGTGGGAATATTTTCTTTCCATAACATCCTCGGCCTTCGAGGTAATCTCCTCGACTCACAGACTTAGTCATGGCACTTGACGAAGGTAATCTAAACTTCCGGACTTATCTAACAAGGATGACAATTAGGTATCTCTCATAAGCCAATTACCCATTAACTTTACCTTCCATAGCTTCCACCGGAACGATAGACAAACGATTCCCAACTACCCTCTTTGGCGTAGATACATGAAACACCGGGCGCATGGAGAACAATGATAGGGGACATCATACGCATAGCTCGGGCTATTTCTTTCAAGATTCCATAAGGTCCAGATGTAAACTACACCTATCTTACCTTTATTAACAGTTCACCTATTATATTCACAGATAAAGTCTGGAGAATAACTCGTTCACTCTCTTCAACTCTAAATCCCTACGTCAGACACCCAAATTAAACCCTTGGCGGCCTTCAACCATTATTCTATGATATACTGGAATGAATATGATTATAGAGTTCCTACCAATATGTTTGATCATGGAATGATTCTTCTTCTTTGACATGTTTGAACCTATAACTCTTGATAGATTTACTACAAACATGAACAACGAGGTTCAAGATTGGACTGAAATTATTCAAGAATCCATCAATGTATCGAGAAGGGCATTTCAGGAGGTTATATCCTAAGAGACATGAAGGTTACTATCAATAGCACTGACATGGTTAATCATCATAATGACATCATTGATTAGAAAGGTTCTAATGGGTGATGATGCTCCGGGGAGAAAGACAATTAACTCTTATCCACCCAGGGATGTGGAACATTAAGGATAGTAAATTCTCCGCACATGATAATGACATAGTCAATGATTCTAGAAGCTGAGTGTTTAAAGATAATAGAACCCAGGGAGACACTATAAAGTAATCATAGAACGTTTGCAGATGTTCATAATGAGTTTGCCATGGATTTTTATGACTTGAAACTTACCCAGATGCTAATGAAAGATAGGAAAACATGAGAAGCAGGCATGATGCTATGATAACCCCAAAGGTGCATTTGGTCTTGACGGAGAGCCTATTAAGGATCCTTATGAAAAGAAAGTGTTTTAGCAACATATGGAAGGATGTGATCTCTCATGGTTATCCAATAAATGTCAGGAAACTAGCACAATGAATTCACTAACCAAGGAACACATTTAATATATGTTTAGGGGTGTAAAGAGAAAATGAACATTTGTTATGAGCTGGACATATTTCTACCATAATAACTCTCAAGCTGCCATACCAGGCCACTTCATGGGCAACTACAATACTAGGAACAAAGTGAGCTACTTACAGCTGAATGATGTAAGTGGACATAAAAGTCATACTAAGATGGGCGAACAATAAATATTCCTTTGTCGAATTTGTGAGAAATCTCAAATTTTCGAGAAACTTTATGCGGACAAGTGACCGTTTCAATTGACATGTACACATATGATAGGTGTTGATATATGCTCTTATGTTACTAGACAGTGGAAAAGGTTTATGATAATACTCACAAAAGGGAGTAAAGTGACTGTTCAAACCATATGAGTCATGTGCACATGAGAAATAGACTGGCTCAAGAAAGATCTCGGCACTAGGCTGCCTTACATTAGATTCGATACCCTGTAGATAAACATTATGGTAGTGCGTGCACAAGTACAAGTTAGCAAATGTTATCCATTTGAATCAAAAGATTCTTGTAAGAAATTCATCAGGTATAGTCCCTTGTTGAGAATTTAGGGAAGCAAGTGGGAAGTATTAGACTAGGGTTATAACTCAATTCAAGGAAATAATTATAAATCTCAATTCCAAAAGAGGTTGTAAATAAGAGAATTTGTGATAGAGTGGCTTCGCGAATAATGCGTCGCATTTAGAAAGTAAGTACATGCAATGTAGGGTGAATCAGATGCTCGTTAAGACCATACTTATGCAGGTTCTCGATATAGATATACATATACAACAAGGAATAGTATGTGGTGCTTCATAATGATATACTAAGGAGTGACTTACTTGATATCTTTAGATTGACGGGGCAGTGCCTTAATTGATTCCCCTCGACTCCACATTCGTAACATAAATTGGTACCATAGTGACATACCCCCGAATGACATCTCCTACACTTCACACAACGAGGGCGAGGTCCGTTAAACTGACTCGCCCCACCGACATGATATTTACCCTTTTTGCATACATCACAAGCATTCCCCTATCCTTCCTCCAGGACCCCGTGATGGGATTAACAATCTCTACACCAGCTCGTTGTATGGGCTTTTGGAATTGCCCAAATCTACCACCCCTAACACGCTCCTGAGCATACTCACAAAATGACGCAAAATATTCTCGCCCGCATATCAGGCAGATCGGGATGGGTGTACCCAACCTAAGGGCATTTGTTCTTCTTGTGCCCCCTCTTTCCACAATCATAACATATTTCAAGAATCATCTAACATAAACCCGAGTGGCTCTTCTTTCATATCAAACATGTCGGTTTATTGATGCTAATAATCCTCTTTCATTTCTTAGGTGCTCTCACCACATATTCCGGTGGCGTGGTAACATTAATAGGAACAAGGACACTTCCCCTAGCAACTGGTTCTTTCAATGCCTCATCGTTGTCTCGAACCTGTGGGCTACTCATATGGAAAATGAGACATGACGAGAAAATTAGCTTCATATCTTGAGCTCTATCGCACGATCTGGAGTACCAAAGAAGTGTGAAATTCCTAAATGTCCAAGTAACCTCCTCATTATAGATGTGGTCGACAACACACCGATAAGAATGACTCTACTAGACACGGCTCCGAAATATCCTAGGACACTTTAAAATCGTAGGCTCTGATACCAAGATTGTCACGCCCCGAACTCGGGGAGCCCGACCAGCGCTCAACCGAGATACCCCGGTCAAGCAAGCCTGCTAGATGCCTTCTACCCAACCTTGCCCATTAACCACTTTAAGAATCAGTCGCCATAAATATACATGAGAGGAGTCAAGTGCTCCCATTCTTTTCCATTAATCAAGGAGATTTATTTACGACTTCCAAAATATTACAAATTTATAAATATGATAAAAAATATGTTTGCCACATACCAACACTTCTATTTTATTACCCAACATCAAACACTACCCACAACCTGTCTACGGAGCCTTTAAGTACAGCAGAAGAGAAGAATCAAAGTGCCGGCAATAAGGCCCCGGCTATACCTCAAAATACAAAGTACAACATCAAGTGACATCAGGCCCGGAATAGAGTAGGGCTCACCAAAACCTGCCGAATAGGGAGTACCTCCTAACGAGGACCAAAGATGCCCGCTGCTAAACTACCTGCATCCATTGAAGATGCAGATAAAAAGGGACGTTAGTACATATGGAATAGTACTAGTATGTAAAGCTAGCTGTCCTCTTACGGACTGGAACGCCAATACCAGAAGGGGAAACAC
This sequence comes from Nicotiana tabacum, assembly GCF_000715075.1. NCBI lineage: Eukaryota > Viridiplantae > Streptophyta > Magnoliopsida > Solanales > Solanaceae > Nicotiana > Nicotiana tabacum. The sequence goes on along the minus strand of NC_134101.1, from coordinate 13,151,151 downwards.
CATGGAGCAACAAGTAATAATCAATGATATCCAAATGCCAAGTTAAAACATAATAATTTTCAAAATACGGAGAATATTATATATTTTTAGTTGGGAGATTATTAGCACCAATATGTCACCGTTCTCAATACCAATAACACCGTACTTTTAGCACAGAGTCCGATCACAACCCGATCGGCTAGGCCGTCTCATCCGAGACATCAACCACAATCCCGATTTCAATTATAATTTCCAGCACAATCACCACAATGTGTGCGGCATGGTATCCGATCACGACTCGATCAGCTAGGACATCTCACCACAATATCGTGTGGATCAACATCACCCTTTTCTAGCCATAATCTCATCCCAAATAAGGGGAATAATATCATCACATCAATCTCATCCCAATTAAGGGGAATAATTTCATTATATCAATACGGGAATTTACCCCTCAATCACTCCTACACCGACACATGTAGTTTCGGGGTTAGGTTGTTGCCTACCCTTCATCGGTGACTAACGATACTCCCAAAAATATTTTTGATTTGCATACAAAGGAAACAACAATATAAATGCATTTACTTCATAACATTTCAAACCGTATATAGCCTCATTGATACTTTCAATCACTTACAACATTATTATTTCATTGGCTCTCTTGGCCATACATATAATTATTCTTTCATGGCACAATGACCGTATTTCATATTCCACATTTTCATTTCCTTACTTTCATGGATCATGATCATAAATATCAACATATAGAATATTCCGAAAATCACAACTTTAGGTTCATTGGTAATGAAGACTTTAAAAATAATGGATTTCTTTCCAAGAAATGGAGTAAAATGATTGGCAATCGAAGCACAAGTTAAAATCATAAACGAGTAACACATCATTTATTCTTGAAATACTTTTTCCTAAAATGGCAATACACAATTTCAACTCATGAATATATAAGAGCTCAAACCACATTGGAAATACTTACAAAGCATAACATTAGTTGAAACAACCATATTTGGGCACGACTGAAGTACATAAGCTTTTAGGCAAATCTATTTTCTAAGTCAATTTGGAACAATTGAATCAAGGCTCATTTCTTAACCTTTCTCATATCATTTCATTTCAATGGCACTATTAGCCACAAGTATAACTTTCATTATCGGCACGGTGGCCACACTTTACATCTCCAACCCACTTCTTTTACTTTCAAGCATCCTTATAGATTTTCAACAACAATACATTTCAAATCAAGACTTTAGGTACACATATGAGCAATAGGAGTTTTAGACGCATGGAGTATTCTTTCCAAGTTATGCATAATGGACTTTCATTTGAAGCACGACTCAAAGGCATAACATTGTAATACACATATCATTCTTAAACACATTCTCGAAGGATAATATAATGTGATAGGAACATTCGGAACACATTTTGAATACATAATTATCGAAACTTGCTTACTCGGGACAATCGAATTTATTGGCTTCTTGAAGAAATTTCTTGAAGATCTACATAAGTCTAATGGTACAGGATTACCTTTTGGAAGAAATCTTGCAAAACCCTCCTTTGAATTCTTGAAGAAATTTCTTGAAGATCTATGTATTTTATGGAGGATTGAGTTAGTTTTAGGGTGGAATTGATGGAATGAAACATCAAATTAGTAGGGATTACTCACCTTGAAGATGGGGAGAGTTGGAGGTCTTGAGAGAGTGAAAAAAATTCCCAAAATTCGGCCAAGAGGAATAGGGAAAAATGAACCCCGAAATGAGTATATAACATTTCGAGCACCACAGGTAGTGTGAGGCGCTACATGTGGCCTAGTTTCCAGAACCTCAAGATTCTCAGTGCCAGGGCTAGCGCTCCACGCTACCCTGGGCACTGGCGATGGAAAATCTTTTCTATTTCGCCCGAAAATGGGCATAACTCTCTCATACGATGTCCGAATTCGACTATTCTTTTTGCTATGGCTCCGTAATTTCCATACGGATCTAATGATTCAATCAAAACTGAATTTGGAGCTCATTTGCTTAATGTGATACCACTTATGCTTGAAGAAATGACGTCGAAACATCCTAGAAATACCCAAATTAAATTCTGGGCATACGTCCGAGTCCAAAATCACCATCCGAACCTAACTGAATCATCAAAACTCCGATCCGAGGTCGAATAAAAAAACTCAAACTTGGTCATAATACATCATATGAAGCTACTCAAGACTTCAAATAGTTGAAAGGAGCGTAAATGTTCAAAACGACAAGTCGGGTCGTTATATGCAATTACAAGATGTCTTCTCAATTTTTTCATTTTTGATATTTCTTATACACTCATATTCGTCACACACGAAAACTTATTTACGTATTCACTTTGAAAATAAATAATTTAATTTTATAATTAGTTGTTATCTAAAATAAACGAATATCAAACTACGTAATTATACTTGTATAACCATACACGATAATAAAAATTACACTATAATTATGTTATAATAAATTAAAGTATTATTATAATTACTATATTGTATAATTACTTGGGTGTTTATAGTTATTATCCTGCTAATTATACAACGTAGTAATTCCGCGGTTTCTAAACAAATCCTACTTCCATCTATAATAACCCGTTATTGTCTGTTACTTTGGGCTGAATGTCAATAACAAAATCTGGGGTTTATTTCTAAAATAAACTATCATGTCCATACATTTTTGTTTATAAAGTAAAAGCTTCCTTCTTTAATATAGCTATGATGTTGTGGGCTGTCAGACATCAAGATAGTTTTGTAGAAATATATATATATATATATATATATTTTGATTGGCACACTAAGATTCAAATCTTCAGCCAGCTGCATTGGTCATTTGGGGGGCATAAGTTGATTTTTAGTGCGCTGCCTGAGTTCGATTCCCACTTTTAAATCCTGGATACGCTTCTGCTTGCACGAACCTTGGTGTCCATTTCACCCGGTATCTTACATGCTACCTAACTAGCAAAGACTAGGGGTGCTTATCGGGCGGATAATTGCGCTTAGCAGTTCGGCTTATCGGTTATCGGATTATAAATATAGTAATCCGCCAGCCATCAAATAAGACAACAGGCAGATTGGTATCAGATTAAGGATTATCGGGCGGTTTATCGGCTAAACCAAATAATTATTTTTTGAAGAATCATTCAATCAATACCAAACGGTTTCAAATCAATACCAAATTTTTAATACCATCTAAGATCTAATAGTATGTTTGAATTGAAGAGTCTTCTTCCATGTTCCAATCTAGTTCATATTCAAGACTACTCATACACGTATGAATCAATCAAACTTTTCAATAACATTCGTTCTTCACAAGAAATCCAGATTGTAAAACCAAAAATCCAGAAAATCAGACTTTAATTTGTTAGATGCATGCAAAAAAGGACATAAAACCAGACAATCCAGCTATTACGGATAAAACTAGCGGACAATTTAACAAATTATTTTCAATAGTACTTTATATACCTAGGGGTAAAAGTATAAATATAAAAAATTTTAACGGGTTAACGATTTACCCGATAAGAAAATTGAGTAATCCGCGCGTCCCCAAACCATTAAGCCGTTAATTATAAAATTTCAATCCGTTCGACATTCACCATCCAATACCCCGATAATCCGATACCAATAAGACAATAAGTCATCGGTTCAGTTAACGGTCTCGGTTCAATTTTGAACGGTGTAGCAGAGACACTTGGTAATTCTACTCATCACCTAACATTTTTGTGTCCGTTGAGATTTGAGTTCTTGTATCTCATACTACCATTTTAAATACTTCATTGATCGTCAGACTACATTTTAATTGGAGCGAGTGTGCGACAAGTAGACCTATGACATTGGTTACACAAGTAGACAAGTGGGTATAACTTATAAGGGATCCAATTACCTGCTGGCGGCACATTGACATTGGGAATTAGGCAGCAGCACTTGTATAATAATTATATATAATCCCTTTATTTCTAAAAGAATGAACTTATTACTATTTAAAATTTTTTTACTCATATTTTTCTGTAAATATTTTAAATTATTAATTATTGTATGTTATAATATTTTTTATGTAGTTTTAAATATATAATTTTTTTAATATACTTAAAAAATTTATTTTTGAATTCACACAAAAAATTAATCAATTTGACTCTCGTATTTCGAAGAGGTTCAAACATTAAAAGGGACAGAATATAAAATATAAGATTATTCTTAATAATTTGAGATCTTTTGAGAAAAATAATGTTATTTTTTCCTAAATTAAACTAGGCCAAAATGTATGACTCATTTGCAAAAGAAAAATGAAAAAGAAACATTAACAAAGGAGGAAAACGATAACGAAGAGTAACAAAAATGGAAAAGACAAGGCGGAAGTTTATTCGAATAGACCCCTCACGGCTCTCATGTAAGACTTTCAAAAATCTAAATCCACATACAAAATAAAAAAAATTGGTGGTTTGCTGAAGCCGGAGCAACCACCGCTTCTCTTTCACCTTCCGCCACCGCCACTGCCACCGCCCGGTGGTAGGTGACTCTTCTCCGAACCTCCAGGCTCCGAATAACCATTGGCTCGTCAGGTAACTTGTTTCTCATTATCTTTCTTCATTAATCACGTTCGCATTTCATTACATATTTCTATACTCTTTTGGTGGAAAAAGTCTCTTTAGCTGGATTTCTCTCCTTAAATCCAGAAACCCTATTGAAATTGAGCGGTGAATATTTATAAAACAAACGTCATTATTTTCAAGTTTAAATTTTTATCAAAGCTTAAATCTTTATCAAAGTAAATATTGGAAAAGGCTTGATATATGGAATTCCCATGTGGAGGTTGTAGTTAAAACGTAAAGAAATGTCCAGCTCTTAAGAACAACAAGAATAACTATGCCTCAAATATATTTGGGTAAAATATATATGTCTTCTATACCCATTATGCTCTTTTTTTCAGTTTGTTTCATTCCAATACTCAATAATAAAGACAAATTTAGGGGTCTCTAAAATTAGAGATTCTCTAAATGTCACCAAGTTGAAATGTTAACTGGTCTTACTTGTCTAGAAATGAAGAAAGAATTTCAAACATTGTAAAGAGTATCTTCACTTGATGATGTTTGTGTTTATAGATTGGGAAAATGAAGCTAGCACCCATTATTAAAGTAGGTAAGAGAGCATTTAGTTGGTGAGTTCTATTTATTGAGATATTTATGCGCCTCTTGTTGCTTTTGCAGGATTAAAGAGGGAAAACTTTGGGCCTAAAGATGGAAACTAGATCAGAAAACTTTTCTGTGGATTTTCTGATGGGGGGAACGGCAGCCATTGTAGCAAAAAGTGCTGCAGCACCAATTGAGAGAGTAAAACTTTTGTTGCAGAATCAGGGAGAATTGATGAAGAGAGGTCAACTTAAGAGACCTTATATGGGAATCGGTGATTGCTTTCAAAGAGTTTTGCAGGAGGAGGGTCTTGTCTCACTGTGGAGGGGAAACCAGGCCAATGTTATAAGATATTTCCCAACTCAGGTGGGTCATAAATTATCTTAACTTTTTCTGCATCGGACTTGGACAGTTCATGATGTAATCTAAACTAAGTCATCCTTTACATGTGTCTTGATTGAATTCACAATGTTCTCCGTGCGATTCAGACCCCTTCTTGGGTCCCTAAAGCAAGGTTTTCCTTAGCTACCATGTCAAAGCAGCTTTTTATTTAATATTCGTTAAGATTATGCTTCTGTACAAGTGATCTAAGATAACCACATCGAACAATGTCTGCAACACAACGTGCATAGGTGGTATTTTCTGATAATTTTATAAAGCAATCAATTAGACCCAACCAATGCTCACATCAATGATGTTAATGGAAAATTGCTCCTGCACGACTCCACTTCTCCCTTACAGTCTCATATAACAAATCTACATTATTTCTCTTAATTATTTCATAACATTGAAATTCTCTCAAAGGAAAGCTGCAAAAAGAAGGAACATTCCAAGTATAATTTCTACTATATAAGTGCACAACTTTTTGTAAAGCATTGCAATAAAGGGAAGTTGTTGTTTTCCCTGGTATCAGAATCTATAGCTTCCAGTTAGATTTCAAGATATCATCATAATATTTTGACATGTATGTTTAAAGCTCATTAGATGCCAAGTATGCCAGTTTACTTGGACAAGCTACTCTTCTTAGTCTTAGGAAAATCTGTGTGTTGCAGTCACAGGCTCTAGAAGACTTGTCACATGTAGGTGTAAAGCTCAGTTGCCAAGTATGTCAGTCTACAGAAACAAGTTAATCTTTTTAGGCTTAGGGAAATTTGTGTCTTGCTGTAACAAGCTGTATATAGACTTGTGTATGTACTTTATTTTTCATAGAAGACTGAAATTTATCCAGTTATACTTGAATGGATATGTTGCTTTCTTCTTTTTCCTTTCTAATGCCATTCTTCTCCTGTTGTGTTTGCCATGTTTTAGCAAAATTCAAATGTCATATGAATTTATTGGTTATCCTCCCTGTGCAAAGCTTTTTCATGTTTTTAAGGTGTTATAGATAGAAGATCTCTTCTCACTGTACCTTTACTACTTTCTCCTTAAGTGTTTCTTGGTTATCTGACTCCTCTTCAATATACGAAGTAAGAGGAAGTCTAAGGTGACTCCGTAGCTGCAGGAACCAAAGAGCTCCCACCACCTGGTCACTGACCACAATAAAGGACAGGAATTGATAGAGTAGAGTGAATTTGCAATATGTTTGGAAGTGGGTACTGAAAAGGACTATTAGCTTTAGTCTTTTATTCTAGCTACAAACCGGACTTCTGATAGACTTCCTGTTATCCTTAGAATAATTTCAGAGCTTATTATAACTCTTGATGATGATGATTGCTTCAATAGGCAGCTATAGCTTATAGTGAGAAAGGCTTATTAAATAGTTTCAGTATCCATCAACAGGGGTACTTCAGAGTTGCCCTCATACATGGAGTCAAGGAGAAAGTTTGTTGGAATCATATCTTAGTTATAGATTTGACTAATAGTGCAGAGCAGTTCCCTGATGACATTTAGAACACGTGATAGTTCCACGCCAAGTGTTTTGAGAGATGATATTATTATGAAACTAAGGTGAACGAGGAGAATGCCTCAAGGTACAAGATGTGCATGGGGAGAATGAGCACTTTATTAGGGCTTAGGTCGTGAAACGTTTACGCCCATGCTTGCCAGGACATTTAGAGCATGCATCGCATTAATATAAGTACGAGCCTGGAGTTCCCTGTTTAAATATTGGTTACTCCATCCAAACTTGGCACTTTTCCAAGAGGTCATCGGATTCTACTCACCAGGTCCTCAAGCACAATCTCATGCATATTTGGATTTCTTAATAAGATATCGCTAGCTCCAATATGTTCTTCTCATAACTTAGTCCGAATTTAAAGTTACTGTTTATTTTTGGGTCCTACTGTCATCATAATCATTATTAAGTTCACCTTGGGCATGGCGGGGATTAGATAGGCCTTTATTTGTTTGTTGCTTGAAGCCATACATGGAGGGGGGAGGGACATGTGTCCTTTAATTCCTCATATCCTGTATAAAAAAATGAATATGTTCATGCCTATGCAAAGATGTATTATCAAGAGTATGGTATGCATATATCCTATCTAGATTCTGCCTCGTAGATTGTTCATAAACCTTCTTCACAACTAAGAAGAAATCTGTGATCTCTGCCTGTTATTATTGTGTTTGGGATGTGTTTGGTCAAGCTACATTCATCTCAAGTTCTTAGGGAAATATTGCTGAGTTTTGGTTGAAATAATGCTGGAATCCATTGCTTATGCGGTGCACTCTCTCTATAATGAACTCCTTCTGAATCACTTAAATAGTCTCATCGGTTCTTCTTTTTTTTCATCTATCTGATCTTCGCATCCTCAAAAGGATCGTCCTTTTCACATCAGCATCAAGTGCAAGATGAGATTATAGTATCAAATAATTGATCAAAATGTTTCTGTACTTAGATCTTGATATTGGGGATTCTATTATTAAACACAGAATTTATTTCTTCAACTAATTTTTGGTGAGCTTAAATTATTATTTCTTTCATAGGCTTCCAACTTTGCTTTCAAAGGTTACTACAAGACTCTCTTTGGATATTCAAAAGAGAAAGATGGATATGCAAAGTGGTTTGCAGGCAATGTGGCTTCAGGTAGCGCTGCTGGGGCAACCACTTCTCTGTTCCTTTATCACTTGGACTATGCAAGGACTCGCTTGGCAATGGATGCTAAGGAGTGCCCACTTACCGGTAAACGTCAGTTTAAGGGGCTAATCGATGTTTACTCTAAGACATTGTCAAGTGATGGAGTTGTTGGCCTTTATCGGGGTTTTGGCGCCTCAATTATGGGAATAACTCTGTACCGAGGCATGTACTTTGGGCTCTATGACTCCATGAAGCCAATTGTTTTAGTTGGACCCTTACAGGTATGTTAGATTCCTATGTTGGCAGTTTTCTGGTTTGACTTTTCTGTGTTATTGCACCATTTTCCTTAATATAAAAAAGGTTTTATTGCACCATTTTCTTCTTTTAGATGAAAGACAAAGGGAAAACAGCTTAAAAAAGATTAAAAGTTGCTCTTTCAATTAATTTATGCGGGGTATTTGTGAGGGGGAGGAAAGGAAAATGTGTTATGGTGCCGATATTTTTGATAAATTATTTGCGAGGAGGAAGGACATGCCTTGATATGACTTGTCAAAGTATGTCTGTAGACATTAATCTCGACATTCATTGTCATTCGCAGGACAATTTTCTTGCCAGTTTCCTGTTGGGTTGGAGCATAACCACTTCCTCTGGGGTATGTGCCTACCCATTTGACACAATCCGCAGAAGAATGATGTTAACTTCAGGGCAAGAAACAAAGTATAGGAACTCCATGCATGCACTCCGTGAAATTATACGCGTTGAAGGTTTTGCTGCACTTTTTAGAGGAGTAAGCGCAAACATGCTATATGGTGTGGCAGGGGCTGGAGTACTTGCAGGGTATGATAAATTACACCAAATTGTATATAGACCTGCATACAGTTTTGAGTCTCAAAGAGCCTTCAACAAGTAAGACGTTTGCATGAATATTATACATGTGTACAACACTATTCCATTTGCATACGGAAGTATGAATTCCTGGCAGAAGCAAAGGTGTAGAAGAGCATTCATTTCACCAACTTATTTTAATGAAACGAAAGCAACAGTATGCAGCAGGGTGCTTGCGCACAAATGTTATAGCTCCGTGAATATGAAGTTCTGTCACTTGTGCTGCTGTAGACCATATGCTTATATGTTTTGGACCATCGGAACAAAACAATGAAGTACGTGGTGTCATACAAGACTACACTGTGAAGACTCTTGGTTCCATCTGACTATTGTTTCTCCCCTCTCAATTTATTTTGAATTGATGCTTGGCAAGAGTTACCATGTGCATATACAAGAAAAAACAAGGCAGAAGAAATGAAATAAGGGCCTCCATCCTGTATTTTCTGTACAGTCCATTCTAAACCTTGTTTTCTTTGCTTTTTACCTCCATTGATCACTGATCCGACTTCTTGTGATAATCTAAGCTTTTCACTTGTTAATGAAAATAGGTTGATACTGGAGGCCTTTTTCTTTTAGATAAATAGGTTGAAAGTGCAAATAGTAAAAGATCAGTTTACCTGTATAAATACATTGATTTTCTTGTTACTTGGTGTTAATATCTTCACTTTTCTGATACCAAGCTCCAGTTGATTTTTTTTTTCAATTCTTGCTTAGTGGTTGCTTTGTCACCAATAGAGAGTACAGACTGTCTACTTGAATTGTTTCTTGACCATACATTCTTGCTTTGCCTTTGATTTTTTAAGGGTTTGAACCTATATATTCCAATTATTTTGGTCCAGGAAGAATAGAGAAAATATTTATTCTGAAATGAAATTAATTCCTTTCAAACTGAATTAACCAAAAAACGAAAAAATAAAAGATGAAATCTTGAAATAACTCCATCAAGCTAAAAGCCAAAATTTCTTATGACGTTTAGTAGTAATCAGATATCCTCCAGATTTGCTGCTCTTTCTTCTCACAGCAACTGTCATACAGTTGGCCTTCTGAATACAATATTTTACAACTCTGCTTCTTGACCTTTTCCTTGTCCATATCCTTAGCAGTCGCCACATTATTGATCTTTTCCTCTGTCCTAATACCAGTAAAGACACATTACGTTGCTTTGCTTCTTCTACAATCACAGCTCCTTTCTCTTTTCCTTCTTGTATTGCTATCTCCACTTGCACCTAACATGATGAAGACAATAGACAATTAGCAGCTTATTGAATTGAAATGGTTTTCCCTAAAGAGCCGCTCAACACTTTATGTTGTATATGTAGTTGTTTTTTCTACCTCACACCTGTGGGGTGCGGCCTTTTATTGCACTTGCATGAACACATAATGCTTTGTGCACCAGCTGCCCTTTTTATACAACTTAATTACATGGTACAACTAAGTTATACACTTGTATTTACCATACATAAAGTAACTTTGAAATAATTGCATTTCGTAGCTACTCTTTAGATTTTGTAGCAAAATCCCAACGGTAAATACAATGTATACAATGTATGGAGCCACATACAGTGATACAGTAACTGTAAGTATCACTATATTTTAGTGTATTGTATATGTTAATATGGCCATTTAGAATGAATGAATACAAGTGATACAAGCTGGTAACAATTGAACAGTAGATACGAATAGTAATTAAGCAAACTATAATTACGTATGGTAATTAGGCTCTAAACTGTAGTTTATGAAAATTGTTACTATCGACGTGAAATGTGAATGATCATTTTAATATGCATGATGCAGAGTATCACTTGGAGAAGAAGATTTTTTTCTGTTAAAATCTTTCTCGGTTGGCTAAGGCCAATAAAAATATTTGACACGAGTGTTTAGTTTGGTCAATTAATATGTTTTTAAGTGATATATGGTTCTGAGAATATTTGAATTTCACTTTAGAACTCTGCGATTAACCTTATTGTCATATTCAACTACAGCATATTTGAGGTGAAATATATAACTATTTAGCAACCATGTCTTATCAACTAAAATATAATATATCTCAATTTAATTACTTACCCCTGGTTTCCTTGTTTGGCACATATTTTTCATGGAGCAAAGAAGTTCATAGGCCTTCTGATTAAATTCACTGTTGGCTTTTTCACCTACAGCATATAAAAGAGAACTTAAAACTTATCAAGAAAAGGACTAAGGTATATATATGTGTTGGATTGGTTGGAGGCTAAAACAAAAGTTTTGAACCTTCATTTGAGATTTTGCTAACATATAGAAGAATAATAGTATCCTGACTTTGAACAGTATGAGAAAGTGCCCATTGCAAAGCACAATTGGCATCAAGACTAGGATCAACAACAACCATAACTCTATTATTATTGCCAGTACTCTCAAAATCTTGCCTCGAGTCTACACTATTGAAACTCATTTCTATGTTGTTTTTGTTGTCAGTTTTATCGAATTTGATCAGGCCATTCTTCTTGTATGGCTGGGAAGACGAACGCGCTCCAACACGGACCACAGTTTTGCTTTTGCAGAATCCTGGTAACTTTGTACGGACACGCATCATTCTTAGTGATCAATTCCAAATGACTGAAATACACTGTTTAGTTATGGCTATAGAAAGGCCAAAAAACAAGGCGAATTTTAGTAGGTGGTCTTGGCCTAAAGAGGCAAATAAGCCGCAAATGAGCCAAATTCTATATTTGATTGTAATGTGTAATATGTGGAGGGAGGAATATGATGACTTTATATATATGTTATAAGTGGTGACAAAATTAGAGGCTTAAAAGTCATGGCAATCATTTTCTGGAATCTGTTTGTATATTGGATTTTCTAAATGTGGGGTTCTTGAGTTCTTGACGTGCTTACCATGAAGTGGTAGTACATCCATAATGACTGGTTGTTGAAATTTAAATGTTTCAATAAGATTAGTAAAAGGTGATGGCGTTATTGTAAAGCATCTCAACTTCATAGCAAATATTAATAACAATGTTTGTTAGCACCATTTATTGTAGAAATATGATCAATGCAGGAATGCCAGCACAAACCAACAATTTTTCATTCTAAAAATATGAATGCAGGAAAGCCAGCATACACCAGCTAGGCCTCTCCCCACCCGTTGAAACCATTCTTTTGGTTGATCTTTAACTTGTATATATAAAATAGTATTATTTTTTTCACTATCATGTGGGGATTTATTAAGCATTTACTCATCTGGGTAAACATGTAAAGTTAGAACTTTGTATAACAGTTATCCTTTAATAATAACATTTTGTTAGAATCGAAATAATCATGTCATGTGGAAGCTAGGAAAACAAACCTTGAACGACGATAAATCAGACAACAAAAGAGAAACATACCAAAAGAGACAAATATTTAACGTGATTCGGTCAATTGACCTATGTCCGCAGATGGAGATGAGCAATCCACTATATGAAAGAGAATACAAAATATCGAGAGAACAACCTCACAAAGAGGCAAATATAAGTGACACACTAACACTTGTCCCGAAATGTTCTCCCCCTAACAAGACTTTCAAACCCCTTATGGCTACATTATGGATGCTAATAAATGAGAAGGAAGGATGCTCGATTCATAGAAGTCCAAACCTTTTCCTACAAGAAAAGGGACTAGCCAAATGTGGGAGATTTATAATTTCCTTCTACAAGAAGGAAAACCCAATTATGGTAAATATGTTGTCCTTTCATTCGAGAGATAGAAAAACCAAATATGGTAAGAAAATCAGGATAAACAACTTACACATTTTGCTATAACGGACAAGTTTTCTTTGAAGTTGATTTTTCATGTTATGCTACATTATATATTTTCTATAACTGCATTTCATTATAGCAGTCAAAATATATCCGACAAAGTACACTACCATAGAGAGATTTGATTGTACAAGATTTTGTATTTAAAATTATATATAAGATCAAAATTCGGATTGGTTTGTTTATTATACTTGAATCATTGGCGAGGGGCGGCTCTAAGGCTTTGGGTAGTGAGGCCATTGCCTTAGGCCCCCAAATTTTGAAGGCCTCCAAATTTATTTTAAATTCTTATTATTATTGTTACTATTATATATTATATAATTTATATAAATAATTAAAATAAAAAAAATATTACAGTATATTTTTTGTTACTTGATTGAGGTTATTTTATACAATAAATTTATAAATTATGATAATTTTTTTCCCCCATTAATTAATATATTTGACAAGAGTGAGTTGCTCTAGTGGTGAGCACCCTCCACTTCCAACTAAGAGGTTGTGAGTTCGAGTCACCCCAAGAGTAAGGTGGGGAGTTCTTGGAGGGAGGGAGCCGAGGGTTTATCGGAAACAACATCTCTAGTCCAGGGTAGGGTAAGGTCTGCGTACAAATTACCCTCCTCAGATCCCACTAATGAGATTATATTGGGATTAATGGCCTCCGAATATGATTTCGCCTTAGGCTCCGAGATCTGTTGAGTCGTCCCAGTCATTAGCTGCTCGTTTGGGAACAAAAAATACAAATTTAAGATGAAAGTCCACTAAGAAAATTCCGTTCATACTCTCTGGTCATTAGATCCATCCAGTCAGGGGCGGATTTAGGGGGCGGAGGGGGTTCACCCGAACCCCCTTCGCCGAAAAATAACACTGTATATATAAGGCAAAATCTATTTTTTATCTCTATATATTAAGTGTTGAACCCTCTTGACAAAGTCCAAAAGTGTAGCTTAGTGATTAAGGGGGTTTAAAATCTTTGAAAGGTCATAGATTCAATTCCCACTGGCTACGATATTTTATTTCTTGAACTCCCTTCGCAAAGATCCTGACTCCGCCACTGCATCCGGTTATAGTTCTAAGAATGCAATGCCACACCATTTTATAAATCACACTAGTATTAAGATCATGGTTAATTAATTAGTACATATAATTTCTGTAACTTTTGTCCCTTTTTGGGGAAAGTCAACTTTATTTGTTAAGCTGTACTTCTATAAAAAGTGTTAATTTCTACATGTCAAAACTCTGTAGTTTAGTTCTATGTATGAAGCCTTAATAGTTAATTGCCTGTCAGAGGCACGTAATTGTAATTTGAGTACAATTTCGTTTGGATCAGGAATTGTCTCTTTATCCATTGGCGGAATTAAAAAAAATCAGTTGGTCTTCAACTGTTTTGACAAGAGTGGGTTGAACACCCTCCACTTCCAACAAAGAGGTTGTGAGTTCGAGTCATCCCAAGAGCAAGGTGGAGAGATTTTGGAGGGAGAAAGCCGAGGGTCTATCAGAAACAGTCTCTCTACTTCAGGATAAGGGTAAGATTTGCGTTCACACTACCCTCCCCAGACCCCACTAGTAAAATTATACTGGATTGTTGTTGGTCTTCTTCCACTGTTCATATAATGTTTTTCTTAGCTATAAAGGATCTGCCAAACTGACCACCTGTACAAGGTGATTAAAAGAATAGTTACCTTATTAACATTCTAAGTCCAAATAAAAATTACTATTATAAATTAGCAGGTGGGCTTGTTGGGTGGGGATAATGGTGGCAAAATGAATAAAAAAATAATTATCTATATGTATTATATATCCACTAAAAAATGAGTTGGATAATCAACTTTTTAAGTAGATCTTATCCACTTAAAAATGGATAACTAATGAGTTTGCTAAGATTCAAACTAGGGGTTCTTCAAGTTTGGGAAACGAGGAATTCTCTCAAAAGTGATCATATTCAAGAAGTCACGGATAATATGGATATATTCATATTATCCGCCAGTTAACTCATTTTCTATCCGTATTCATATGGGTTGGGTCAAATAATTTATCCGTTTTTACATTACCCGTTTACGACCCACTCATATCCGACCCGACCCGCCCGCTTGCCACCCCTAGATAGGGATAATGACACTTTAGGGGTTGTTGGGTTATAAGCAATTATGCAAGGATTATAATATAGGTATTAGTAATGCAAAATTTAATAATACAAGGATCACAATGTAGAGGTACTACTAGAAATCCGCTAAAAATCGATCAAATATTTCCGACCAACGTTGGACGGTCAAAAAAAGCGACCAAAAACCGTCCAGCTTGGACGGAAAATGGAAAAAAAATATTTTATATTTTTTTAAAACTAAATACCGACCAACGTTGGTCGGTAAATTGGTCAACGAATTGACCCAGCTAGTCAGACTAGCTTAGTCAAAGAAAATTTTGAATTACAGATCAATATTAGTAGGTAATCTGGACCCAAATTTTAAAATTTTAATAATTATTTTATTATTTAAAATATTTTATAATATTTAAGAATTTATATTGAAAATTACCGACCAACGTTGGTCGGTTAATGCAGGGGAAGCATTTACCGGCCAACTTTGGTCGGTAATTTTTATTTCTGCAAAATAACCGACCAAAGTTGGTCGGTTATTACGTCAACATTGGTCAAACTTTTGAATTATTTTTATATTTACTATCT
Organism: Nicotiana tabacum; assembly: GCF_000715075.1. Classification (NCBI taxonomy): domain Eukaryota; kingdom Viridiplantae; phylum Streptophyta; class Magnoliopsida; order Solanales; family Solanaceae; genus Nicotiana; species Nicotiana tabacum. Next base: position 13,135,670 of record NC_134101.1, on the reverse strand, counting down.
AAATAATATAAATGTAATTCGTTAACACTTTTGTAATACAAATAATGAATACACTAACATATACTATATATAACATGCTATATATGTAGTTAAAGTAGTACAACGAAGCGTGTTATACACACACACACACAAACATACACACACACACACACATACACACACAAACATATACTATAACAAGCTATATATATAGTTAAAGTATTACAATGAAGTGTGTGTGTGTGTGTATAGGTATAGCCGTATATATATAAGAACACGAAGCGCTAGGACCACATGGTCGGGTTCTTTTAGGGATAGACTTGTGAAGATCCTAATTAGTATATATAATTTATCATCAAATATATCTATTTGTAAATTGATTCATCGACTTATAACTTACTTAGATGCATCGATGAATATCAAAAACAAAACGTTTGACCAATCGACTAATAGTAAAAATAAAACGTCTCGACCTATATCGATTAATCTATGTCATGCATTATTAGTGATGAATGAATGAAAAATAGAAGAATTAATACTAAACATCTTTGACACACACACACACACACACACACACACACACACAATTAATACTAAACATCTTTGACATATATATATATATATATGGATCACAAATTAAATAAACGAAAGAAGTTATTAGTATTAAGTAAACGAGTTAAATTAATAGGTCAAACATGGTCAAAATTTAACAAGCTATATATATATATACACACTAACATATACTATAACAAGCTATATATATAGTTAAAGTATTACAGTGAAGTGTGTTTGTGTGTGTGTGTGTGTGTATATATATATATATATGTATATGTATAGCTATATATATATATATATAAGAACACAAAGCGCTAGGACTACAGGGTCGGGTTCTTTTAGGGATAGACTTGTGAAGATCCTAATTAGTATATATACTTTATCATCAAATATATCTATTTGTAAATTGATTCATCGACTTATAACTTATTTAGATGTATCGATGAATATTAATCGATGATTCATCAAAACGTCTCGACCTATATATCGATTAATCTATGTCATGCATTATTAGTGATGAACGAATGAAAAAAGAAGTTATTAGCATCAATTACAATATAGTATATGTGTGTGTGTGAGAAATTACTCACATACTTAATTATAACTTAGAAAATTTACTTAGATAGATGCTATTATAATTTATTAAAAGTAAATAGTTAATATAATTATTTATAAAGATTATGCTTATAGTTTATAATTATTTATAATAATTATATAGTTAAATAAAATAAATGCTTATAGTTTATAATATTTTAAGAAGAAAAAAACACAAAAAAAAACAAAAAAAAAAGAATTTATTTTTTTTAAAAAAAAAAAACCGACCAAAGTTGGTCGGTTTTTGGTCAAACGGTCAACACTAATGTACCGACCAACTTTGATCGGTAATTTTGAAATCAGAATTGAAATAACGGGGGAAACCCATTTCTCTTATCTTTCTTCCCCAAATTTCCCCTAACTCTTCACTCAATACCTCCCCCTCTCCTTCTCTATTTCCCTCACACAAATCTCATTCCCTACCCCGAGTTGCCACCGCCCACCCCCTGCTGTCGCCGCGCCGTCGCCGCTGCCACTGCCACTGCTGCCCCTCTCCTTCTCCATCTCCTAAAAATTCTACGTTTGAATTATAACCCATTTATTTATTATTTTTAGGTTTTGTTAATTAGTTATGAATTAGTTTCAATTAGTTAGTGTTTCAATTATTTGAACATTGTATTTTATTGAGGATTAGGGTTTAGGTCTTATTTTAATTAGTTTTGTTAATTAGTTTTATTAACTAATTAGTTTTGAACTTTTAGGGTATGAGTTGAATTGATTTAGTTTAGTTAGTTTATGTTTAAACTCATAGGATATGAATTGAAATTTTAGTTTTTAGGATTTGTTCTTGTGAATTGAACTTTTAGGATATGAATTGAACTTTTAGGATATGAATTGGACCTTTTGGATATGAATTGAACTTTTAGGATATAAATTGAACTTTTAGTTTATGTTTAAACTCGTAGGATATGAATTGAAATTTTAGTTTTTAGGATTTGTTCTTGTGAATTGAAATTTTAGGATATGAATTGAACTTTTAGGATATGAATTGGACCTTTTGGATATGAATTGAACTTTTAGAATATAAATTGAACTTTTAGTTTATGTTTAAACTCGTAGGATATGAATTGAAATTTTAGTTTTTAGGATTTGTTCTTGTGAATTGAACTTTTAGGATATGAATTGAACTTTTAGGATATGAATTGGACCTTTTGGATATGAATTGAACTTTTAGGATATAAATTGAACTTTTAGTTTATGTTTAAACTCGTAGGATATAAATTGAACTTTTAGTTTTTAGGATTTGTTCTTGTGAATTGAACTTTTAGGATATGAATTGAACTTTTAGGATATGAATTGGACCTTTTGGATATGAATTGAACTTTTAGGATATGAATTGGACCTTTTGCATATGAATTGAACTTTTAGGATATAAATTCGTGTAATTAGGAAAAAATAATTATCTTGAATTAACTAAAAAAAGATATAATTAATTTATAATTGTTGAATAAATTGATTTGTTCTTGTGAATCGAAGTTTTAGGGTATGAGTTGAATTTCTTTAGTTTAGTTAGTTTATGTTTAAACTCGTAGGATATGAATTAAAATTTTAGTTTTTAGGATTTGTTCTTGTGAATTGAACTTTTAGGATTTGAATTAAACTTTTAGGATATGAATTGGACCTTTTGGATATGAATTGAACTTTTAGGATATAAATTGGTATAATTAGAAAAAAATAATTATCTTGAATTAACTAAAAAAGATATAATTAATTTATAATTGGAGAATAAATTAGTTTATTCTTGGGAATCGAACTTTTAGGGTATGAGTTGAATTTCTTTAGTTTAGTTAGTTTATATTTAAACTTGTAGGATATGAATTGAAATTTTAGTTTTTAGGATTTGTTCTTGTGAATTGAACTTTTAGGATATGAATTGAACTTTTAGGATATGAATTGGACCTTTTGGATATGAATTGAACTTTTAGGATATAAATTGGTATAATTAGAAAAAATAATTATCTTGAATTAACTAAAAAAGATATAATTAATTTATAATTATAGAATAAATTAATTTATTCTTGTTTTATTTGTATAGATGGAACATCGTACTTGGATGTACAATAAGAATTATCCTAATCGGCGGGGGTTGCGGGAGAATTTTGTAGAAGGGGTTGATGATTTTATTAGACATGCAATGTCACTTCCACCATACCAAAGTAAAGGATTAATTAGGTGCCCTTGTGTTAGGTGCGATTGTATGAAGTTTAAAAAATCGGAGGAAGTTAAGCTTCATCTTTATAGGAAGGGGTTTATAGATTATTACTTTGTGTGGACTAATCATGAAGAGATTGATGGTAGCCGCGGGATATTTTATAACATGATTGTTGGTAAAAGAAGTAGCTCGGTGGAGAATACAAATCTTGATTTTAGAATTCAGGATATGGTTGCGGATGCTTTTGGGATGCACTTCGGGGGTGAGCCCAATGAAAATGTTGAACAAACTCCTAATGATGATGCGAAAACCTTTTTATGAACAGTTAGAGGAAGCTAGTCGTCCACTACGTGAAGGAAGTCCGCACTCTGAGCTGTCTGTTGCAGTTAGATTACTAAGTATTAAATCTGATTGAAATATTTCTCAAGCAGCCATGGACTCTTTCATTAACCTTATGAGTCAACTAGTTGACCCTAATATCAACTTACCTGGTGATTTCTATAAGGCAAATTTCTAAGTTAGGACTTTCGTCAATGAGAATTGATTATTGTGAAGATGGTTGCATGTTATATTATAAAGATGATGCAACTTTAGACAGTTGTAAATTTTGCGAAAAGCCTTGTTTCAAGAGGCTTCCAGTGGGAATATGGTCGCTGTCAAGGCGATACATTATTTACCTCTTATACCTAGGTTAAAAAGGTTATATGCGTCGATGAGTTTTGCTCCTCATATGAGATGACACTTTGAAAATAGAAGACCACCTGGTATTATGTGTCATCCTTCAGATGGAGAAGCTTGGAAGCACTTTGATAGGACATATCCAGATTTCTCTAGTGAACCAAGGAACATTCGGTTAGGTCTGTGTGCGGATGGCTTCACGCCTTTTTTATATATCTGCGACACCATATTCATGTTGGTCTGTCTTTCTTACACCTTATAATCTACCAACTGAGTTGTATATGACTAGTCCATATATATTCTTAAATTGTATTATCCCCGGTCCACGTAATCCGAAAAGTTTGATTGATGTATATTTGCAACCTTTGATTGATGAGCTAAAATAATTGTGGTATGATGGTGTTGAAACATATGACATATCAACCAAGCAGAATTTCAATTTGCGTGCTAATTTAATGTGGACTATTAACGATTTCCTGTGTATGGAATATTGTCTGGGTGGATGACTGCTGGGAAGCTAGCTTGTCCTTACTGCATGAAAAATAGTAAAGCGTTTACTTTGAAACATGGCCGAAAGCAATCATGGTTTGATTGTCACCGTCAATTCTTGCATGATGATCATGAGTTTAGAAGGATGAAAAATACATTCAAAAAGAATAAAGTGGAATATGATTCTCTATCTCCGATACTTTCAGGTGAGGAAATTTAGGAGAGGGTCCAGAATTTCAGTAAAGTTACTGAGGCTCCACCTTATAGATTCCCCGGATATAGTGTTAATCATAATTGGACGAAACAAAGTATATTTTGGGAGTTGCCTTATTGGAAGGAACCTTGATGTCATGTATATTGAGAAGAATTATTTTGACAATTTGTTCAACACAGTAATGGATGTTAAAGGTAAGACAAAAGATAACCCGAAGGCTAGAATGGACTTACAAGAATATTGCAGGCGGCTTGAATTATACTTGCAGACATCAAACAATGGTAAGGTGTTCAAGCCCAAAGCAAGTTACACATTCACTTTGGAGGAAAGACGACAAATTTGTGATTGGGTTACGAAATTGAAGATGCTTGAGGGTTATGCGTCGAATCTTGGGAAAAAAATAGATATGGAGGTAGGGAAGTTGAGCTATTTGAAAAGTCATGACTGCCATGTTTTCATGGAGACCTTAGTGCCTATTGCATTTTGTGGTTTGCCTGAAAGAATCTGGAAGCCCATCACAGAGATTAGTTTATTTTTCAAAGACTTGTGTTCTACCACATTAAGGGAAGAAAACCTACTTCGAATGGATCAGAACATTCGTGTAATTTCAAGTAAGATTGAAAAAATATTTCCATGTGATTTCTTTGATGTGATGGAACACCTTCCAATACACCTTGTACACGAGGCACGACTTGGAGGGCCTGTTCAATGCAGATGGATGTATCCCTTTGAGAGGTAATATTATAAGTTTGATGTAATATTCTATTTTATTTGAATGTTCTTGGATAACATGACATTATGTAGGATAATTGGCAAATGCAGACAATTTGTTAAGCAGAGGAATAGGATTGAAGGATCTATATGCGAATCCTATCTTGCAAAGGAAACTGCACATTTTTGTTCTTATTATTTTGAGAGTAACGTGTCATGTTCTAGGAATAGGCCCAATAGGCACACAGTCGAATCTGTGGATGACCCATTATATCCACCCATGTCCATATTCAATCAACCAGGCCGATGTTCTAAGGATGTTAGAAAGAGAAGTTTGAGTGATATGGAGTACAAATCAGCTACACTTCATGTGTTGCTAAATTATCCCGAAGTTGTACCATTTCTCAAGTAAGTATTGATTTATTAGTTATCAAAATGTAAAATTTACTGTGACTGCATATTGATACAACTACTAAAAATATTTGATGTGCCACAGTCACTTCGTGGGTCAATTTGGCCATGATGTTGTATATACGAGATTTGATACGTGGTTCAAACAGTTTGTAAGTATATATATACACACACACACACACACACACACACACACACACACACACACGTAGTGAATGCATAAAAATTGATTCATAAGTTGTGCTAACTTATGAATTTTTTTAACACTATGTAGGTAAATAATCCAAATAATGGTGTAAATTAATTTTTGAAAGATATATCTTGGGGACCTGGGCTTCAGGTCACAACAATGTCTAAGTACGTAGTGAATGGTTATAAGTTTCATACAGAGGATTGCTCTAAAAATAAAAATAGCAACAACAGCGGGGTGTGGGTTCAAGGTGGTGATGGCAATCAAGTTGGAGATATTGATTATTATGGTGTGGTCAAAGAAATATTACAACTAGAATATACAGGTTGGCCATATAAGAAATTGATACTCTTTAGATGCAAGTGGTTTGACCCAAATCCAACAAGAGGTACAAGAGTACACAACCAATACAACATAATTGAGGTTAATCATACGAGGGAGTATGATCGCTATGATCCTTTCATAATTGCACATAACGTTAGGCAAGTGTATTATGCTCCTTATCCATTGCGGCAGAATAAGTCCGATTGGTGGGTTGTAATAAAAACTAAGCCTGTAGGTATGGTGAAAGTCGAGAATGTGTTAGATGTTGCATATCAAAACGATATCTCCGGTGTTCACCAAATAGTGGACGATCAGTTAGAAAATAATTTGGAACATCCTGAACGCATATTGGAAGAAGTGTATAAAAATGAAGTAACAATTATAGAAAATGAGGATGAAGAATCCACTGATGAAGCTCAAACAAGTGAGGACGAAGAATTCTCGGACGAGGAAAAATATGTCGATGAGGATTAAAAAGTTAGTTTTTTAAAGCACTCTCATTTTATAGTTAGTTTCTTATATGTTTCAATCTAAATGTGTATTTTATTATGCAGATGGCAGGCAAGGGTCAAGGTAACAATGACCCTACTAGTTCTCGGGGTCAAGAAAAGAGTAGGAAGGGAAAGAGGAGAGTAGAAAATAATAGTCCCTCTTGTCCACCCTTTTCAGAGATGCCTATGTCTTATCCTCCACCACACGGCTATACTGAGCTGCCACAGCATCACGAGCCGTACACCTTCATTCAGACACCAGGTCTTCCATCACAGGGCCATAGGACTATACGTCCGACATACAGTCCAGCTGCCTCACAGCCATCTGCATCGCAACCATCTACATCACATCCATGTGGATCACATCCCTACATATCATAGCCATATGGATCGCATCCATCCATGTCACAGCCACTCGGGTCACAGCCACTTGGGTCGCATCCATCTATGTCGCAGTCACAGGGATCACAACCATCTTCATCATCAACTCCATCTATTGCAGGCCTTCGCTTGCGAAGCAGTAGCTCTGACCCACTTACACCATCTACACATGCCTCTGATACACATGCTTCAGATGGTGATAATGAGGTAGTGCATTATGATCGATATGCCAGGATCATCATAGTCCCTTAGGGTGATGGGTAAGTGTTATTCATTATTTTTGCGTCTATTGATTTGTAACATTTTTACTAAGATATTAATGTGTTTTTATTATTAAATTACAGGTTCAGGCCGTGTAATAAGACTACGAAGATAATCTCCAATGCCATCAGAAAGCTTTATGATGGCCCTTATGCGACTTGGACTGATTGTCCATTCTCGCTGAATGAGTAAATTTTTAATCAATTTAAGGTATAAATATTATTTTAAACAGTTTAATAATTTATATTTATGATGTTTCCATCTATTATTTAACTTTTGAAATACATAGCAAGGGTGTATGGGAAGACCGCTATACCGCGGAAGTGGCTGTAAATTTTTATCATAAAGCTCGCAAGAGATTAGCGAATGTTTTCTCGGATGCTAGAAAGAAGAACAAGAGGTCTGGCTGGTTACTTGAGAATTTTTGGTATGATTTGCAAAGGCAATGGATTACCACGGAGTTCTTAGAGAGGAGCAAAAAAGGAAAGAAAGCCCGTGCATCCGAGAAAGGGGGCTCCTTGCACACTGGAGGTGCGATCAGCCTAGGGACAATAAAAAGAAGACTGGTGCGTAATTGCTTAAATTATTTTACTTTTCTAAGTATATCTATTCTCTTTATTAACTAAATTAATTTATTTTCAGGAAAAGAAGTATAGGCGTCCAATGAGTCATGATAAGTTATTCAAGGAGACACATATTGTGAAGAAGAAAGAGGGGGATCAATATAGGTGGGTCGAGGACCGGGCCTCGACTGCATATGTAAGCTTTCAATTTTCTTTAAGTATTATAATTTACTTTTATAAAAATTTTGAAATACTGATTTAATTTAAAATAATATAGGGTCGCTACCAAAGTAACGTGGAGGAATTCATCTGTAGTCATCCAGCTGGTGAATCGGGTGAGCCAACCCAACCTTCGGACGAGGATGCTGAAAGAATATGGTTGGAGTCTATTGGCGGTCCAAAATGGGGGAAGGTATACGGGCTTCCTACTAAAAACTTCCATCGCTATAAGTGTGGAATGCAAGGAATAGGGACTTTCTCGCAAGGCGAGGAACTTAATAGGGAGAGCCTCTCCGCTATGCGGGAGGTAGTGATAAAACTCATATCCGAGCTAGTAGCGGCCAAGGAAATAGAAAGGCTTAGAGATGCTCAATTCCTTAGCATGCAAGCTCAGATCAGAACTCTCCTATCTAGTGGAGCTTTTCCGTTGCCCCGGTCTCGTGAGTCATCTCCAGAGGGTCGACCTCCATGTGATCGTTCCTCCCGTCCTGCTCGTGATCGTTCCTCCTGTCCTCCCCTTGATCGTTCTTACCGTCCTCCACAAGACCGTTCTCTATACCGTCTTGTAAATGAAAGTTCATCAGACGGTGATGATGATGTTGTAGAAAATACCCCTTGACTTTTATATACTTTGAACTAGACAAATAGAACAAGTTTTGAACTAGTTGTAATTAGTTTTAACTTGATTTTGGATTTTTATGTTCAATTGAACTTTAATTTGTTAGTTTTAAAGTATTTATTGAATGTTTTGGTTGTTGTTGTTGTTGTTGTTATGTTATTGTTATTGTTATGTTGTTGTTGTTATGTTGTTGTTGTTGTTGTTGTTATTGTTGTTGTTGTTGTTATTAGGTATATCGGTATGCTGGCAGGTGGTGTAGCTGCCAAAATAGGCATTTTATGTCAAAATTTAACCCAGAAAAACCAACCAACGTTGGTCGGTTTTTAATAATAAAAAAAATTATTCCAAAATACTGACCATAGTTGGTCGGTTAATGAACATTGAATTCCCAGAATTCAACATTATCGACCAACATTGGTCGGTATTTTGCCTGCACTGTTGAGCTTACCGGCCATAGTTGGTTGGTAATGTTTAATTTTAATTATTTTAAGAAAATATATATTATCAGTTACCGACCAAAGTTGATCATTTTTTTTTAATTTTAATAATTATATAAAAAAAATATAATTTAGTTAAACCGACCAACTTTGGTCGGTAAAATTAAATTAATAAAATATGTTTCCGACCAAAGTTGGTCGGTAAGTACTTAAACTTGTCAGATGGTCATTTTAAGCTACCGACCAATGTTGGTCGGTAATTTCCGACCAACTTTGGTCGGTAAGCCATTCCGACCATCAAAACACCGTCCATACCCTAATGGTCGCATTTTGGTCGGTAACTGGCCATAACCGACCAACTTTGGTCGGTTTTTTTGATCAGTTTTTAGCGTATTTCTAGTAGTGAGGTTAATTTTTATCGCATGTCAGATTCATTGTATTAAAAATAAGATTTGCAATGTATGACTTAAACTTATGTTTGGATTAAAACTGTATAAAATTGTTGTTTGCAGTTATGCCTTTGGACTTGGGTATCCTAAAAGAGGTTTGATCTGGAGAAACTTAAGAGCAAGGTTAGTGTTGTCTTTTTAGCTAGGAACTTTATCATGGTATGGATGATACAATATTGTTATCCCATATTGCATTAGGTATAAAGTAACGTGAATTCATGTAGCTTGAACAAGAATTTACTATGCATAAATTGAAGAAGAATATTAAAAAACACTGAATAACTAAGTAGGCGTTTGGACATGAATTCCAACAAAAAAAAAATTATATTTGGAATTTCACTAAAATTTGAATTGAAGATGAAGTTGTGTTTGATTATAAATTTTGCAACATATTTGGATGTCTTTTTTTCCGCATATTTTGCAACTAAACACTAGCAACCTTTCCATTTTCAAGTGAGATTGAACAAATTATAAGATTTTGATAACCAAATATTATTTTCAAAAAACAAATTGAAAAAAAAGAAAATTTAAGTATAAAAGTTATCGCCATTCTTAGGTCTTAAACGTGAAACATGAAACCTTCTCAATTCTCCATTACACGTGTCAAATTTCCGCATCGAAAGAAAGGGTGACATGATCCAAAGTCCAAAGTAATATTTGTATTTTGGCCTAATTAGTCCATCAACCAGTAGGACTCATTGGCCTTATTCGTTCATAATCCTCAAATTACAAATATTTGGAAATGTTATATTCTGCATTAAATCTTCAGGCGCGGAAAATTCTAGCTGTCCTTTCATGTTTTTTTTTGGTGTCGTGATTATCTTTACTATTTTTTATGTCAATATTTTCGTTTTCTTCATAATTTTTTCACTCTTTTTTTTAAAACTTGTTTTGAAAACGTTATTTTTTAACCAAGAATTTATAAAAAATAACTTCTCTATCGGACACAAGATAAATAAGATCTACGTACATCTCATCCGAGGATGATATTGTGTATGTTATTGTTAGGATGGTTGTTGCTAACGAACTCCCAAAGCCAATATTTGTAGTCCCAATCAAGAAAAGAAGACGAAGAAAAAGCAGGCATTTGGCTTGTGTCTTTCTCGTTTTTAACACTTTTCAATCATTTCTTTAATTTATATTTTATACACTTTTTATTTTATTCTCAAACACGAGTTTATGGATAAGTTAATTAAGAACACATGACAAATTGACAATAATAAGATATAGTTGCTTATAGAACAGGAAGGGGAGCCTTGGCGTAATTGGTAAATTTGATGTCATGTGACCAGGAGGTCACAGATTCAAGTTGTAGAAACAGTCTCTTGCAAAAATGCAGGATAAGACTGCGTACAATAGATCTTTGTGGTCCGACCCTTTCCCGGACCCCGGACATAGCGGGAGCTTAGTGCACCGGGCTGCCCTTTTTTGCTTATAGAATAGCATAATTAAGAAATAAGAATATTCGAATAGGGACAGGGGGAATTGGGACAAATAGGAAAAATATATATCTAGGGAAATTAAAGCATTTAGCTCTGGTTTTAGCTAAGCTAAAAATCGACGTGCATGCACGAACTATAGTAACTAAATTTTTGACAATTTATATAATCTCGTTTGAGAGTTTGGTCAATACTTATTAATCATAATTATCAGTTGTTTGGTCGCCTATCCGTAAGTTTAATACATTGGTAAAGCAATAGTATATCACACTAATACATTTTCAGCAACGCAAGTATTTAATGTTCATACATTTCTCTAAAAACAATCACATTAATCCTAACTATGGTATGAGATGAAGATAAAATAATAGAAATGTAGTTTCTGTTGCAAATATCAAGAATATATATATATATATATATATATATATATATATATATATATATATCTCTTCTAAAGATCATTCATAATATTTAATTAGTTATTCAAAGGCAAGGCTGATACAGTAAATCAGTTCATTTTAACATAGTAATGTTTTACAACAGCCCATCTATATATAACTGTATATATTGTGTAAATTAGAGATAGAGTTATTTTTTGGTAAACATATATGAAGCGTTTACTTAATTCTTAGACAAAAATACCTAGCTTAATACTGACCATTAAGTTATTAGCCATTAAAGATGGCGAATCATCCATGGTGGCATCACAGTATTAGCAGTTTGCTGCTGCGAACCTCCTTCTACTTCTCCATTTTCTTCTGCAGTACTCTGATATGCTTCCCTGCATTTTGCATGTTACATCATAGGCAAATGGAGCTTATATACTACGGGTTTAACAGAACCCAGTAATTTTGATATAGTATATAGATATGTGGTCAAAAAGCACAAAAAACTAAACAAAATAGTAAATTTTAAACAATAAGTGTAATGATCACTTAAAAGTTAGGATAACGTTTAAATTTCAGATCCGCCTATAATTTATAGAGTTCCCAAGAAAGCTATCCCCAACTCAAATATGCATCACCTTTTTTCTTATAGATCAAGAAATTCTCGAGGGCTAGTGGTGCACAGTTCGAAGCTCAGTGGATAATAGGCATGCCCGACTGCCTTTTTTCACTTAAATATCTAGTTTTTGTCTGCAGTAGAATTCAAACCTGTGAAGTGCACTTACACATTGCGTTGCGCACTTACCATTAGACCAAAACCCTAGGCATATGCATCCCTTTTTCTTGAGTACTTTATGTAATTGATTAATAGACTTATTAAGCGACAATATGATGATTCGATACACGTTATTTGAAGGTTAATTTTCTCATTTTCTAAACTTATTTTTATACTGCTCTTTGCCTAGCCAATGGCTTATTGAATACAAAAAGTAGAATAAAGAGATTGGGACAGGAAGGGGGAAACTATATATACCCAAGGTTAGGAGAGTCCAATTGCTGTTGAAAAATAAATGAAGGTGAGTTGAGTTCTTGGTTCTGCTGCTCCCGCTGATTTTGCTGGGCCAACTCTTTCTCCCTCTCCTTCACCTGTTTTAAAGGAATTCAAAATTTAATACTGTAATAGTAAATTTCCAGTTGGAAAGATTTGCAGTGATAACTAGAAACATTATAGGGACAAATGAAATAATAATTTACCTTCTTGCAAAGCTGGTTGTTTTGCTCCTGCAGTGCTTTGTCCTGTACCATGCAAAGGAAATGTTAAAGAAACAATTTGTTTCTATCATGCAATTAATATCTCAATAATTAAAAGTGTGTTCTCTCTAACAGCTTAAGCGTCGCACTCCTGAACACACATCTTTTTCCTACTTTTCAAGTAAAGATCAGAACTTGAAAGGAAATTCTTACCTTTTTTTGAAGCTCAGAAATAGACTCATGCATCAATTGGTTCTACAAGAAAAATAAGTCTTTAGTTTAGAGGTGTTTTCTCAAAGAAAATCCAGATTATACAGCTATGTTTTCTAAATAATTTGGTTGTACCTTGCTTGAGCGAATGTGTTTAAGAGCAGAATCCAGCTGGTGTTCCAAATTCTGAAGTTCCTTCGTACTTAACGAGTCCAAATCTTCTCCCATATAATGCCTGCAAATCGTCAATATGAAACGACGAACAGTTTTTAAGGCAATAATGTTTCTACCAAGGGAAATGTATATGTCACATAAAATTCGTTTAACGATATATCAATTATGTGTACCTTTGGTTTCTCTGCAAAACCTCAAGTCTAGCCTTAAGTTTTGCATGTTCCAGGGTCCAGCTTCCCTGCACCAAATTAATTACACCGTCCTCAAAACGAAGAAATGACTTCAAATGTTACGCATTGTTAATAGAAAAGAACTTTTACGAACAATGTATATAAGTTAAATCCGAAATAAATTAGCCATACCGGGCAGCTATGATCAGTAGTAGCAACAAGTTGCCTCTCAGCATATGAGTATCTTTCGTATCTTTCAAGGATCCTCTCCATGCTGATATATTGTATCAGAAGAGAGTTGTTTGATCAGAATCAGATACAAGTCAAATACAGGATAATGGACAAAAGCTTAAAACAATGGTCATTACATTCCCCTAACGCCCCAAGAAAATCAACACAACATAATTTATTAATCTCTTTGATCAAGTCCCTTGATTAGTGTAGCTTTTTATTTTATCTTCATAGCATATATATTCATATATACTATTAAAGTAGATACATTGTGGTGTATCAGAATATTTAGAGAAAATAATACATATATTAGCTTTTGTATTATTAATCCCATGCATGATAGTGTTTTTTAACCTAGTAATTATATATCATATTCGGTACTATTCTTATACATAACAAACTATGACATTTGCAATAACATATTTTTTAATACATGGATAAGCATGCATAAAAACATGATGCTGTCTTTTCCAAATCTTTAATACACAAAATCAAACAGTCGATCAGAAATAACCCCCATAACTAATTTTATTATTACTAATTTCACGATTGCTAATAAGCTCAATTTAGTACTATTCTTATACACCCTACCAAATGACCTCTTAGGGCAAGAACCTAAGAGAGATGTGCATAATTCCAGCTTCTCCAACAAAATAAAGAATATTGGGGTATTAGGAATGTGAAGGAGATAAATTGATAAATAGAATATATGAATTTTATGTGATCAAACTGTAATAATTTCTACACTATTAGAGCATTAAATTTAAACTCTTACTGAAAACCTTATCGCTAAGAACACAACAATAACAACAAATTACTATTATTACGCCTCAATCCCAAGCTAGTCGAGATATATCGAATGATAAATGTTATATTTGGGTCCATTATATTCAATATACATTCCGGACTTGAGGATTATCTAATACAAGGAATTCCATATACTTTCTAGTGGTTGTAACTTTAAATACAAAGAGTCTTCTGGTAAGAACTAGCCTTCAAGTTGGTACAACTTATTTGGATTTTCAACAATCATCATTTTCTATGTTTTTCTATATCTACCTTGATTCCGAGTTATTTTAAATTTTGTTTAAATAACTTCTTTTTCATATGATTCTAGGTTTATCTCTTTCTCTTTTAACATCTTCAATCATCTTGTTTTCACATGCAAGAATTGGTGCATCTGGAGGACTATGTATTCAAACCATCTCAATCTACATTTCCTCACTTTACCCTTTATATTCCCGCTATTTGAACCGCCAAGCAGATGTGATAATTTATGATTTTATAGATTTAATCTTTTATGACCGCAGATCCATTTTAACGTTCACATTTTTGCAACACTCATCTTGTGATTATGTGGGGCTTTGGAGACCCAACAATCAACCAATTTAATGACAAAATAGAAATTTAACTTCCCCTCTTCCTTTTCTTCTCTATATTTTCCCTTCAATAGCCTTCTCCGCCCCCACTCCCACCCCACCCCCAACGCACCCACTGCCCTCAACTCATGACTTTTTTACCATTCTAATGTTATGTCCAACAAAATAAGCAGCCTAGTGTTCATTATAAAGAAGTTAAAAAAAGTAGAAGATATGAAAAAGGAAGAAAGAAGAGAAAAGGACTCTTAAGCTAAACAAATCCATAAACCAAAGACTATCAGCAAAGAGAGACTACAACTTAGCATGCAACAAAATTTAAATGAAGCGTACATCATTAAACTTTTTATGGTTTTCAAAAGAAAAGCTAGGACACAATGCAAATAGATGAAGGAGTCCTATAGTTAAATATAGTATAATATGTACAAGCATTTTACTTTGTATAAAAAAATCATTTGATGCAAGGATATAGCGCGAAGATATGGATTCTACCGAACCCGTAGCTTCTATTTTGGATCCGACATGCCCACCTCTGCATGAATAGTTTCTATGAGTACCAGTTTACAGTTATGATTTACTTTTGCAATGATCATGTAATTTCATTTATATACCTATTTTACGAACGAGGTAAATTTGGGACACGGCTGAAGAAGGTCTTCTTCGAAGCGATAGACTATCTATTTCACTATCATATATAAAAGCATGCAGAGAGAAAGAGTAGATATTGAAAATCTTATGATAGAAAACTAGTTGTATGTACGAGTTTTATTGCTATGCCTGAAGACCCTTTTCATTTATCAATCCTCAATATATACCCTTCTCTTAAAAGTGTGTGATCATCTCATTCAAAGTTTAAACAGTTAAATACACCTTGTTTTTATTTTTTAATTATGTCTTCAACACGCCTAATCATGTGCGAGTTTGATTTTTTCATATGTCAAGAACGGGTATTTTTTGTTTTGTTTTTTAATAATGGATGGAGTTGAGAGTCAAATCAAGAGCTTTGTCTGCTTTTATACTATGTACGTAAAAGTATGTGATCATCTCATTTAAAGTTTAAATTGTTAGAGTGAACATACTTTTATTTATCTAATTATATCTTCAACATGGTCTAGTTCATTCAAATACTTTTATTCGACCCATATCCAGGATTTAAAAAGCATATGTGCACCACTATCTTTAGAAAAATATATGATTTGACAATACAAATATTTTTACGATGACACAAGTTGATGAACAAACTCTAATTAATATTATTAGCATTGTTTATGTTCTCGACTAGTTTTCATACGTTGAAAACTATCAATATAATTGAATCATTACTTACGATTTTAAATATATTACATTATATATAGCAAGCTAAAAATTATTAAAAAATTCTTCATCCATCCTATACGTAGATCTTTTTATGTGCTTCCATTTCCCTATAAATACATGATTTGCATTATTAGTTTTATATTATAGTGCAAGTTTAAGATTAATTTTGTTTTCTGGTACTTCATTTCATGACAAAATGTAAATTTTTTTGAGAGATTAACCTTTTAATTTTAAAGTTCTCTTTTTCATCGAACACTTACAACCTACTATTAGTAGTGATAATTTTCGAGAGAAAAACATGGGATCATAATATCACATTTCATGAAGCATTTTAGTGAAAGCTTTCTTTTTAAGAATAACTTAAGGCCAAGTAACCAAGAAAGAAAAGAAAACGTTCAAAAAACATAAGCATGTTTAATTAAAAAGTCTAAGGGGGCAAGCAAGAATTGACCCCTAACCTTTGGGGATGAAGGTGCACTTATTGACCATTGAGCCAAAATACTCACTTAAGCATGTGTTCACACATGCTTATTTAAAAATAAAATCAGAAACATACAAGTGTTATAATCTATAAGGAGGGGAGCATGGATTCAAGTCTCTCGCTTCGAGAGCAAATTATCTAAGTAATAATATTCAATCTGCTAAATTTAGCTTGTACGTTTTGACACTTTTTAAATTTAAATTAAAAATCGGATTGCATGAGTAGAAGTTTCATCCCTGCTTCATCACAGCAGCTATGAAATCATAGACTATATATTATCATCTCTGCCTAGCCTATTTTGGGTAAGAAATATGTTTGACTTGAATCTTGCCACCTGTTCACCCATAAATGCAAAACAAAACAAAATAATAGTAATATATGTATATAAAGCCAGTAGATACACTGTACCATGAGTACCTCGTTTAATTTATACTATAAAGTTTTGAAGAGTTGGTCACTGTACCATGAGTACCTCGTTTGAAGACATTTGCATGAAACACAAGTACTTAAAGATACATTTGAAATTAAGAATGCTTTTACAACTTGGCTTCCAAAATAAAACACAGATTAATCTTTTTGTCATGGTTTATTTGTAACTAAAAATGTTTGACTAATATACTTTATATATTTCGATTTATGTGAATCTATTTCTTTTTTAGTCCGTGTCAAAAAAATTGATTGTTTTTATATTTGTAAGCACTTTATCTTTATGCTATAATTTATAATCACACAAAATATATATGCCTCATTTTATACCACAAATTTAAAAATATTTTTTTTTCTTAAACTCCGTGTCCAATCAAAAGAGTATTTTTACGCCACAAATTCAAAAATCTTTTTTTTTTATTTTTTATTCTGCACGTGCTTTTCTTCTTGTTTGACACGAAGCAATCTGCTGTTAAAAATGAGAACTATTTTTAGAAACTACACGAGGAAACGCTAATAATATTGGATCTATCAAAATTGAGTCTGCAAAAGAGATTTTATAGGTTTTTGCATGGAAATGACTGCTTAATAAAATATTATTATAAACAGGAACTACACACAACAACAACCGTACGCTGACTGGAAAGGTTGAGATACCGTCTCTGGTAAAATCTCGACTCAAAAAAAATAAAAAGAAATAATAGAAACAAACAATATCAACAACAAAACAAAAGTCAAAAAAATAATAACAGCAATCTAAAAATCAAAAAATTAGATGGAAGAAAGTAGTGGCGGCAAACATAACAACACCAAAATACTAGAAAATCAATGCGGAAGATATTACACAACAATAGAAATGGGAAGAATTTAAAGGAACAAAGAACGAAAGCTACTGCTCAAGATTGCAAGTAACTTGGTATCGAGCAGTAACAGGTGCATATAGCTAGCACATAAAATTTAAGAATATAAAACAAGTAAACACAAACAGGGAATTAGATACAAAAAGTCAAAATTAATAAAAACAAAAGGCAACACTGTTCCAAAAGTAAATAAAGAATGTCAAGAACTAAAAATTAAATATCAAGAAGGGAGAAATGTGATGACTATACCATTTCTTAAGAAAAAAAAAAGAAAAAAAAAAGGTTCTAATTAATTGCTAAGGAAAACCATAAAAAACAGTAGTAAAAGATAGGGAAAAGACGTACCAAGAATCAGTGGCATATTCAAAGAGTTTGCCTTTTGTAGAAAAAACAATCAAACCAACCTCAGCATCACAAAGCACAGAGATCTCATGAGCTTTCTTAAGCAAACCAGATCGACGTTTTGAGAAAGTAACTTGCCTATTAATTTTGTTCTCAATTCTCTTCAACTGCACCCTTCCTCTTCCCATTTCTTTTTTTGGGTAATTTTTTCCCCTGAAAAACAAAAAAGAGAGTAATATATTCTCTCAAATGGAGAAAGAAAAGAAGAGTGCAGAATAAGAAAGTGATGGTCTTATTCTCTTTATTTCTCTCTTTGGTATCGAAATGATTATTTTGTAGCTTCAGGAATTTTTTATTGTTACTAATGGGAAGTGGAAATTAAATATCCCAGATGGGAGGAGAGAGAGGAGAATGGTATTTGAAAAACCAGAATGGTTTCGTCAATTGCGTTGTCGATGTTTTATTGGTTAGAGAAACTGGTGCGTCATTAGTGTCTGGAGTAAAGGCCACAAGTTTTTGGAGAAATCAACAATGGACAAAAGGTACGGACTAGGTATCTTTTTCACTTACTCATCTTTATGATTTCATTACTTTCTCCGTCCCAATTTGTATTAATTCGATTGGATACAAAATTTAAAGGTAAATTAATTTTGAAAATCTTACGGAAATATCCCAAAAAAGTTTCAAATTACGAACCTCTAATCATTAATCATAAACTTACCAAAACTAGCTAGTCAGGCACATATAAAAATTAAAAAATTCAAAAAATTAAGGTTCTTTCTCTCAAAAAATCACACACAAACATCTTCTACCATATTTTTAAGGGTGATTAACAACATTATATGCAAGACGAAAAGGAAATTTCATAAATGAGGCAACAAATAAGATGATGAAATACACACACACACACACACACATATATATATATATATATACAAGATTCCAAAAATCTAAGCAAAAAAGGACTTTTTTCAATGGGTATGGTTGAGATTCATTGAAAACATATAGATGAATCAATATACAAAATTTGAGGAAGATTGGAGGTGATTTGGACTGAACTAGTATCAAAATTCGTAGTTAAAATCGAGTTCATAAAGTTCTTCTGTGACACATGTATCTAACATATATCACACATGTATCTCACACGCATGTATACGTGGATATACATGTGATATTTATTTGATACAAATATGATACACATCTGATATACAAGTGATACACACATGTGAAACACATATCATTTTTTCATGTTCATCCTTTACTTCGAATTTTCAATTCAAACACCTCAAAACTCTACTAAAGCATCTCAAAATTGAGATTCAAGCTCCTTTAGATGTACCCAATCTATTTTAGTAACACCCACTCAAAAGAAAGCAAAAAACTTGACTTTTTTTGTTCCAAATAGCTAATTGGCTAATATTAGTAATATTTTATGAATTAGCCAATTTTTGTAATAAGCTACTTATAAATGGACATAACTAGTATTTTCTCATTAATATTTTTAGTACGAAGATATATTTTATCTATGTTAATTTATGTGTCTTAATTTGACTAGATATAAAATTTAAAAAGATGTGAAAAACTTTTCAATCTTGTGGTCTTATACTAAAAATGTGTGATATATAAAAATATCCTTGAATCTTGTGGTTTTAAACATATCATGTAAAAAGTTTGAGTTAAAGAGTTATTAAATATAGAGAGATACATTAATTTTTAAATAAATTAAAATGAAAAGTATGACGCATAAATTGAAACGAAGAGAGTATCATTTTTTGAGAGACAAGCTAAAAAAAAAAATATCACATAAATTGAAAAGGCAAGAATAATTTTATAGTTAGTAGATTTTGAAGCACACGCGTATTATGTATTTACTGCATATCAATGGTGCAATTATTAAATTATAACATCAATATTATTAAAAACAGAAATTAAATGATAAATAGAAATGAAAGATACACATATAAAATAGAAATGACATAATAATGATTGTTGATCTTATTTGCCTTACTTAATAGAAGACGAAGCTCTACTTATTTTTCGTCATGTTCCACAATTTAGCATAGTAGTATGTATTTATTATCTTTATTTTTAATTTTCTGAAAAATTAAGAATAGAAATTCTATATTATTGTATAGTTGCAGAAAAAACCCAGAGAATGTATAGCGCATATGATTTTTTTGCAGAAAATATACAAAAAGAAAATATCCGTGGGAATAGCTAAAAAATTCAGGACCGGAAAATCTTATAATACTTTCATAATTTTTAAACTTGATGTTGATTTAAAGAGTATAATAGTAGGTAATGGAAAATACGCAACGGCATTACAAATGATTTTTATATTGTTGTAATCTTTATATGATTGTATTTTAAAAAAATTATCCCAATTTATGTGGTATTGTCTCCGTTTTTAGTATGTCCCAGCAAGAAGAAACAGATTTACTTTTATCTTTTAATTTTAACTTTAAAGAGATAATTTTTAACCACACAAATATCTATGAAATATTTTTACGATAATTTTCAAAAAATATTTTTTTTTCTTTCTTAAACTTAGACCATCAATTACATAATCTGGGATGGACATAGTACTAGCCATTAATGTATATATACATTTTTTCCAAAAATATTATAGGAATAGTGTTTGATTGAAGGGTAAAAAATCACTCAACATTATACGAGTACTTTGGTCAATTAACTTTTTTAATTTGGGTCTACTATTACTTGTAATAGTATGTAAGTTATCTTAATTTTCAGATAATCAGTTTCATTTGTTCCCAAATTGCTTAATTTCGGTCAATTATCTTTTAAATGAATTAATAGTATGATACTTGCACTACAAATATATAGAAAACAAACTCTTTTTTAAATAGTGACGGCTACCTTGTGAGCTAGGTGAATAGGAGTAATTCATTTGCTTGTCAGTTTTCACTTTCAGTCATACTAGCATAATCTTTTTGATGTCATTGATTTGGACTCTATCTATTTTGACTTGTCAAGTAATATAATATCACTAATCTAACTGAATAAAGTTTGGACAATGAAATTACATAATACCTTTAATATAATTCATCGCATACCAATCCAAATAATTTGGGCAGAACTTTGATCTAGAAAAAGTTATGTAAAATTGCGTAATTAGCAATTACTTGCTCCACACTGTAGGAGTCATCATCTCTTTTATAGGCGGATTTAAAAGTTATGTGAAAAATACGAGTTTACGCATCGAGGTTTAGACGAACAAAGATAAATATCTTTGACATTTTGTGAACCACTTGATAGTTGATACTATATGTGGATTCGCCTTGAACATAGAGGAAATGATAAGAAACTGTTTGAGGGTCTGTTGTTGTCAAAAAGCCCACAACGCAACAAATTGTCTGCTGTAGATGGAATCTTTAGCACGAAATTAGATTGTTGTCCAAAATACCATCATTCATCTGATGTTATTTCACCGAAATAGAGTTAAATTAGACTTACACCCTTTCCTTTTTTGGGAGTACAAATAATATGAGAGAGAGAAGCTCTCAAGGTAGAAATTTGAAAATAAGAATTACTATAATTATTTTGAAAGCTCTTTTGATATTCTTCTTTTCTAAGTGACTATTTAAAGAAGACTAGTGATGTAATTTTTTGCACAAACAAGTTTTTGAAAAGTCATCTGCAGGTAAGCATCTAAACTAATTCGTACTCTCCCATTTTAATGTATTTGATATAGTTTAATTCGGAAAGAAATTTAAGAAAAAAATAAAGATTTTTAAAATTTGTGGTGCTAAATATGTCACAATATTTTTGTGGCTATAAAAGCTTCTTATTTACGTTTAAAGTTAGCTGCTTTCAAATATAAAAATATTACCAATCTTTCTAGAAAAGATCAATAAGAAAATAATAGCAAATTAATTAAAATGTAGGCAGTAAGAAATATCTGGATTCAGATTTTCCATCTTAAAGTTTTGATTTTGGCAGAAAAAACAAACGAAAGTAGTTCAAAAATAAAATGTGTGTTCTTTTAACAATCACTATTGGTAATAATAATCATAACCCTTATGAAATAATCACACACTTACCTGAGGTATGAATATAATATACGCGGAGATAAAGTTGGAAATGAACGAAAATAATTAAATATATAGAAGCCTCGTGATATTGTCTGCTCTCAAAGTCTCAAGGGGGAACATTTTACTATGGAACGTAGTAAAATCTAAAAGAAGAAAGTTAAAAACTGGTGTATGCTGGGTTGAGTCGGGTAAATAGTTAAATTTCCTATTTTGGGCCATACATTTTTTTTACTCCACACATGTAAAAAGGTACAATGTGTAATGGGCTATGTGGTCCATAGAATTTAAGCTGCCAACTTCGTAGTAGTTGTTACGCTACAGTGGTACGTATATTTATGTCTATTTTTTTCTGTCTGTTCCTTTGACTAATTGCTTTTGTCAATTGAAGTAAGAACGAGAGACATTTAACCTTGTCTAAACATGACAGTCACCTGTTCCCTTTTTCTCATCCAACCACCATGCACATTTTTTTTCTGCACCCTTTAAGATTTAAATTTTATGAGTTCAACTTTTAAGGTTTTAGCATTGAATCTATTATATTTTTAAATTCATGGGTTCATACCTACTATTTTTATAATTTTAACAAATATTTACTCCGCGTCGAAATTTATGGGTTCAATTGAACCCGTCATCAACACTCTATATCCTCCCATGTCCCCCGGTGCTCCCAACTTTGCTTCTTTGGTGATTTGAACCAGCAACCTTAAATGCCGTTTCGCACCAGAAATAAGGATAATAATTTTGGGATAGAATTTAAAATTGTATTTATCCTTTATTTAGTTATAGGTATTTGCTAATCCCGTGATAAGTTTTAAAATGATGAGATTAGATATTCATATAGAAGGTGAGATAATTAATCCCATAGAATATCTCACCCCATAGGATATCCTGATTTATCCCACTATTGTACCAAACGACCCTTACGACTTAGATGTAGGGTGTTTACCATTTTGAGCAATCATTATGTACACTTTCTTCCTTTATTAACTTTATAAAAAATAGGATCGTTTCATTCCGTGGAAAAGATAAGAAATTATACATTAGTATACATATAAATATTTTTTACATTATTAATGTAATTTAATTCATTATAATATGTTATTAATTAATTTACTTTTCAAGTACTATGTCAAACTTCAATATAGATAGTTACATATTCTTATAGACCAAATAATATAAGAATTATATTGACACTAATATGCACAAAACATAATTTCAAAGATAAAATGGATTCAAATCTTATTATTGTGGGGGTCCATCCCATTGGTTAACAATAGTTGTCAATAGCCTTATGCCTATTGTACCTATACTATGGCAAGATTTTTGGTGAAAGATCTTATTTGGAGCCAAAATTTGGTTAACAATAGTTGGCAATAGCCTTATGCCTATTGTGCCTATACTATAACAGAGATATTTGGTGAAAGATCTTATTTGGAGCCAAAATTTAGAAATAAGTGGAGGAGATTAAAACTCTGTTTGGTTATAGATTTTGTCAAAAAATTTCTTACCTGTTTGTTTGTAGATTTTATCCATATTTTGGTAAATTTTCAAATCTAAAAATCTAAATCCTAAAACCAGTTCAAGAGTTATTTTTGGCCCAAAATATTACTGTTTGATTTTAAAAAAAATCAAAAATTGCCCTAAACATTTGTATTTATTAAAAAAAAATCACTTTCTGTAATTATGACT
Organism: Nicotiana tabacum; assembly: GCF_000715075.1. NCBI lineage: Eukaryota > Viridiplantae > Streptophyta > Magnoliopsida > Solanales > Solanaceae > Nicotiana > Nicotiana tabacum. The sequence continues at coordinate 13,111,549 of NC_134101.1, read as the reverse complement.
CAACTAATCTATACCTACCCACATTTTCATCACTAAACTCACGTGACTTTGGCCTTCTCTATAAACAGAAGAAAATCTTCGCCAAAGTTGTTGTGCCAATTTGTGGCAATCCACAACAAAGATAAAACTGGAAGGTAATTTGCTAAAATTTGCTAATACTTGTATAAATTTTCTTCAGATTTATTTCGCTTGTTTTGTATGAATTTTCTTCAGATTTTTGTTTCGCTTGTTTTGTATGAATTTTCTTTAGAGTTGTTGGGTATTTTTGATAGTTTTTAAAACTTATGGGTATAAGTCACATTTTGTATTTATTTATTTTTTTAAAAGTAAAATATGTTTTAAAAAAATTATGTCCAACCAGATTTTCATCTTCAAATCAAACTTCACCTAAATCAGATTTTGTAAAATAAATTTAGGAATCTTTGGCCAAACGCTAGCTAAAAATGCTCATGTAGCACACTTGGAGCCTACGACTCTTTTCTCCTATAAAAGGAGGACCTCTTTCACTTATTTAGTCACACCAACAAAGAGAGAAAGAAAGAGTGAGGCATCATAGACAGGATATAAGAAAATAGCATGTGAAGAAAATAGAGAGTGTGAGCGATATTATAGTGAGGTGGGAATATCAAAAGAGGGTTTTTTTTTTTTAGTGTTGTAGTGATCTTTGAAGTATTTTACTCGTACCTACAAAGTGTAAAATTTCTTGTTATAGTGATATCAGTTGCTCCTCTCGGGTTCGTAGTTTTTTTCCTTATTCGGAAAGGTTTTCCACTTAAATTTTTTGATGTCATTGTTACTCTTTAATTATTGCTGATTACCGTATCTCGGTGCTGCATTATTATTTCGCTTTATTACTGCAAATATTATTCTTGTGGGAGTTTATTCACAATAACAGAGCACAGATTCTGCTAGTCCACAAAAATACTAGATGTTGATGCCAAAATGTCTGATACTATGAAAGTTGAGAATTGGACTAATTTGGATGAAAAGGCTGCTAGTGCAATCAGGTTGCACTTATGAGATGATGTGGTAAATAACATCATTAATTAAGACACCGCATGTAGTATTTAGACAAGGTTGGAAAGCCTATACATGTCCAAAACGCTGACAAATAAATTATACCTGAAGAAGCAATTACATGGGTGAAGGTACGAATTTTTTGTCATATTTAAATGTGTTTAATGGACTAATCACATAGCTCGCTAACCTCGGAGTAAAGATCGGAGAAGAAGATAAAGCCATCTTGCTCTTGAACTCGTTGCCATCTTCGTACGATAATTTGGCAACAACCATCATGCACGGTAAGACGATTATTGAGTTGAAAGATGTCACATCGGCTCTTCTACTCAATGAGAAGATGAGAAAGAAGCCTAAAAATTAAGGACACACTCTCATCACAGAAGGTAGAGGCAGCAGATACCAAAGAGGTTCGAGCAACTATGGTAGATCCGGAGGTCGTGGGAAGTCCAAGAACCGATCCAAATCAAAAGCCAAAAATTGCTACAATTGCGATCAACCAGGTCACTTCAAAAGAGATTGCCCAAATCTAAGAAAGGGAAAAGATGAAACTAGTGGCCAAAAGAATGACGACAGCACAACCGTCATGGTGCAAAATAATGATAATGTTGTTCTCTTCATAAATGAGGAAGATGAATGTATGCACTTGGCAGATCTAGAGTCGGAATGGGTGGTTGACACAACGACATCTTATCATGCCACATCGGTAAGAGAACTTTTTTGCAGATATGTAGCAGGTGATTTCGGCTCTGTGAAAATGGGTAACACAAGTTACTCAAAGATTATGAGGATTAGTGACATTTGTATCAAGACAAATGTCGGATGCACATTGATTCTAAAGGACGTGCTACATGTACCTGATTTGCGGATGAACTTGATCTCAAGAATTGCTTTGGACCGAGATGGGTACGAGAACTATTTTGCAAATCAAAAATGAAGACTTATTAAGTGATCATTGGTGATTGCAAAGGGAGTTGTTCGTGGCACGTTGTATAGGACAAATGCAGAAATATGCCGAGGTGAATTGAGCACATCACAAGATGAGATTTTTTGCAGATTTGTGGCACAAAAGAATGAGTCATATGAGCGAGAAGGGATTGCATATTCTTGTCAGGAAATCACTCATCTCTTTTGCCAAAGGTACAACGGTAAAACCTTGTGACTACTGTTTATTTGGTAAGCAGCATAGAGTCTTATTTCAGACATCATCTGAAAGAAAATTGGATATGCTTGATTTAGTATATTTTGATATTTGTGGTCCAATGAAAATTGAATCAATGGTCGGTAAAAAATATTTTATTACTTTTATTGATGATGTTTCACATAAGTTATGGGTTTATATCGTGAAAACCAAAGATCAGGTGTTTCAAGTTTTCCAGAAGTTTCATGCTCTGATAGTTCCTGAAAGAGTATTGTTTAAGTCATGGGATCAAACATGAAAAGACAGTTCCTGAAATCTCACAATACAATGGTGTAGCTGGGAGGATAAATCACACCATTGTTGAGAAGGTGACAAGCATGCTCAAAATAGCTAAACTGCCTAAGTCATTCTGGAGTGAAGCAGTTCAAACATCCTGTTATCTGATTAATAGAAGTCTATCACGACCCAAAACCCAACATGTCGTGATGACGCCTATTATCGTACTAGGCAAGCCGATGTCTCACACATACCAACATTTTTAAATACCAAAAATACAGAAATAGGTTTAAATAAGTAAGAATTTCGTAAAAACTAAATATAAACATCATAACTCAGTACAAAATTCTCCCAAAAGATCTGGGTGTTACGGAGTACATAAGCATCTACATAACAACATGGTCTAACCAATGGAACACTGTCTAGGAAAGTAGAATAGTATAAACAAGGCTAAAAGATAAAGGAGGAGAGTCAAGGTCTGCGGATGCGAAGGCAGCTACCTCGATGATCTCTGAACTGATGAAACACTAGGAATTAGCAGCCGTCATGCCCGGAAACACCTGGATCTGCAAGTGTAGGGTGTAGCGTAAGTACAACCAACTCAATAAGTAACAAGTCTAACCTGTGGTCTGAAAGCAGTGACGAGCTCAAACAATACAGTAAATATACAGAGTTTAACAATACAGAAAAGTAGGCATGCTTCTAGGTTCAATAGTTAAGTTTAGCACAGATAAAATATGCCAAGTGTGACTGATAAGAAGAGTATGACGTCTCTATAGCTACATGCCAATAATATCGTGTGTGATGCAACACAATGAAATCCCAAGTACTCACACTCACATAGCACTCAATCTGTCTGTCTCAATTCTCGCTCGTCACGCTCAGTCAGACAACACTATACGATACCTGATGCGGTGTGCAGCCCGATCCACATATAGCCATAAGGCCTGTTGCGGCATAACCCGATCCATATATATATATATATATATATATATATATATATATATATATATATATATATAAGGCTTGTTGCGGATTGCAACCCGATCCACATATATAAATACAATAAGGCTTGTTGCGGCGTGCAACCCGATTCATATATATATATATATAGCCATAAGGCTTGTTGCAGCGTGCACCCCATTCCTGCAACAACACATCACTCACACCACGACACTTAGTCACCAATCTCTCTAGTCTCTCGGGCTCACAAAACTCAAGCTAAGCAGCCCTAATCAATGATACGAGTTGTGACAATATACGATAACGGAGACTGAGATATGACACATAATGATGAATCTGACCAAGTACATAACTGCAATTAAACAAATAACTCAGCAGCAAAGAACAACCACTGTGGGACCTAATAGTAGCAACATATAGCCTAAACAAGATTTCTAGCATGAATTCAAGTGCTCTAACACATAGAGTACAGTAAAAATATTCAGATAAAATAGCTACGCAGTTCCAAGGTATCGACTTAATCACAATTTCAACGGTGCACGTCTACGCGTCCGTCACCTAGCATGCACGTTACCTCAACCTCAATCACATAATACGTAATTCAGGGGTTCATACCCTCAGAACCAAGATTAGAAGTGTTACTTACCTCAAACTGTGCAAGAATATACTCCAACAAGCTCTTTCCTCGTGAAACGGCCTCCAAATGCCTCAAATCTAGCCACAATCAGTTCAATACAATCAACATGAGCTAAAGGAATCAATTCCATAAGAAAATACTAAGTTCTTAATCAAAAGTCAACTCAAAACTCGGCCCTGAACCTACATCTCGAAATCCAATAAAAGTTACAAAATTCGGAAGCCCATTCAACCACAAATCCAACCATACCAAATTTACCAAAATCCGACACCAAATCAGCACTCAAATCCCCGAATTAGGCTCTTCAAATCCCTAGCCTCTAACATCCAAAATTACACCTCAGAAGCACACAAACTAGGTGGAAAATTCAATGGGAAAGCATAATTATTGAATAAATTTAACCTCATGTGACTTACCTCAAGAATCCCTTCGAAATTCCTCTCAAAAATCGTCTAAGCCCAAGCTTGAAATGTCCAAAATGATAAAAATCACGGAACCCTCATATTTTAGACACTGCCCAGTGCTTTCGCACATGCGGGCCAAATATCCGCACCTGCGGAATCGCTTTTGCGATAGGAGCTCCACTTCTACGGAAGTCACTTAAGTCCATAGGGTTCGCACATGCGCTCCAAGTTCCGCACATGCGGAAGCGCTTCTGGGACCCTCGATCTGCTTTTGCGAAGACAACCTACTCTCCACTTCTCCGCATCTGTGGAGCCTTGCTCGCACATACGGGCTCGCTTATGCGGAAGACCCCTTGTACTTGTGTCACACCCCGGGCTAGCCCAGCTCCGCACCTGCGGCCAATACCCTTGCAGGTGCGATCACACGAGAAGGCTCCCAGCTTCAGCAATGCTCTAAGTCCCATTTTTCATCCGTTAACCATCTGAAATCCACTCGAGGCTCCCGGTACCAAAACAAAATATACCAACAAGTTTTAAATACTACGAACTAAGTCGAGCCTTCAAATCACATCAAACAACGCTAAAACCATGAATCACGCATCGATTCAAGCCTAATGAACTTTTGAACTTCTAACTTCCACATTCGATGTCGAAACCTACCAAATCACGTCCGATTGACCTCAATTTTTGCACACAAGTCACACATGATACCACAGACCTACTCCAACTCCCGAAACCCCAATCCGAGCCCGGTAACCACAAATTCCACTCTCAGTCAATCTTTTAAATTTCTAATTTTCGCCATTTCAAGCCTAATTCAACTACAGACCTCCAAATCACTATCCGAACGCACTCTTATGTCCAAAATCACCCAATGTAGCTAACGGAACCACCAAAAGTCCAATTTGGAGCTATTTACACACAAGTCAATATCCGGTCAATATTTTTAACTTAAGCTTTCAACCTTGAGACTAAGTATCTCAACTCATTCCAAAATATTTCCGTACCCGAACCAGCTACCCCGGTAAGTCACATAGCAACTATTATGCATAAAACGAGAAGTAAATAGGGGAACATGGCTACTACTCTTAAAATGACCAGCTGGGTCGTTACAGAGTCCATCAGTTCCGTCGAAGTTTGACATCGCAGATAGTTCGGACCAACAAGGAGGTGTCCTACTCACATATGAATGTGTTCGGTTGTAGAGTTTTTGCACATGTACCAAAGAAGCAGAGAACAAATCTAGATAATAAATGTTTTCCCCAAATATTCATCGGATATGGAGATGAAGAGTTCGGATACAGATTGTGGGATCCTATAAAGAAGAAGGCCATTAGAAGTAGAGATGTAGTCTTTCAAGAAAATAAAGTTGGAATTGCTGATGATATGTCAGAGAAGGCCAAGAATGGTATAGTCCCTAACCTTGTTACCATTCCTTCTATTTCTAACAATCTCATAAGTGCAAAAAGTAGGACCGATGAGGTTGCCAAGTGGGGGAGCAACCTGATGAGGTTATTGAGCAGGGGAGACACTTGATGATGACACACGGCAAGTGGAGTACCCTACTCAGGGAGAAGAGCAACCTTAACCTCTGAGGATATCAGAAAGGCTAAGGGTAGAGTCAAGTAGGTACCCTTCCACAAAATATGTCCTCATCTGTGATGAAGGGGAACCAGAAAGTTTTAAGGAGGTATTGTCCCATCCAGAAAAGAACCAGTGGATGAAAACCATATAAGAAGAGATGAAATCTCTACAGAAAAATGGCATGTACAAGCTGGTTGAACTTCCAAAGGGTAAAAGACCATTCAGATGCAAATGGGTCTTTAAACTCAAGAAAGATGGAAATGGCAAGCTGGTCAGATACAAAGCTCGATTGGTAGTAAAAGGCTTCGAACAGAAGAAAGGTATTGATTTTGATGCAATTTTCTCACTTGTTGTCAAAATAACTTTTATTCGAACAATTTGGAGACTAAATCTTGAAATGGAGCAGTCAGACGTGAAAACTGCATTTCTTCTTGGAGATTTAGAAGAGGAGATTTATATGGAGCAGCCAGAAGGATTTGAAGTAGCTGAAAAGAAACACATGGTGTTCAAATTGAATAAGAGTCTTTATGGGTTGAAGCAGGCACCAAGGCAGTGGTACAAAAAGTTTGACTCATTCATGAAAAGTCAAACTTACATGAAGACCTATTCTGATCCATGTGTATACTTCAAAAGATTTTCTAATAACAACTTTATTATATTATTATTATTATATGTGGATAACATGTTGACTGTAGGACAAAACAAGGAGCTGATTACAAAGTTGAAGAAAGATCTATCCAAGTCATTTGATATGAAAGATTTTAGCCTAGCACAACAAATTCTGGGGATGAAGATTGTTCGAGAGAAAACATGTAGAAAGTTGTAGCTATCTCAGGAGAACTAAATTGAACGTGTACTGGAACACTTCAACATGAAGAGTGCTAAGCCAGTCAGCATACTTCTTGATGATCATCTGAAGTTAAGCAAGAAGATGTGTCCTACAACAAAAGAGGATAAAGAGAGCATGGCCAGAGTTCCTTATTCTTCAGTTGTCGGAAGCTTGATGTATGCAATGTTATGCATCAGACCAGAGATTGCTCATGTAGTTGGTGTTGTCAGCAGGTTTCATGAAAATCCTGAAAAAGAACACTGGGAAGCAGTCAAGTGGATACTCAGGTACCTGAGAGGTACCTCTGAAGACTGTTTGTGTTTTGGAGGATCTGATCCAATCTTGAAGGGTTATACGAATGTTGATATGGTATGTGATCTTGATAATCGTAAATCTACTACTTGATACTTGTTCACAGTTTCAGGGAGAGCTATATCATGGCAGTCGAAGTTGTAGAAATGCGTCGTACTCTCTACAATTGAAACAGAGTATATTGTCTCTACTAAAGCTGGCATGGAGATGGTATGGCTGAAACGGTTTCTTCAGGAACTTGGATTGCACCAGAAGGAATATATAATCTATTGTGACAGTCAAAGTGCAATAGACTTGAGCAAAAATACCATGTATCATACAAGGGCGATGCATATCGACGTGAGATATCACTAGATTAGAGAAAAGATAGAAGATGGATCTATGCAGGTCAAAAAGATCCATACAAGTGAGAATCCTTCAGATATGTTAAATAAGGTGGACTAAGAGACAAGTTTGCCTTGTACAAAGAGCTTGTCGACATGCACTCAAACTAGAACTCGGTGCTACCTCCTCCAGGTGAATAGGGATGGAGGAGGAGATTATGGGGTCTATCCCATTGGTTGGCAATAGTTGGCAATAGCCTTATGCCGATTGTGCCTATATTATAGCATAGAACTTTGGTGAAAGATCTTACTTGGAGCCAAAGTTTAGAAATAAGTGGAGGAGATTAAAAATTCTCCTATAGCACACTTGGAGCCTATGGCTCTTTTCTCCTATAAAAGGAGAACCTCTTTCACTTCTTTAGTCAATGATAAGTGGGGATTTTGACTACTTATTAGTACCTTTTTGCTTTCGTTTTTGTCCAAAAGATTTTAATTGTGTTCCCGAAAATTGATGAAATATGCTTAACTGCAGGAATAATGAAAAATGAGCCACCAAGATGAAATCTAACTCAAGAAGGAATGATCTGAACTCAAGGACACAAACATGCACAGAAGCTCAAAGTGCAGACCGCAGATTTTCATCTGTGGCTGCAGATTGTGAAGAAACTCCTATCAGAGACAAGTGCAAAGTGCGGTCTGCACATGACATGCGCGACGACAAAACCTGGGCAAGAGCAAAAGTTTAGAGAACTTGAATCTCAAGTTCAACAGAAGTGCGGACCGCACAATTATTGTGCGGTCGTAGAAGAATAGCTACGCGGCCGCAGTCACATTTGTGCGGTCCGCAGAAGAGTAATGTGCAGACGCACTCAGAAATGCGCGGATCGCAGAAAGAGAGAAGTGTGGTCGTAGTTCAAAATTATGCGGACGCAGGTTTCCATTCCTGTCAGGCTGAAGCAAAGTGCGGGCCATACATGGAAATGTGCGGCCGTAGAATCTCCAAAAGGGCATTTTTGTTCGAAAATTCCAGCACTGTATAAATAGAAGAGTTTCACTTTTTTAGGTCAAGTTTTGACATCAACAGCTATAGTAGACATTTTCTTTTACTTTTTTTTTTAGTGGTTTTTGCTATTTTGAGCTTTTTGAATATTGATTTCATCATTTTAATTATCAATATGGGTTTAATCATCACTTCTTCTTATTCTTCTTCTTCTTCTTCTTCTTCTTCTTCTTCTTCTTCTTCTTCTTCTTCTTCTTCCAATTTAAGCATGAGTAGCTAAATTTTCACTAGGGTTGTGACCCAACCCTAGTGTGTAAACTTAATGGGTGTTTGATTTATTGCTTGTTTATGGTTGGGTGTTGGTTATCTAGCCTAGTTCTTTCTTTCACGTGAAGAATTAATATTTGCAAACATTATTTCATGCCTATTTGACTTGGTCTCTACCTGAGAAAGAGTGACTTAGTCCAGGAAAACTTAGTTAGCAAGAAATTGGGTCAATGGAGAGATTGATAAGCCCGATTAAAGGGTTGAACCTAGAAATAGTAAAACCCGACTTGAGCTTATCATCAATTGTTTTGCTCAATACACATTTGGACTTGAGAAAGTCAAATTGGGCAAAATCACTCTCTGACCGAAAGGTATTGAGTGGGTACTTGGGTGTTGATAGCTATAATACACCCCGACCACTAAAACAAGCTCTAAAGTTTACAACCTAATAGGTGAACACCTAGGTGAAGGTCATCGCCCTAGGCTTTTCATAACATTTGAAAAACAACCAAAAACACTTTCATAGTTTAAATTCTTAGTTTGTAGTCTTCGTTTAAATTAGACCTAGAAATAACCCAAATATGTGAAAGTGCAAATTGAAATAATTCAAGTTCATACACTATAATATATATTCCTAAGACACATTCATAGTTCTCTATCGAAAATCGACCCCGACTCCTTGTTGGGTATTACTATTGTATCGACCGTTTTCAGTCACACCAACAAAGAGAGAAAGAAAGAATGAGGCATCATAGACAGGGTATAAGAAAATAGTCTGTGAAGAAAATAGAGAGTGTGAGCGATTTTGTAGTGATATGGGAATATCAAAAGAGGGTTATTTCTTTTGAGTGTTGTAGTGGTCTTTGAAATATTTTACTCGGACCTACAAAGTATAAAATTCCTTGCTATAGTGATATCAGTTGCTCCTCTCGGGGTCGTGGTTTTTTCCCTTATTCAGAAGGATTTTTCACGTAAAAAACTTGGTGTCATTGTCACTTTTTTATTATTGTTGATTATCATATCTCGGTGTTACATTATTATTCAGATTTTATTACCATGAATATTATTCTTGTGGGGGTTTATTCCCAACAATTACAAATGTTTAAATCAAACAGTATCTATGTGCCTATGCTCGGATTCACCGATTCAAGAATTCAAGATGAGATGGATAGAAGAGACTTTAGGATTCCACAAGTTTCAAAGGTGAATAATGTGAGTATGAATTGTAGTTCTTGCAGTAATGAGAAGAATCTTGAATGAGCAATCATTCCTACACAAAATGAAAAACCTAAATACTTCTTCTAAATTCTTAATTAAAAATAATTTTTAACTACCTCGTAACAGAATTGTTTCATTGAGAAAGTAAAACCGGCACACAGAATTGTTTCATTGAGAAAGTAAAACCGGCAAAATAAATTGATACTTTGCTCTCAATTGACTAAGTAACTCCTCAAATTCTTGATAAAAGCTAACTTTTTTAAAAGCAAAATTATACATTTGCTTAAAGTAAACCATTGAAGCTCAGAGGTTATGCATGCAAAATACCTAATAAATTTGGAATTATCTATGCATTTGTAGTGCCATCAAAGTTTTTATAGATAAATACAGTAGTATCCACTTTATATATGTTTATCAAAATGCACAATCATCGAAATCTTATGAAAAGGGACTTTTGTATGGCCTTGCTAAGCTCAAAAAAGGAAACATACTTTCACCTTATTTGTTGCGATAAAGGTACTCATACAAATATGATTCTCCTTTTGGAGAAGTAAATAAATAAACATAAGCTTCGTATTATAAAATAATAGTTCGGCGTATAAAGTATTCTGTATTTATACGGGATTCGAGAAAAAAATATATTATTAGGAATGTAATGTGTACAACGTATCATAATATAAGGATAAGTAATTGCTTCAATGGCTCGGACCCGTAACATATAAGTTACAAGGAAATAATTTTACTGTTACACAAATGCTCCCTCAATAAGATTTATTTAATAAAGACGTCAAAGGAAAATCAAGCAGAAACCTCAATAAATATGAATAGTAGAATTTGTCTGTGCCCTACCTAATTATGAATTTGGCAATTAGGATAAGATATTCCTAATGCATGCGTGTCGTGCTCTCTGTATGTAAATGTGTCCAAATAGATGCCATGAAATTGATTAGATTATATTAAATGCCTTGAACTATTATGCCCTCAATACTCAGATAAAATGCCCTAGCTTTTTAAGAGACAGGAAAAGAATTTTTATCCCTTGTTGTCAACACATGAACCATCCCAAAAAAAACGCCATAATGTTTGTATATGTAGTTTGTAATATAAATGTGGTTATAAAATAAAATGTCTTACTATTATTAGAAGGTTTACGGACGGATTAAATTATATTATATGCAACAGTTATCTCGAAAGACCTATAAATAATTTGAATTAATAAAAATTTAGCTAAAAATAAGATAATAAAAAAGAAAAATTCATATAAATAATACCTACTAGCTAGAAATAGGTTTTGAATTTAGTAGTGGTGGTGGTGATAGTAGTAGTAGTATTATACCCATACCCATTTACTTAGTACTCTTTTTTTGTCAATTGTGTGAAGTATGTTAGTACTATGTTTTAAAACATTCAGCTTTGCAACACATCATTTAAAAAAAGGAAAATGGTCAAAAATGTCCTCCGTTTATTTTTTGTACCAAAAATATTCTTGGCTTTTATTTTTTGGACCACAAATGCCCTTAAACGGTTAGTCTTGTCATTGAATGTGACATGACAGTCCAAATGAGTTAGATTTGCTTACATGGTCATCCACCTAAGCAATCCAACATGACAAAATTATTTTTCTGAAATATTTTTTAAAATACAAAATCAAAACTTATTCCGAAAAAAGTAAAAAAAATTCGGGAAAAATTATTTTTTCGGAAAAAATATTCGGAATTTAAAAAAAAATACAAAATCAACACTTATTCTGAAAAAAGTAAAAAAAATCCAAAAAAATAATTTTCCGGAAAAATATTTTTTTCGAAAATAATTTAACTTTTTTTTCGTAATAAGTGTTGATTTTGTATTTTAATAAAAAAATTTAAAATAAATAATTTTCCGGAAAGTGTTGATTTTGTGGTCCAAATGTCATTAAACCGTTATTTTTCCGGAAAATATTTTTCTTAAAATAATTTTTCCCGAATGTTTTTTACTTTTTTCGAAATAAGTGTTGATTTTAAATTTTTTTTTTAAAATCCGAAAAAATATTTTTTCCGAAAATTATTTTTTTTTATACTTTTTTCAGAATAAGTGTTGATTTTGTATTTTAAATAATTTTTCAGAAAAATAATTTTGCCATGTTGGATTGCTTAGGTGGATGGCCATGTAAACAAAATCTAACCCATTTGGTCTGCCATGTCACCTTCAATGACAAGACTAACAGTTTAATGGCATTTGTGGTTCAAAAAATAGACGGCAGAAATATTTTTGGTATCAAAAACAAACAGAGAGTATTTTTGAGCTATTTCAGATTGTTAAAGGGCATTTTTGGCCCTTTTCCGTTTAAACGGCTACTCTAACTTGTCCAGTTTTGAGTTTTTGGATTGAGATTTTTACTTAGCTATACTATTTTCTACACTTATTTATCCTTACTACTGACGTTTTAATTTAATTACGAGCTGATATATAATTTATCCATTATATACAAAATAATATAGCTAAGCAACAAATTGATAAAAAAAGAATTACCAAATTATTAATATAAAGAGACGGAAATTAAAAACGAAAAACAGAATCCAAATTCCAGTTATTTTGGGGACGTGTAATTAGTTACATGAAAGCTTGGTCAAAGCTTCAAATTTTATTTTTGTATTGGTCTCGAAATCCTTGTGAGAAACCATGGCACTGCCTACTAGACCTTCAGCAAATTTGGGCATAGGTACTAATTCTGCTAGATTATCTGTTTTTAACTTCTCCGATAAGCCTTTTGGCCGCCTAAATATGTCAGTTATCGCCTACATAGGATAATTTCTCCATTAACAACCATTAAAAAGTTTAGAAACTTTAAATTCGAAAATTGAATTTTGCGAAATTATTATTTGATTGGATTGAGTGTTGCTGAAAATGATTGGAAATATCCTTTGGAGTTTATATCTCAATTTTGAGAGAATTTTATAAAGATTCGAAGTGGTTTTGGTTAAAATTTCAGATTAAACAAATTGTATATATTTTGTATGACCGGTGTAGAGACGACACACAAGATATATACAACTAGCATAATTATATACAAGTTGTATATAAATTGTAGTTTTTAACCAAATTTTTGTATTAAAATATTATATTCAATTGTAGATAAATTATAGATTTTGACCGAATTTGTATATATTTTATAAAAAAGCTTTAGTTACTTTTTGTATATATTCTGGATTTAGCAGATTATTATTTTGGGCCGGTCCTTTCAGCTCATATCCGTAAGGGGTATTATTACTTCTAACCCGCGTCAGAAACTTTACATCTGATAGCCGAAAAAGTGTATAAAATTTGTATAGTTTTTGTATATAACATACAAAATATATGTATATATATATATATATATATATATATATATATATATATATATACAAAAATATATAAATTTTATACTAGACTATTATTTTTACAGCGACTATACAGTATCATTTTTGTAACAACCCGACTGGTCGTTTTGAGCCCTAGCGCGTCATTCAGCGGTTCGAGGCCTTGAGTTGCTTCATTCAGGTGTTATGACTTGTACGTGTGGTCGGAATTAAATTTCGGGAAGTTCGGAGTGGATTTGAAAAGAAAATTCTAAATTTGGAAGCTTTAAGTTGGAAGAGTTGACCAAACTTTGACTTTTGAGTAAACGACCCCGGAATCAAGATTTGAAGGTTCCAACAGGTTCGTATGATACTTTTGTATTAGGAAGTAGGCCCGAATCGAAATTTGGATGACCCGGGAGTGTTTCGGCGCCTATTGTAGAAGTTGGTATTTTGGAAGAATTTCATAAATTTGGGTTGCGGTGTATTTCAATGTTATCGATATCCGTTTGGGATTCCGAGTCTGGAAATAGCTCCGTATGGTAATTTTTGACTTTGGAGTGTGTTCGAAATTTTATTTGGAAGTTCGTAGTTAAATTAGGCTTGAAATGGCTAAAATAGGAATTTAAATTTGGAAGTTTGATCGGGGAGTTAACTTTTTGATATCGGGGTCGGAATCCAGTTCCGAAATATTTTATAGCTCTGTTATGTCATTTATGACTTGTGTACAAATTTTGAGGTCAATCGGACTTGATTTGATAGGTTTCGGCATCAAATATAGAAGTTGGAAATTTTAAGTTTCATTAAGTTTGAATTGGAGTACGATTTATGATTTCGACATTGTTGGATGTGATTTGAGACCTCGAGCAAGTTCGTGTCGTGTTATATGACATGTTGGTATGATTGGACGGGGTCTCGGGGGCCTCGGGTATATTTCGGGTCATTTCCCCCATGTTTTTCTGCTGCTGATGCTGGTTCTGGTGTCCTTCATCGTGAATGCGGGGAGGAGATCGCATTCGCGAATAAGGATTTGTGGGCTGAAGGAAATTACTCATCGAGAACATGATACAGGGGTCGCGAACGCGAAGAAGGAAGGGGAGCTGGGGACCCTGAGCCATTAAGCGAACCCGAACGCGAAGCTTAGAACGCGAACGCGAAGGGGCAGGGGTCAGAGGATTCGCGAACGCGAGGTATAGGTCGCGAACGCGAAGAGGAATTTTGGGGCAAAGTTATTTGGCCTTCGCGAACGCGAGGCGTTGGTCGCGAACGTGAAGAAGGGCAGTGTTGGGCAGTGAGTTGTTTTAAACGGGATTTTTGGCCATTTTCACTTCATTTCCACCATGGGAGCCGATCTTGGAGCAATATTGGAGCTCCATCTTCATCATTTATGTCAAGGTAAGTGATTCCCACCTATTGCAAGTTAAATACTTGGATTATATATGGATTTAGACATGAAAATTTATCAAATATGGATTTTGAAGAAAAACCTAGAAATTAATATTTTTGGATTTTATCCACCAAAATGGCTATATGATTGGATGGAAATGGTATATTTGAATTCTTGAGGTTATGCATAATGATTTCCTCCGAATATTCTCGGAATCCGGGCACGTGGGCCTGGGGTGAATTTTAGAAATTTTACCATTTTGAGTTGGGTAATTGATTTAATAGTCTAATTTTGAATTATTGAGCATGTATTAATTATTTTATATAACATTTGGATAGTTTCAGATTTTCGGCACCGAATTGGGATTTTTTACACGACATCGTAATCGAAAGTGGGCTTTAAGACAAGGTAAGTCTCTTGTCTAATCTTGTGAGGGAAAATTTACCCCATAGTTGATTAAAATAATAATTATTGCTAATTGTGGGGGGCTACGTACGCACGAGGTGACGAGAGTCCGTACGTAACTACTATCTATGCTAAAGTCCGGGTAGTTTAGGACTCAAAGCATGAGTTATGTGTGTAAATTATATTCTTTATTTAATTAAATTATTTGATAGATATTGTGAATTGTTAGGGAAAGATAGTAAAAGATGAAAATCTCATATATTTAATTTTCTGCTTAAATCAATTAATTGTTAAAAGAAATTATTCATCCTCTCGAATTAATCTTATAATAAATATATTTTCATTCCGGAGGTACATAAGAAAATGTCCTCCTTTCTTGTGGAGCGGGCCGAGATCCTCGGCAGAATAGATGCATCTATGGATCGCGCCACACATCCCTCGGCAGTGTACACGACACTCTAGATCGGGCCGTACGACCTCGGCAGAAATCGTGCCTAATAATAATAATTACACGATACCTTGATATTTTAATAGCAGTTTGTGAATTTAATTAATAGATTGGAAATTGTTGCATTTGAAAGAATTTAATTTTTTCTGCTGGTTAAATAAAAATTATTGTTAACTCCATGAATCATGTTGATTAAAATATTCCTATTTTTATTTTATTTATTATTATTGACCCTTAGTGAGTGTCAAAGTCGATCATCTCGTCTCTACCTCTTCGAGATTAGGCTCGATACTTACTGGGTACACGTTGTTTACGTACTCATTCTACACTTGCTGCACATTTTTATTGTGCAGGTAAATATATTTCTAGCCGCCTTGTGGGCGCAGAGGTGTGGTTAAAATACGGGGACTTAGGTGAGCTGGATTCTATATTACGATCCGCATCCAACAGAGTCTCCTTCAGAGTTATTTATATATTTCCTATATAATTTGTATTATGGACAGATGTTGTATTTTATTTATACTCCCTAGTAAATGCTCATGCACTTGTGACATCGGGTTTTGGGAATGGTTATGAATTGTTTAAAAATTTAGTTGCTAAAAATATTTATCACTTACTCTATGAGTTATATCTTTACTATTTCATTAAAAAAATTTTGATTTTAAAAAAAAAATCTAAAATGGGTAGTTAAGTTAAGTATGTATTGTTGGCTTGCCTGACAGCGGTGTCCGACACCATCACGACCTTTAATGAATTTTTGGGTCGTGACAACATGGTATCAGAGCACTAGGTTCACTTAGGTGTCACGAGTCATGAGCGAGTCTAGTAGAGTCTTGCAGATCGGTATAGAGACGTATGTGCTTATCTTCGAGAGGATATAGGGTTGTTAGGAGCATTTCCCTTCTTGATTCCTTATCGTGCGAGTTGATTCCTTTGAGGCTTATGCCTTTGTTCCTTTCCTACTCGATCTTATACGATGTGAAGCACTTATTATAAATCGGGAATTGTGAAAAATTGTAATGGTACTACAGATGTGGTGCAGGATATTTTTTCATGCGTAGTTGATTGGGCTATTGTCGTCTCCTTGTGGAAGATCGCTCTGTTGTTTCAGCCCATTATCAGTACTACCTAAGTTTTTGAGATTTGGCATTGATTGTTATGACGATTCATGCGTTGCTATCTCATTGTGTTTATGTAATGGTAGGATGCTTGTCTATGTGTTAGGGCAGTAACCGACTTAAAATAAGGTTTTTCTTAGTTCATGATTTAGAGGTTCAATGTTTTATTTCCAGCGGAGGAAAGGAAATCGGACTAAGAATGTTCAGGTTTGGGTTGATGGAGTAACGAGACTTGGTATTTTCAAGCATGATGGAATTTTCATCTATGATGTGGTGACGACGCCCATAATTGAATGTGTTAAGTTCACCGGTGTTATGATCTTCTTTGATTTTACCTTCGGAGCAAGGTGTTGTGAAATAGTACTTGAGGGACGGTTGTCAGATAGTAGTGTGCAACGGAAATAGCGGTGTGCGGCGGTTCAAGATCGAATCGGTAATTCCAATGTTGATAACTCGAAAAAGATGATCTTTTAGGAGATTTAGAATTGGTAGTAATTTGTTAGTTCAAGTGCTACAGAGATGGATTTTGATTTGATACGACATTTGGGTAACGAAGAATGAGAAAGGACATGTGGAAGGTGTCTTGCGGTCGTTAAACTTCTAGAAGGCCAAGTGTAAGAAAAATAGAAGTCGAGTAGTTGCTTAAAGGAGAGGGTTTGACCAAAGTGAGAGAGTGGCAAGGTAGCATATGAGTTACGTGGTAGGATAACCACATGTCTTAAGGAGAGTTTGGAGTGATTTAGGATTCATGGTGAACAGTGACTAGGTCTACAGACTTAATTTGGAATGTTGGTTGTTATACTGGGGGAAGATTGGATGCGACAGAAATGAGTTTGCCTGATATGAAGAGGAATGCAACATGACTTCGGCTTGGGATGTATCGTCGCACCTGTAGTTGATGTCAACGGGGAGTGAACGGACTTGTGCAGCTGGTGAACGAGCACGAGCTCAGGATGGCTTATTAGTTTCGTGGTAATAGTACTCGATGAAGCGTTGTTGGAGGATGTCGGCATGAAATTTCCACATGTGGGATATCTCCCGTAAGCATATTAGCAGTTGCAGGGTGTTGATGGAGCTTCTACGTAGAATTTTACTGACTATCCAGTAAGAGGTCAAGTATGTGAATGTGGCTAGTGATTTAGAATGTTCATGAAATGTGTAACATAAGGATTTCGAGGAATTTGGTGGGTCGATTATGCGAGATTGTGTCAATGGGGGATAAAGAGTCTTGGCGGGTTCCGGAGTTATGTAATTGTAGCTTCAAGCTAAGTAACAAAACCCCACCGTCTACAATTGGATTTCATGGTTATCTATTTGTAAGGGTTTTGATTATCGGTGTATTGATGGGTCATTACAACTAAGGAAAGAAAACATCAGTGGTAATTTGCGCAAAGGATTTGGGGAATGTGTGTCATATTTGGCCTTATTGATTCATGTTCGGGATTTGGGAAGACTCAGAGTCTATGCTTCGTATTGATGTGATGTACACGGAAGGTGATTCGGCCGGGTGCTTCTTAAGAGAGTGTTCAATTGCTATTAGATCCTTGGAGTTGATTATATTCGGGACCAGGTCGGAATGGGTGACTCTAAACAATGGTCCTAGTTGATTCAAAACGTTAAAGTGTGGTGCCTAAGGATTTTGAGCCTGTAGTATGGTTGAGTATCGAGCTTTTGCAGCAGATTATGAAAGGGTCTTGGAGTGTTCTACATTATCTTTGGGTTGCGGTGTTGCATTGGCCCTTCTGAAATGATGCTAAGTGGAAAGTTTCTAGCCAGTGAAGTGTTAAATCTACTAGTAGTTCAAGGGTTATGGTGAATACGTGTATTATCGCGTAGAGGCATAATAAGTGCAGTGAGAGGTATGGAATTGGAAGTTGAGGAGAGAGCTTGCGGTCCGGTGTTGATAAGAATGTCACGAGCTCGGACGAGCAGAAAAGTATTTGGAGGTTTAAAGCAAGTTGGTATTGTCTTTAGCGTCACCTGAGATCAGTGTTATGTGTAAGAGGCTTTGTGTATTGATTTGCGGATCCTTGATTCTCTTTACAACATTAGTATGGTCGGTGGTATGGATGTGCAGACTTGTTATCTGGTGCGGAAGGTCGTGGGAGCATATTCCACGGGAAGATTGTATGAATATGACCTATAGTCACTTAATTGATCAGGGATTGAGACCAAGTATGGAGATTGTGGTACTATCGCCAATTTGAGAAATTATGCATGAAGGGCGCTCTATTCAGTTGGTTGAGAATGGTGAAAGTTTGTTTCGAATTCGATAGTTGTTCTTGCGTGTCATAGGAACGTGTTCATTGTGGATCCTTGAGAGATTACTTACCCAAGCGTGATATAATAAAAAAACAAATCGGTTTGAGGTCCGCTGATGAGTCCAAATGTGGATGTGTACTCTACCCCAGCCTGGGTGTGTTCATGCAGCATAACATTCATTACGGAAGAATATTCGGGCGTGGGATGTTAATTCCATCGCCAGCTATTTCATGTGATACTTTATAGTGTCGTGTGGGCTGTAAGACGGCTTAATTTTTGTACAATGTGTTGAGGTCCCGCACAACGGTGGTATTATGTAAGTAGGATGTCTCTTAAGATGCAGATCATATATCGCACCTTAGTTGTGCTTGAGCTTTATAGCGTATGACGCTACCCGTCCTCCCAGGATTTGTATTATGCACTTGGCGTGCTTATGGTTGATATTCAGTCATTCGTGAATATAAGCATTACGGTCCGAGGTGTGTTTTCTTTAGATTATTACGTGTGGATCGGGTGGCATGCCGCCATAGGTAACATGGTTGGATCGGGTGGCACGCCGCCACGGGTATCGTATGTGAATTGGGGTGCATGCCGAAATAGTGTGATGTTGAGCACAGTTCCATATATCTGTTCCTGAAAGATTCATGACATTGTTTTTTCTTCTTCTTTTCGGTTGTTAAATTAGTTACGCGGGTTGAGTAGCTCTTTGCAGAGTTCATTTTCCCTTATGTATCACATTCGAGTTTGTAGCCAGCGCATTGTTGGCGTCATACGAGATCTTGGTCAGTGTTTGAGGTGGCTTATTGCCTGTGTAGCTTATACTGGGTGAGACGAGACTATTGGACCTGAAATCAGTGCAATCAGATTTATATAAGGTATATTAAAGAATAAATATCGCTATTCAGTTCAAAATGAGGTAATGGTCCTTGTCAGAAGGAGAAACTCAATAATTTGTTGACTCGGCAGTTGCTTATGAATTTCTACACATTTCTTCCATCGTGGAAGCATTTCAAGAGTTAGAATAGGACTTATATGTATCATGAGATGTGTTGTGGACATCAGATTCGTGGAATCTCGGCTATTGTTATCAGGGATGTTATTATGGGCATGTGAATGGTGCGGTGCATGGTCTAAATTCAACAAAGGTATGCAATCCTGTCTTGGTGCATCGTGTAGTGATTGATACGGTGTTCATAGGTTAGAAACAGGCATGGTGGAGAATTTTGGATGTTATAATCGAGCTCTAAGGCTTATTTGCCTAAATGAAGAGGAGAATCTTTAGATTGACTTGAGCTAATATGCTCAACTTGGTGTGTTAGCACGGGTAGGTGCATGAGGGTTAAACGGTGATTTTCGACAACTCCGGAACAGTCCTTAGCACGTTCGAGGACAAACGTATATTAAGTGGGAGAGAATGTAACGACCCAACCGGTTGTTTTGAGCCCCAGCGCGTCATTTAGCGGTTCGAGACCTTGAGTAGCTTTATTTCAGGTGTTATGACTTGTACGTATGGTCGGAATTAAATTTCGGAAAGTTTGGAGTGGATTTGGAAAGAAAAATCTAAATTTGGAAGCTTTAAGTTAGAAGAGTTGACCAAACTTTGACTTTTGAGAAGCGACCTCGAAATCGGGATTTGAAGGTTCCAACAGGTTTGTAAGATGATTTTGGATTTTGGCATAGGTCCGGATCGAGTTTTGGATGACCCGGGAGTATTTCGGCGCCTATTGTAGAAGTTAGAATTTTGGAAGAATTTCATAAATTTGGGTTGCGGTGTATTTCAATATTATCGATATCCGTTTGGGATTCCGAGTCTAGGAATAGCTCAGTATGGTGATTTTTGACTTAGGAGCGTGTTCGGAATTATTTTTGGAAGTTCGTAGTTAAATTAAGTTTGAAATGGTTAAAATAGGAATTTAAGTTTGGAAGTTTGACCGAGGAGTTGACTTTTTGATATCGCGGTCGGAATCCGATTCCGAAAATTTTCATAGCTCCGTTATGTCATTTATGACTTGTGTGCAAATTTTGAGATCAATCAGACTTGATTTGATAGGTTTCGGCATCGAATGTAGAAGTTGGAAATTTTAAGTTTCATAAGCTTGAATTGGAGTAAGATTCATGATTTCGACGTTGTTGGATGTGATATGAGACCTCGAGCAAGTTCGTGTCGTATTATGGGACAGGTTGGTATGATTGGACAGTCCCGGTGGCCTCGGTTGTGTTTCGAGTCATTTTTCCCATGTTTTTCAGCTGCTGATGCTGGTTCTAGTGTCCTTCATCGCGAACGCGGGGAGGAGATCGCGTTCGCGAATAAGATTTATTGGCTGGAGGAAATTACTCATTGTGAATGCGACATAGGGGTCGCGAACGCGAATAAGGAAGGGGAGCTGGGGACCCTGAGCCATTAAGCCTTCGCGAATACGAAGCTTAGAACGCGAACGCGAAAGGGCAGGGGTTAGAGGCTTCACGAACGTGAGGTATAGGTCGCGAACGCGAAGAGGAATTATGGGGCAGAGTCATTTGGCCTTCGCGAATGCAAGGCTTTGGTCGCGAACGCGAAGAAGGGCAGTGTTGGGCAGTGAGTTGTTTTAAACGGGATTTTTTGCCATTTTTACTTCATTTCCGCCATGGAAGCCGATCTTGGAGAGATTTTGGAGCTCTATTTTCATCATTTATATCAAGGTAAGTGATTCCCGCCTATTGCAAGTTAAATACTTGGATTATATATATCACGACCCAAATTAACCCCTGTCGTGATGGCGCCTATCGTGGAACTAGGCAAGCCGACTCATTTCCAAAACAAACCGATATTTTTATTTCAAAGATAATTTCAATGTTATTTAACATAAAAACCTTTGTAAAGGAGTTCCAATCAAAATAAAAGTGCGGAAGGAAAAGGCCGATATCGGGGTGTCACTAGTCATGAGCATCTACTACAATCTGTCTAACAATATCAAGGCTAACTCAGCCTGGAAAATAACTAAATACAGCTAGAGGAAAATAAGAGGGAAAAGAGCAGGGGCTGCGATCACCAAACAGCTACCTTGCTATCTCCAAGAAAATCTACAATCAGAACACTCAATAACCGCTACCGTGCCCAGCTACACCTGAATCTGCGCACAAGGTGCAGGGAGTAACGTAAGTACGCCAACTAAGTAAGTAACAATAATAAATAAAGACTGAGCAGTAGTGACGAGCAATAAAGCATATAACATTCATATCATAAAATCTCAGTAAAGTACAAAATGCTTTAAAAATCAGTGTTTGAATCAAATCATCTCGTTTAAACCCGGTTCCAGTAAAAATCATTTAAAGATATTTTTCCAACAGTTTTTCAAACAAAGGCTCAATACAAAGATGAGCAAAAATGATGAAATCATAAACAGCCCCTCGGGCAAACTTTATAGTCACTCGTGTCACTCGGGCATACCTCACAATCACTCTTGCCACTCGGGCATACCTCACAATCACTCTTGCCACTCGGGCATACCTCACAATCAGTCATGCCTCCCAGTCACTCAGCACTCGGCACTCGCACTCAGTAGGTACCTGCACTCACTGGGGGTGTGTACAGACTCCGGAGGGGCTCCTTCAGCCCAAGCGCTAATAATCTACATGGACAACTCACGTGCTATAATAATAAAGTATGATGCAGGCGGGCAACCCCGATCCACACTCATCCTCACAATCAGGCCCTCGGCCGATATCAAACATATTACGGCGTGCAGCCCGATCCCATAAATATCCTCACAAATCAGGTCCTCGGCCTCACTCAGTCATAAATCTCTCAAGCCACTCGTGTATTTCAGTAAAACAGGGCATTCGGCCCAAAACATTTATATGCATCAAAATAGAGTCATAAAACTGAGTTATGCGGTAAACAAGTATAAACATGACTGCGTATAGATTTTCAATCGAAAACAATGAGAGGATAGTAAGAAAAATCCCCTAAGGTCCAAACAGCAATGGCCCAAAGCCCAAACATAGCATTCAGCCCAATTTACAGAAATTCTTTCTAAAACATATAAGTATCATATAGTTTCAACAAAGTATGTAAATTTACAGTCACTACGGGATGAACCAAGTCACAATCCCCAACGGTGCATGCCCACATGCCCGTCACCTAGCATGTGCATCACTAAATATAGTAGAATAATACAAAATCCGGAGTTTCGTACCCTCAGGACTAGATTTTCAATCGTTACTTACCTCAAACCAGTCAAGTTTCTACCCCGCAATGCTCTTTCCTCTAAACTCGGCCTCCAAATGCTCCAAATATATTCACAATCAGTACAATACCATCAATATATGCTAATGGAATGAATTCCACAAGAAAAGCTATAAAATTAGACCAAAACCCGAAATTAGCTCAAACCCAGCCCCCGGACCCACGTTCTCGAAATCCGACAAAATTCACAAAACTAGAAAGCTCATTCACTCATGAGTATAACCATACCAAATTCATCAAAATCCGACATTGCTTGGTCCTTCAAATCCTTATATTACTTTCCAAAAATTCCAAGCCCTAACCCCTCATTTTCACTAATTTCATGATTAAACAACGGGAAAATCAGCATATATACGAGTTTTAGGCTCAAGTAACTTACCTCAATGAAAACCCCCTTGATTCCCTCTTCAAATCTCTCCCAAAACCTCCAAAACTGATTAGAAATAGTGAAGAATGCATCAAAATTCGCGAAGTGTGCAATATGTACCCTTTGCCCAGGCTTCTAGCACCTGCGGCCATTTTCTTGCACCCGCGCGACCGCACCTGCGGTCCAAGGAGCCACACCTGCGCAATTCACTTACGCGCCCAGACTCCGCATCTGCGGCAAACCCGTTGCACCTGCGCGTTTCCTCCGCTTCTGTGAAGTCTGCCCAGCATTCCTCTTTCCGCATCTGCACCCCAGGTTTCGCACATGCGGGCTTGCAGATGCGACCTCTAACTCGCACCTGCGCATCCTGCCTAGCCCAGCATTGTTCGCACCTACGCACTCCCCACGCGCACCAGCGGCCTCGCACGTGCTACTCTTCCTTCCGCAGGTGCGGAAATAGCAGAAGCAGCAGCTCCAGCTGCAAATTCCAACTTCGACAAATCCGTTAACCACCCGGAATTACCCCTAGGCCCTCGGGACCTCAACAAAAAATACCAACAAGTCATATATCAACATACAAACTTAGTCGAACCTTCGAATCACTCAAAACAATAACTAAACACCAAATTACCCTCGGATTCAAGGCTAAGAACTTCTAAATTTCCAAATTCGGCAACCGATGCCGAAACCAACCAAACCACGTCTGAATGACCTCAAATGTTGCACACACGTCACAAATGACACTACGAATCTATTCCAACTTCTGAAATTCCGTTTCGACCCCGATATCAAATTTTTCACTTCCGACCAAAATCGCCAAATTTTCAATTTCGCCAATTCAAGCCTAATTCTACCACGGACCTCCAAATCACATTCCGGACGCACTCCTAGGTCCAAAATCACCTAACGGAGCTAACGGAACCATCAAAATTCAAACGTGAGATCGTTTACACATAGGTCAATATTCGGTTCACTTTTCCGACTTGAGTTTTTACTTAAGAGACTAAGTGTATCAATTCACTCTGAAATTACTCCGGTCCCAAACCAACTAACCCGATATAACATAATATAGCTGAATAACACAAAAAGAAGTAGAAATGGGGGAAACGGGTCTATAACTCTCAAAATGACCGGCCAGGTCATTACATTCTCCCCCTCTTAAACATTCATTTGTCCTCGAACGGGTTTAGAAACATAGCTGGAGTCTCGAATAGGCGTGGATATTTACTCTGCATCTCTCGCTCGGTCTCCCAGGTGGCCTCCTCCATAGGCTGACCGCTCCACTACACCTTCACTGAAGCTATATCCTTTGACCTCAACCTTCGAACCTGCCGATCCAAAATAGCCACCGGCTCCACATCATAAGTCATATCACCCTCCAACTGAACCGTGCTGAAATCCAAAACATGGGACGGATCTCCAATATATTTTCGGAGCATGGAAACATGAAACACTGGATGCATACTCGACAAGCTAGGTGGTAAGGCAAGCTTATAAGCCACCTCCCCTATTCTCTGAAGCACCTCAAAAGGCCCAATGAATCGGAGGCTCAACTTTTCCCCCTTCCCAAACCTCATAACACCCTTCATGGGTGATACTTTCAACAAAACCTTCTCCCCAACCATAAAAGACACATCACGGACCTTCCTATCCACGTAGCTCTTCTGCCTAGACTGCGCCGTGTGAAGCCGCTCCTGAATCAATTTCACCTTATCTAATGTGACCTGGACCAAGTATGTACCTAAGAGCCTGGCCTCACCCGGATCAAACCATCCAACCGAAGATCTACACCTCCTCCCATATAAAGCCTCGTACGGAGCCATTTGAATACTCGACTGATAACTGTTGTTATATGCAAACTCCACGAGTGGAAGAAACTGGTCCCATGAACCCCCAAAGTCAATGACACAAGCACGCAACATGTCCTCCAATATCTGAATAGTGCGCTCGGACTGCCCGTCCGTCTAAGGGTGAAAATCTATGCTAAACTCAACTTGAGTACCCAACTCTCGCTATACGGCCCTCCAAAACTATGATGTGAACTGAGTACCCCTATCTAAAATGATAGAAACTGGGACACCATGCAGGCGAACGATCTCTCGTATGTAAATCTCAGCCAGCCGCTCTGAAGAGTAAGTAGTGCCAATTGGAATGAAGTGCGTGGACTTGGTCAGCCGATCCACAATAACCCAAATAGCATCAAACTTCTTCGAAGTCCGTGGGAGCCCAACTACAAAGTCTATGGTGATCCGCTGCCACTTCCACTCTGGTATCTCTAATCTCTGAAGCAAGCCACCCGGTCTCTGATGCTCATACTTAACCTGCTGACAGTTGAGACACCGAGCCACAAACGCAACTATATTCTTCTTCATCCGCCTCCACCAATAGTGTTGCCTCAGATCCTGGTACATCTTCGCGGCACCCAGATGGATGGAATACCGCGAGCTGTGGGCCTCCTCAAGAATCAACTCTCGAAGCCCATCTATATTAGGCACACATATCCGGCCCTGCATTCTCAACACGTCATCATCACCAATAGTCACATCCCTAGCATCACCTCTCCGAACCCTGTCCTGAAGAACGAGCAAGTGGGGGTCATCATAATGACGCTCCCTGATATGGTCATAAAGAGAAGACCTGGAGACCATACAAGACAATACCCGACTAGGCTCCGAAATATCCAATCTGACAAGCTGGCCCGCTAAGGCCTGAACATCCAATGCCAAAGGTCTCTCTGCTGCTGGAAGATATGCTAAACTCCCCAAACTCTCTGCTCGACGACTCAAAGCATCGGCCACCACATTGGCCTTCCCCGAATGGTACAAAATAGTGATATCATAGTCCTTAAGAAGCTCCAACCATCTCCACTGACCCAAATTAAGATCCTTCTGCTTTAACAGATACTGCAGACTCTGGTGATCAGTATAGATCTCATAATGAACCCCATACAAATAATGACGCCAAATCTTCAAGGCGTGAACAATGGCTGCTAACTCAAAATCATGGACAGGATAGTTCTTCTCATGGGTCTTCAACTGGCGCGAGGCATAGGCAATCACCCTACCCTCCTGCATCAAAACATAACCAAAACCTATCCTCGAGGCATCACAATATACGGTGTAAGAACCTGAAGCTGATGGCAAAACCAACACTGGAGCTGTGGTCAAAGCAGTCTTGAGCTTCTGAAAGCTCTCCTCGCACTCATCCGACCACCTGAATGGAGCACCTTTTTGGGTCTATTTGGTCAAGGGCGATGCAATAGATGAAAATCCCTCCACAAAGCGACGGTAGTAACCTGCCAAACCTAGAAAGCTCTTAATCTTCATGGCTGAGGACGGTCTGGGCCAACTCTGCACCGCCTCTATTTTCTTCAGATCCACCTGAATACCCTCACTGGACACCACGTGCCCTAAGAATGATACTGAGCTGAGCCAAAACTCACACTTAGAGAACTTTGCATAAAGCTTCTCCTTCCTCAATCTCTGTAATACAATCCTCAAATGATGAGCGTGCTCCTCCTGGCTACGAGAGTACACCAGGATGTCATCAATGAATACAACGACGAATAAGTCCAAATAGGGCTGGAATACACTGTTCATCAAATGCATGAACGCTGTTGGGGCATTGGTCAGCCCAAATGACATCACCAAGAACTCATAATGGCCATATCGGGTCCTGAAAGCTGTCTTAAGAATATATGAATCCCAAATCTTCAGCTGATGATAACCGGACCTCAAATCAATCTTGGAGAACACCCTCGCTCCCTGAAGTTGGTCGAATAAATCATCAATACGAGGCAAAGGATACTTGTTCTTGACTGTGACCTTGTTCAACTGCCTGTAATCAATACACATTCTCATGGAACCATCCTTCTTTTTCACAAATAGAACCGGTGCACCCCAAGGTGACATACTAGGCCGAATAAACCCCTTATCAAGGAGTTTTGGAAGTTGTTCTTTCAATTCCTTCAACTCCGCCGGTGCCATATGATACAGTGGAATAGAAATGGGCTAAGTGTCCGGCACCAAATCAATACCAAAGTCAATATCCCTGTCAGGCGGCATGCCCGGCAGGTCTGTAGGAAACATATCCGGAAATCACGTACCACCGGAGCAGAATCAATGACAGGAGTCTCTGCACTAACATCCCTCACTAAATCCAAATAAGATAGGCAACGCTTCTCAACCATATGCTGGGCCTTTAAATATGAAATCACCCTACTTGGTACATAATCTACAGAACCGCTCCACTCAACCCTCGGAATTCCCGGCATAGCCAATGTCACCGTCTTAACGTGATAATCTAGAACAGCATGACATGGAGATAACCAATCCATACCTAATATCACATCAAAGTCGACCATACTGAGCAGCAAAAGGTCCACTTGGGTCTCTAGACCCCCAATAGTCACCACACATGACTGATATACGCGGTCCACAATAATAGTATCACCCACATGAGTAGATACATGTACAGATGAAACTAAAGACTTACAGGGCATATCCAAAAAATGGGCGAAATACGAGGAAACATATGAATACGTGGAACCAGGGTCAAATAATACTGAGGCATCTCTGTGGTAAACAGAGACAATACCTGTAATCATAGCATCTGAAGCAATAACATCTGGTCTGGCAGGGAGGGCATAGAAACAGGCCTGGCCACCCCCTGATCTGCCTCCCCCTCTAGGGCGACCCCTAGCTGACTGACCTCCACCCCGAGCTGACTAGGCGGGTGGTGAGGTAATTGGTGCTGAAGTCGGAGGCTGACTCCTCTGCTGAGATAGACCTCCAATGCGATGAGGACACTGCCTCCACATATGCCCAAGCTCCCCACACTCAAAACAACTCCCTGGTGCTGGCGGCGGAAACTGAAGGGAACCCTTAGCACCGGGTTGACTGGTAGAAGAACTTGACATGGAAGAGCCCTGAACAGGTGGAGCATGGGACTAACTCTAAACTGGAAGGGCAATAAGTGATGAGTGGACTTGATGAGAACTGTGAGAACCATGGCCAGATGATACACCCCGATGAAATGGCCGAGCTGACTGAGCCTGTCTGAAATGACGACCTCTACCGTGCTGGAACTTACCCCTCAAAGGAGAACTGCTGAATCCACCCTGACCACGAGGCCTCTTGGCCTCCCTCTCAACCCTCTCCTGACCGCGAACCACCTCAATCTATCGAGCAATGTTGACCACCTCATCAAAAGTAGCACCCAAAACCCTCTCTCTAGTCATGAGCAACTGTAGCTGATAAGTGAGACCATCAATAAAACTCATGATGCTCTCCCTGTCTGTGGGAACCAACCAGATAGCATGACGGGCCAACTCGGAGAACCGCATCTCATACTATGTCACGGACATATCACCCTGGTGAAGCCGCTCAAACTGTCTGCGCAGCTCCTCTCTGCGGGATCGAGGCACGAACTTCTCCAAAAAGACCACGGAGAACTGCTGCCAAGTAAGGGGTGCTGCGCTAACAGGCCTACGCCTCTTGTAAGTCTCCCACCATCTAAGTGCAGCCCCAGAAAACTAAAAAGTAGTGAATAAGACCCCACAAGTCTCCAAAATACCAGCAGTACGGAGTATCCTTTGACACATATCCAAAAAGTCCTGAGCATCCTCTCTCTCTGTGCCACTGAAAGGTGGTGGCTGGAGTCTCCCAAACCTCTCCAACCTACGCTGATCATCCTCAGGCATAGCAGGAACCACATAATCCTGAGCAACAGTAACCGGTTGGGCTGGTGGTGCCTCCGGTGTCTGAAGTCCCTGAATAACCTGCTCGGGTGTGCGAGCGACGGGGGTCTGAGTGCCTCCCCTGGCCTGAGAAGTGGTTGCGGCCATCGAAATAGAGACCGCCTGAGCAAGGCCAGTACACGCTGTCAGAATCTAAGCTAGGGCCTCCTGAAGGCCTGGAATCACAATAGGCACAGGTGGTGCCTGAGCTGGTGCATCAACAACTGGAACCTGGTCCTGATCTGGGACAACTAGTGGATCTGCAGGTACTGCCCCAGATGTTGTACGGGCTGCACCTCTGCCTCTACCACGACCTCTCGTGGCCCTAGCTGGTGGTACTGGTGGCTGGCCCTCCTGACCGGTAGCATGAGTCCTCACCATCTGTGAGAGAATGAAACAACACATGTTTAGTTACTAGAATCAACAGATTCGCACGACAAGAATTCAAGAATGTGGAGTTTCCTAAAGGTTCTACAGCCTCTCGAAGATAAGTACAGACGTCTCCGTACCGATCCGCAAGACTCTACTAAACCCGCTCATGACTCGTGAGACCTATGTAACATAGGCTCTGATACCAATCTGTCACAACCCAAACTAACCCTTGTCATGATGGAGCCTATCATGGAACTAGGCAAGCCGACTCATTTCCAAAACAAGCCGATATTTTCATTTCAAAGATAATTTCAATATTATTTAACATAAAAACCTTCGTAAAGGAGTTCCAATCAAAATAAAAAAGTGGAAGGAAAAGGCCGACATCGGGGTTTCACTAGTCATGAGCATCTACTACAATCTATCTAACAATATCAAGGCTAATTGAGCCTGGAAAATAGCTAAATACAGCTAGAGGAAAATAAGAAGGAGAAGAGCAGGGGCTGCGATCACTAAACAACTACCTTGCTATCTCCAAGAAAATCTGCAATCAGAACACTCAATAACCACTACCATGCCGAGCTACACCTGAATCTGCGCACAATGTGCAGGGAGTAACGTGAGTACGCCAACTCATTAAGTAACAACAATAAATAAAGATTGAGCAGTAGTGACGAGCAATAAAGCATATAACATTCATATCATGAAATCTCAGTAAAGTACAACATGCTTTAAAAATCAATGTTTGAATCAAATCATCTCGTTTAAACCCGGTTCCAGTAAAAATCATTTAAAGATATTTTTCCAACAACTTTTCAAACAAAAGCTCAATGCAAAGGTGAGCAAAAATGATGAAATCATAAACAGCCTCTCGGGCAAACCTCACAGTCACTCGTGCCACTTGGGCATACCTCACCATCACTCTTGCCACTCGGGCATACCTCACAATCACTCTTGTCACTCGGGCATACCTCACAATCACTCATGTCTCCCAGTTACTCAGCACTCGCACTTAGTAGGTACCTGCGCTCACTGGGGGTGTGTACAAACTCCGGAGGGGCTCCTTCAGCCCAAGCGCTAATAATCTGTACGGACAACTCACGTGCTATAATAATAAAGTATGCTGCAGGCGGGCAGCCTCGATCCACACTCATCCTCACAATCAGGCCCTCGGCTGATATCAAACATGCTGCAGGGTGCAGCCCGATCCCATAAATATCCTCACAAATCAAGCCCTCGGCCTCACTCAGTCATAAACCTCTCAAGCCACTCGGGCATTTCAGTAAAACAGGGCATTCAGCTCAAAACATTTATATGCATCAAAATAGAGTCATAAAACTGAGTTATGCGGTAAATAAGTATAAACATGACTGCGTATAGATTTTCAATTGAAAACAATGAGAGGATAGTAAGAAAAATCCTCTAAGGGTCCAAACAGCACCGGCGCAAGGCCCAAACATGGCATTCAGCCCAATTTACAGAAATTCTTTTTCAAACATATAAGTATCATATAGTTTCAACAAAGTATGCAACTTTACAGTCGCTACGGGATGGACCAAGTCACAATCTCCAACAGTGCACGCCCACACGCCCGTCACCTAGCATGTGCGTCACTAAAAATAGTAGAATGAAACAAAATTCGTGGTTTCGTACCCTCAGGACTAGATTCACAATTGTTACTTACCTTAAACCGGTCAAATTTCTACCGCGCAATGCTCTTGCCTCTGAACTCGACCTCCAAATGCTCCAAATCTATTCACAATCAGTACAATACCATCAATATACGCTTATGGAATGAATTCCACAAGAAAAGCTACAAAATTAGACCAAAACCCGAAATTGGCACAAACTCGGCCCCCGGGCCCATATCTCGAAATCCAACAAATATCACAAAACTAGAAAGCTCATTCACTCACGAGTCTAACCATACCAAATTCATCAAAATCCGACATCGTTTGGTCCTTCAAATCCTTAAATTACTCTCCAACAATTTTAAGACATAACCTCTCATTTTCACTAATTTCATGATTAAACAACGGGAAAATCACCATATATACGAGTATTACGCCCAAGTAACTTACCTCAATGAAAACCCCCTTGATTCCCTCTTCAAATCTCTCCCAAAAGCTCCAAAATCGAATAGAAATGGTGAAGAATGCACCAAAATTCGC
Organism: Nicotiana tabacum; assembly: GCF_000715075.1. Classification (NCBI taxonomy): domain Eukaryota; kingdom Viridiplantae; phylum Streptophyta; class Magnoliopsida; order Solanales; family Solanaceae; genus Nicotiana; species Nicotiana tabacum. Next base: position 13,079,772 of record NC_134101.1, on the reverse strand, counting down.
GAAGTGTGCAATATGTACCCTTTGCCCAGGCTTCTCGCACATGTGGCCATTTTCTCGCACTCGCGCGACCGCACATGCGGTCCAAGGAGCCACACCTGTGCAATTCACTTACGCGCCCAGACTCCGCATCTGTGGCAAACCCGTCACACCTGCGAAGGTGCACCTGCGCGTTTCCTCAGCTTCTGCGAAGTCTGCCCAGCATTCCTCTTTCTGCATCTGCGGCCCAGGTTTCGCACCTCACAGATGCGACCTCCAACTCGCACATGCGCATCCTGTCTAGCCCAGCGTTGTCCGCACCTGCGCACTCCCCACGCACACCTATTCCATCCTGTCTAGCCCAGCGTTGACCTCAAATTTTTTACACACGTCACAAATGACACTACGAACCTATTCCATTTTCCGAAATTCCGTTCCGACCTCGATATCAAATTTTTCACTGCCGACCAAAATCGCGAAATTTCCAATTTCGCCAATTCAAGCCTAATTCTACCACGGACCTCCAAATCACATTCCGGACGCACTCCTGAAGTCCAAAATTACCTAACGGAGCTAACGGAACCATCAGAATTTAAATCCGTGATCGTTTACACATAGGTCAACATTCGGTTGACTTTTTCAACTTGAGTTTCTACTTAAGAGACTAAGTGTCTCAATTCACTCTGCAACCACTCCGGTCCCGAACCAACTAACCCGATATAATATAATATAGCTGAATAACATAAAAAGGAGTAGAAATGGGAGAAACGGGGCTATAACTCTTGAAACGACCGGCCGGGTCGTTACAATATATGGATTTAGACATGAAAATTTGTAGAAATATGAAATTTTGAAGAAAAACCTAAAAATTGGTATTTTTGGATTTTATCCACAAAAATGGTTGTAGGATTGGATGGAAATGGTATATTTGAGTTCTTGAGGTTATGGGTAACGATTTTCTTCGAAAATTTTCGAAATCCGGGCACGTGGGCCCGGGGTGAATTTTAGGAATTTTACCATTTTGAGTTGGGTAATTGATTTAATAGTTTAATTTCGAATTATTGAGCATGTATTAAGTTTTTTATATAACATTTGGATAGTTTTGGATTTTCGGCACCGAATTGGGATTCTTTACACGACATCGTGATCGGAAGTGGGCTTTGAGACAAGGTAAGTCTCTTGTCTAATCTTGTGAGGGGAATTTACCCCATAGTTGATTAAAATAATAATTGTTGCTAATTATGGGGGGCTACATATGCACGAGGTGACGAGAGTCCGTACATAGCTCCTATCTATGCTAAAGTTCGGGTAGTTTAGGACTCAAAGCATGAATTATGTGTGTAAATTATATTCTTTATTTAATTAAATTATTTGATATATATTGTGAATTGTTAGGGAAAGATAGTAAAAAATGGAAATCTCATATACTTGATTTTCTGCTTAAATCAATTAATTGTTAAAAGTAATTGTTCATCCTCTTGAATTAATCTTATAATAAATATATTCTCATTTCGGAGGTACATGAGAAAATGTCCTCCTTTCTTATGGAGCGGGCCGACTGCCTCGGCAGTATAGATGCATCTATGGATCGCGTTGCACGTCCCTCGGTAGTGTACACGATACTCTGGATCGGGCCGTACGACCTCGATAGAAATCGTGCCTAATAATAATAATTACACGATACCTTGATATTTTAATAGAAATTTGTGAATTTAATTAATAGATTAGAAATTGTTGCATTTGAAAGAATTTAATTATTTCTGATGGTTAAATAAAAATCATTGTTAACTCTATGAATCATGTTGATTAAATATTCCTATTTTTATTTTATTTATTATTATTGACTCTTAGTGAGTGTCAAAATCGACTATCTCGTCTCTACCTCTTCGAGATTAGGCTCGATACTTACTGGGTGCACGTTGTTTACGTACTCATACTACACTTGGTGCACATTTTTATTGTGCGGGTACATATATGTCTAGCCGCCTTGTGGGCGCAGAGGTGTGGTTAAAATACAGGGACGTAGGTGAGCAGCATTCTATATTACGATCCGCAACTAACAGAGTCTCCTTCAGAGTTATTTATATTTTTTCTGTCTAATTTGTATTCTGGACAGATGTTGTATTTTATTTTTACTCCCTAGTAAATGTCCATGCACTTGTGATACCGGGTTTGGGAATGGTTATGAATTGTTTAGAAATTTAGTTGCTAAAAATATTTATCACTTACTCTATGAGTTCTATCTTTACTATTTCATTGAAGAAATTTTGATTTAAAAAGAAATTCTAAAATGGGTAGTTAAGTTAAGTATGTATTGTTGGCTTGCCTGACAGCGGTGTCCGTCGCTATCACGACCTTTAATGGATTTTTGGATGGTGACAATTTTTCCTATCCGTAACCCAATAAAGTCATTGGGTTTTGAACCATAAAACTGATTCAGACTGAGAAGAGAGATTTGGTTCCGAATTCTAAGAAAGCTGTAAGTACAGTTAGTGATGATAAATTGAAAAGTTGGGTATCATCGCATTAGTCTTCTCCTTCTCCCTTCTTGTTTGGGACATCCTCTCCCTCAATTTGATTCGCATAAAAGAATCTATGTGCTAGATTCATATTTTTTAAAAATACTAATATCTATGAACGTGCGTTGCACATTAATAATGGCACGTGAGGATTTAAATATTTATTTATTTGAAGGAACAATAAAATTTAATTAATGAGAGAAACTTTATGTATAATAATACAATAATCATCTAAATGCCGAAAATAATTATTACATTAGCATAATACATGCATTTAAAATAAAAGAATATCATCAAAACTTATACAAATGATCAATTTTTTCATGTTAGTTAGATTATTATATATTATAGTTTAAAAATATGTAATGTGATGGTATATTAACGAACACTTCTTTGTGAAAAATATTTTTTTATGTATGTTTTCTCCTAATGCTTTGGTTGCTCTGCCTTAACCAACACTCTTGTTGTCGATCTTGATTTCTCTCTTGAAAGTGCATCATATAGTTTATTCGTGCGAGAAAATATATTGCGGTAAATATAGTCCAATATTTAGGATGTTTGTCTTTGAGTTTTATTTGTTATATTTGCAAAACATAAACTTACTAAAAATTAGTTTCACATAATTTAAAAGGATATTCCTTAGTTTCGGAAGACGAAAGTTGAATTCAGGTATCACGACCCAAAATCTCACCCGTCGTGATGGCACCTATCTCGATACTAGGCAAGTCGACAACACCAATAACCCACAATTTCTTTTAAATACTGAAAACATAATAATTAAATTTAAGAGTAAATCCCACAAACATTAGAAATAAACACACTCCCAAAATTCGGTGTCACTGAGTACATGAGCATCTATACATTACAAGTCTGGAAAACCCGGTCTATAATAATCCGAGACCAAATACAATAAACTAAAGGATAGGGAAGGAGAGGCAAGGTCTGCGAAACATAGCAGCTACCTCTGAATCTTCGAAAAATCAACTGCGTGAAAGAATCAATACCCACTGTGTCCGGGATCACCTGGATCTGCACACGAAGTGCATGGTGTAGTATGAATACAACCAACTCAGCAAGTAATAATAATAAATAAGGAACTGAAAGTAGTGACGAGCTTCTCAGCTAAGTCCAAATACAGTACTTTCCAACATAAAAGGGTAGGCATGCTCTCAAGTTTAACATTTAATATTTCATAGAAATTTCATATCAAATTTGACTGACACAAAAAATAATGTTTTTTCGAATTTCCAAAAATAGTGATATATGACAGTTGAAATGAAGAAAATAATGCAATCAATGTATCCTCTCATTCACTCCAACCTCACAATCACTCAGTCCTCTCATTCACTCCAACCTCTCAATCACTCTTTTCTCACAGTCACTCATTTCTCACAATCACTCATTCCCCACATTCACTCAGCACCCAACACTCGCACTCGGCACTCGCACTCAGTAGGTACATGCGCTCACTGGGGGTGTGTACAGACTCTGGAGGGCTCCTTCAGCTCAAGCGCTATATCAAGCCAATCATGGCATAAATCAATAATACATGCTGTGATGTGCAGCCCGATCCATAAATATCCTCACAATTAGGCCCTCGGCCTCACTCAGTCATCAACCTCTCCAGTCTCTCGGGCTCTCCGAAATCATGATAATCGGGCCAAAATTGATAATATGATATTTTAATAAATAGCAACAGAGACTGAGATATGATATGAAATGAATAAACATGACTGAGTGTGAAATTACAATTTGAACATATAATTCAACCACAGAAATGACCCCAGTGGGTACCAATAATAACATCATATGTCTAAGCATGATTTTTAATACGAGTCTTAGCTTAATTTTTCCTAGCACGTAGAGAATGTACGGATAACAATAGATAATTCAATTACACAGTTCCATGGAATTTGACCAAGTCACAATTCCTACGGTGCACGCCCATACGCCTGTCACCTAGCATGTGCGTCACCTCAAAACCAATCACATAACACATGATCCGGGGTTTCGTGCCCTCAGGACCAAATTTAAAAGTGTTACTTACCTCAAGCTATGTAATTCTTTATTCTTCAATGTCTTTTCCTCGTGAATTGGCCTCCAAACATCTCGAATCTAGCCACAAATAATTTGATTCAGTCAATAAAATTTATTAAAATTAATTCCATAAGAAAATATTAATTTATTTAATTCAAAAATCGCCTGTGGGACCACGTCTCGGAACCCGACAAAAGTTACAGAATATGAACGCCCATCCAACCAAGAATCCAACCATACAAATTTTACCAAATTCCGACATCAACTAGACCCTCAAATCTTCAATTAAAGTCTTCAACAAGCCCAATTCACCCATATATATCCCTTTTATCCTTAATAGAATTCATTCTTGGCCTTTAAGCCCCAATCTAGGCTATACGATTCAATAATGAGAAATTTTCACAAACCACTATTGTTTAGTAGTTATTAGCTTGCTATAACTATCATTTACTAAATTACTTCCTATAGCTATATTTTCAGTTGTTATAGACTGTATTAGATGTATTTTAGCTACTGCATTCATGAATACAGTAGCAAAACTCGGCGGAAAACAGGGGAGTCCAGCTAAGTAAAGAATGCATTCGACTGTATTCGCGAGCTGTATTCGTGAATACAGTAACATAAATCTGTGAAAAAGAGGTCCTTTTAGTTGTTTAAAAACAGTAAGTGAATCAATTAACGCGATAGACTCCTAATATAACTCAACTAACTTAATTATAACACACATAATTTGTATTTTCAATTATAGAATATTCTCAACCGAAAATTACCCCAAAACAGAGCAATCTCTAGAGATTCAATCCCGCCTTTCTTTGTTGATATCATTCGTGGAAGTTCTGTTTACTAAATAAACATATGAATACAAACTGCAGTATATATATACTACAATTTGTTGAATACATATGAAAACATAATGCTTAATATATAATGGACTACATACGAATACATACTGTAAATATATTTGAATACATATAAATACAAACTGCAGTATATATACACTACAATCTGTTGAATACATATGAATACATAATGCTTAATATATAGTGGAATACATATGAATACATACTGTAGATATATTTGAATACATATGAATACAAACTTTAGTATATATACACTACAATCTGCTGAATACATATATGAATACATAATGCTTAATATATTGTGGAATATATATGAATGCATACTATAGATATATTTGAATACATATATACATATGATGAATACATTCCATAGTTTACTAAAGGATTATTTTTAGTAAACTGCTGAATATATACTATATGTATATTTTGAATACATACTCCAGATATATTTGAATACATATATACATCTGCTGAATACATATGAATACAAACTGCTGAAATTATACTGCTGCACAAAATATTGAAACAAAGTGAAGCTTTGAAATTATAAACTGTTGAATAAACACTTTGAATACATGCAAATACATGTGTCATTGCATTTTTTTGTATATTGTTCTAGCTTCAAATATATGTTGATTCTTTCGGAGATTTCTCAAATTAGGCTTGTTTCGATGTGTCATTGCGTATTTTGATTCTCTTTTCTACAACTGTATTTGCTGCTGAACCTGCAAATACATGTTCCGCTTGAGTGATTTGCAAATCGAAAGATGGCCCTTCGAAATTGAGTGCTTTGGTCGGTATACCTCTGGTAACCCTCTTGTAAAGAGTTGAATCAGCCATTGGAGAAGAAATTTTGAATTTTTTGTAAAAGCATAACAATGGTGATTATTTCTAAAAAAAATAGTAAAGGAATACAGAAGAATACAGGTGCCAGCGAAAATCAAACAAGTTTAACACTTACCACAACTTTTTGGAGCAATCAATTTTGAAATTTGAGAGAGAAAATGGAGATGAATCAGTTGATAATGGTGGTTGCATTCATGGAGAAGATACTGGGTTGGGAGAGAGATAGTGGAGAGAGATCGTGGGTTTAGCAAATTTGTATACTATACGGTGTTGTTTTGAGAGAAAGAATAGAAAGTATGAGAGAAAAAAATATTTCACAGCGTATTTAAAGGTTTAACGGTAGGAAGTGATCATAAATAAATAATTTACTATAAAACCTAAAAGGTAGCTATAGAAAATAATTTTTAATAAAAGTATTTATTTATAATAAATAAGGTGTAAAAATTTGCTATAAGAGATAAATTTTCCTTCAATAATTAATCATTATTAAGTTATTGAAGCACTAGAATCACCAACCAACATAACAAGATTCAAAAATTCACTATTCATCTTCTTCTCCATTCAAGCATCCTAACTCACAATACCCATTTCAAGGACTAGCATAATTTTTCAACCAATTGGTACTTTCTACTTCACAATACATTTCAAATATTTAATCCATAGTTGTATTTAAGTGTAGGGTGGAGAATTTACGTCTTGTAGCTCAAACCCTAATTTGAACCCTTTTGAATGATTCTTGAAGATTAGAGAAATTCCTATGAATTTCAATCCATGTAGATGTTAATACTACCATTAACTAGTGTTAATCCATTATAAAAATATCATAAAACTCACCTTTGATGTGTATTTGAGTTGATGATGCTCCACCTTCTTAGTTTTAGGGCTCTTCTTATAATTTTCAACTTGACTTAGCTTTAGGGCTCTTCTTAGACCCTAAACCATTTTTAATGCACCTCATACATATATTATCATGATCAATTGATATCATTCAAATTACCAGTCTTGTTCATACCCGAATTGATATAGTTAACACCCGCCAATCTTCTTAATGGTCTTAAAACACTTAAAAAAATTCCAGGGTGTTACATCAGGGATAAGAATATACTTAGAAGCACATTGGCCAGTATCATAATTTTTACATGTATGACGTTATTGTCAAAATTTCTATATACCATCTGTGTGCTATTAAATAAGATATTCGGCGTATCTAAGTTTTTCACTGGCATGAAAGACGTTTTATTTTTCAAAATTAACCTATATACAATGGAAGATCAATTTTAACTTAGTTTATTATATATACGGTGACACTAACATACGTAAGAAATAATAAACTTGATAGCAGACATGTATGGTAGATGGCCATCTGATATTAAAGTATTTAAGTATTTTTCTTGGTAGTAATTATTGGTATCATTTTCTGCTGAGTCAAAAACTGAAAAATATTTTATTTTAATTATAAATTTTTGCAATCAACATTTTATTTAGTTGATCACCACATGCATTTCTGCTAGCTAATTAAGATATCCTTTTAATTCTATTCTGCGATTTGCACAAATTACATTTTAATCTAATGATAGAAATATTTTTCTTATTAAATGTACTACTATTACCATTGGGATTGATAACGAAGTGTTCAGGAAAAAGCAAATCATCTTTTATTGGATGCTCTTCTTCGTTTCCGACATAAAGTAAGAAGACACTGAATACTGGATATGTTCTTACTTTATATTTCTTGTCAGCTGAATCATTTTTTATTTGAGGCCAGAAGTATAACTTTGGCAAGCTAGCTTTTACGGTCTCTACTTTTGTCGATTTTAGAACTACTGGTAGTATTTGATAGAAATCATCTCCCAAACCATTAATTTTCTACCAAACGGTTCATTAATAAGAACGCTGGGCAATTATTTCGATCGTTTGACACTTTGCCATAAGTGCTTCATACAATATTATCAATTTTGCTTTCATGACAAATTTAGTATCATTGCCCTGTTTTGATATATTTATGATGGTTATTTAAGTTGTTTGAAGAGGTATATGAAATCTAAAGTGGGTGGTCTCACAATAAAATCGTTGTTGGTAAACCACTTGATATTATTGCTAACAGTGCCATGCCTCTTGATATGATATTTACAAGTAATGCATGACATAGAAATATTATTTCGATTACGTCGGAGGCATCTACAAAGAATAATCTTGTTATACCAGAGTCGACTCTTTATAATATAGTCTTGAAAGTTTGTTCTTGATTATGATTTAGTTTTGATTGTGCTTCCTCACTCACTTGTGTAACATTTTGATTCTTAATAATATACTAACATTTTTACTTTGTGTTCTAACGCTCTTTTTATGGAATAAGTTTATGTATCCTAAGATATGTTTTTAACTTGAATAAGAATTTTACTCATATGATGAATTTAAAAAATAATTGAATTGGACCTTCTTGCTAAATAATTAATTAAAGATTTAATTATTTAGTTTTAACATAAAAAATAATTTATTCTATGTTGATAAGATGTTAATATTAGTTCATCTCTTGTTTTGAATATTTAAACTTAATTATAACTTTATCCACTATAAATTTTATTTTCAAAGAGTAAAAGATTGATATGACATTTCACTTTTAGATCTTTATGTTTGTAGAATTATTAGTGGTATTGACTCTTACCAACTATTTTTTCTCTTTCTCACACATTTATATTCTTAAATATTTTCTTAGTTTCTTAGTTTCTATTTAATAATTGGGTATTTTTCAATATTATATTAAAAAATTGATAAAAAAATAGTTCAAATATAATATAAAAATATATTATGGTGGGGGTATTTTTTCTCAATTTCAACTCTTTATGTAGTTCATTTAATATTACTTTTATTATTTTTGGTATTGGACATTATGGAGTGGTAATGTATTGCCAATATGGAGGATTCTTATGAAATAAATTTTATTAAACCTTCCTAAATATTCTTAATAATAATTTAATAGATAAAATTTTATTAATTTTAAAAATTAGCAAATAAGGTATTGTAGTCCAAAAAATAGGTTATTGAAGTTATGTCCTTTCCCTATGAGTTCTTCCGCTTAATATTTTAGGGCTATTTTGGTATATTAATATTGTATTTACGCTTTTATAATAAAATAGGATCGCCTTTTTCTAAATGAATTTGGACAATATAATACATTTTCAAATTAAATTAGTAATAGGACATTATAATACGTTTTCGAATTAAATTAATAATAAAATTTTTTAAGAAGTATATCCTAAAAATAATAGGATTACATGACTAAAGATATTTACTTGTTCAATTTTATATGAATTAGACCGCCCGAAAGTAATTATACTAATAAGATTCCTAAAGGTAATCATGTAGTATTCTTAACGTGTAGTATTATGCCCTAAAATTAATAGTATTATAAGGCTAATATCTAGAATTTCGGTTATGTCCTTTTATTACGAGTTATTATGCTTAATATTATAATGTTATTTTTGTAAACCGACATTGTATTCATGATTTTATAATAATATAAATATATTTTTAGCCGCTTTAAAAAATACTAGTCTCTATGTCACGTGGCTCGTACGTGTAGCCTATACTACTGTTATTAAATTTATATGCAAAGATAATAGACTTTTACCCAAGACATAATTTAAAAATATTTGTTTTACTTATAAATAAAAATCAAAGCTTATTGATAGTGGAAGTTCTGGATTTTTATAATTATATTTGGTTTGATCCAGATACATTTTAAGGTTACTATATTAAATTAAATTGGTAGGAAGACATCAGCTTGACAACAATATTATCTATTGTCTCCGACAAATATCGTGATAATTTAGTTCCATTCTCCAAAAAAAAAAAAAAAAAAAATTTAGAACGTAGTTTAATAGATGACAAACATTGGCGGTGATAAGCCTATGCTAAATGTGAAAGATTCCGATTTTAGGTCTAATAAATTGGGAGTGTTCAGAACATAATTTTCCTCCATGTATCTCTCAAACATTTGCTAGTGCAGAAAAGAAGCACACTATTCAAAACTGAACCAAAAACAATTTCACATTTTTCTAGCATTTGAGAGCGAGAAATGGCAGTAAGGCCACCCTTCATAATTTAGACGAAATATCCAATAAGAATAGATATAGCTAAATCTAGTACTTTATATGTGGAACATAAATTTATATATAAAAAGTTTTTAAAATTATAATAAATAATAAATTTGATCCCATAATTTTAAAAATATAGTGAGTCTATTGTGTTTATATTATAAATCTGTCTTTGTCTCAATAGTCGTGCAACATTATGTCCGTAATTTGTGTACTTCATTCCGATGCATGTGTTTCTCAAGTCTTTGCACTTATGAAGTTATAAATACTTGATGTATTATGAAAATTAATATTCAGACTCATCAACAATGTCATGTTCATAAAGCTTTAGAAAACTTCACGGGAGAGCAATTACATAATTTTTCGTATATTTATATGTATCTGATATTAATATTATTTATTTTGAATAATAATTTGTTTTTGAAATACATAAAGTCGGTCAGTGCACCATGCACATGAAAAAGAAAAAAGATAGTGTTATCATAATTTGAATGTGTACTTAATCTTTATTTTAGATCCTTTATTTGAACTACACAAATATCATTTTCTTACTACTCTCACCATTATATGTATTTTTCTTTGCAGTTACACATTTATTTATGTTCGGAGTGCCATCAATATTTGGGTGTGAAGTGTGAACACTTACCAATGGTAGAAGAAAATAAGACACGGCAACAAAGAAGCTTAGTATTACTCCAACTTCTTCTTTTTTATCTTAATTTTATATGTTGTAATGACCCAACCGGTCATTTTAATTTTTAAAATTCTGTTTCCCAAAATAAAACTTTCCGTATATGATTTAATAATTTATGATTTGCGGGGATGGTTGGTTCGGGATTTAGAAGTGTTTTGGTTAAAATTGGAACACTTGGTTCCTCAAGTTGGCTTTAAGAGGTCAAGTTTGACTTCGGTCAACATTTTGAGAAAAGGACTCCTGAATAGAATTTTGACAATTCCAACAGCTCCGTATGATAATTTTGGACTTAGAAGCGTGTTCAGAATTTTATTTGGAAGTCCGTAGATAAATTAGGCTTGACATGGCTAAAATAGGAATTTAAGTTTGGAAGTTTGACTAGGGAATTGACTTTTTGATATCGGGGTCGGAATCTAGTTCCAAAAATTTACATAGCTCCGTTAGGTCATTTATGACCTGTGTGCAAAATTTGAGGTCAATCGAACTTGAATTGATAGGTTTCGGTACATAATGTAGAAGTTGAAAATCTTAAGTTTCATTAAGCTTGAATTGGGGGATGATTCGTGGTTTTAGCGTTGTTTGGTATGATTTGAGGGTTCATCTAAGTTCGTTTGATGTTTTGGGACTTGTTGGTATAATTAGTCGAGGTTCTGAGAGGCTCGGGTGAGTTTCGGACGACTTACAGATCACTTTTGGCCTTTGGAACACTGCTGATAACTGCTGGTATTTTCTTCTGGTATCTTTATACGCGATCGCGTAAGTTGGTCTGCGATCGCGTAGAGTAATTTAGGCAGAGGTGGATTTGTTCTACGCGATCGCATGAATGAGGTTGCGATCGCGTAGGGTTAATTTGGGCAGCTGAGAATTTATTCACTGCGATCGCGTGGACACGTCAGCGATCACGTAAGATTGGCCAGTGTGTGTATCGCGATCGCATGTCATTATTTGCGATCGCGTAGGGGAAATTTGAGAGGAAGTTGGGCCACGCGTTGTGCTATGCGATCGCATGAAGAGGGATGCGATCGCGTAGAGTCGGAACCTGGTGCATCGCAATCGTGCGGGACTTGATGCGATCGCGTATGGTTAATGTTTGGGCAGAAAAATTTGTACTACGCGATCGCGTGAGGAAGTTCGCGATCGCTTAGAAAAAATCACTAGGCAGAGAGTTGAAGTTCTGAAATTTTTTCATATTTAACGATTTGGAGGATTTAGGCGATTTTTGGGAGATTTTCAGAGAAAACAACGGGGTAAGTGTTCTTGGTAAATTGAGTTGGAAAAATTTGAAAACCCTCTTGGATAGATTTGAGGATTTGAGGGCCGAATTATTATCGGAATTTAGTGATTTTGATATGGGTAGACTCGTGGTTGAGCGGGCGTTCATATTTCATAACTTTCGCCGGTTTCCGAGATGTGGTCCCCACAGATAAATTTTTAATTAATTTCGAAATTTTTATTAAAAATATAGTATTTTCTTATAGAATTGATTCCAATAATTTTTATTGATTGTATCGAATTATTTTGGCTAGATTCAAGCCAAACAGAGTTGGATAATCGTAGAAAAGGCCTTCTAGTGGATTAAATTGGAGCAAGACGAGGTAAGTCTCTTGTCTAATCTTGTGAGGAGAAAATTTCCTCATAGGTGATTAAAAATTAAATAATCGTTGCTAATTGTGGGGGCTACGTACGTACGAGGTGACGAGAGTCCGTGCGTAGCTACTATTAATGCTAAAGTCCGAGTAATTTAGGACTCAAAGCATGAATTACTTGTGTAAATTGTATTATTTGTTTAATTAATATTATTTGATATATACATATATTGTGAATTGTTAGATAAAAATATTAAAGGATGAAAATCTCATATAAAAGGATGAAAAATCTCATATACTTGATTTTCTGTTTAAGTCAATTAATTGTTAAGAGAAATTGTTCTTCCTCCTGAATTTATCTTATAATAAATATACTCTCATTCCGGAGGTACATAAGAAAATGTCCTCCTTTCTTGTGGAGCGGCCCGAACGCCTCGGCAGGATAGATGCATCTATGGATCGTGTCGCACGTCCCTCGATAGTGTACACGACACTCTGGATCGGGTCGTACGTCCTCGGCAGAAATCGTGCTTAATAATAATAATCACACGATACCTTAATAGCTTATTTCAGCTTGCGAAGCTAATTGATAAATTGAAGAATCCTTGGAATTTAATGAATTATTATGCCTGCTTGTTAAGGAATTAATTATTATTCCTGTAAATGAGATTAATTGATAAATTAAAAATTATTTGAATTGAAGGAGTTTAATTAATATATTGAGAATTGTTGAATTTGAAGAAATTTGATTATTTCTGCTGATTAAATAAATTATTGTAAATTCTGTGAATCATGCTGATTTAGATATTCTAGTTGTATTTCAATTATTATTACTGACTCATAGTGAGTGTCAAAGTCGGTCATCTCATCTCTACCACTTCGAGATTAGGCTTGATACTTACTGGGATACGTTGCTTACTCACTCATACTACACTTGCTGCACTTTTTGTGCAGGACCTGAGGCAAGTACTAGTGGGGGACCTATCGTCTTACACCCACGTTATCCAGGGGCATAGTGGTGAGCTGCCTTTCTGAGCCGTTCTGCAGCTACTAGTGTCTCTCCTTGTATTTTTCATTACGTCTATTTTTATTTCAGACAGTATTTGAGGTTTCTATAATCTACTAGATGCTCATACATTTGTGACACCAGGTCTTGGCACACACATTGGTAGAATTTGGTATTTATATTTTTCTTGGATTTAAGTTTTATTGATATATGTTTAATTATTAGTTGACTTGCCTAGCTATAATGTTGGACGCCATCACGACCTATAGGTGGAACTGAATCGTGACATATGTTGACCTCAAAGTATTAATTATAATTTTTTTCCTACAAAAATTTCTTAAAAACAGCTATATATTAATATAAAGTAGGGACATAGACCCGGTGATGCGGCAAGCCTCATTGAATAGGAAATAGCATTATCTTTTTTCTCCCTTTTTAGGATTTTCTCCTGTTTTTTACCCTTTATCTCATTAACTAACAAATTAAGAAGATGAAAAGGTGTAACTAAAATAATTTAAGACGTGCCTTTAAATCTCTAAATCTGATATCTAACCGATGTAATAGTTAGGTGAGAGAAAGAAGATGAAGAGGTGTAATTAAGATAATTTAAGAGGTGCCTTTTTGGTTTTCTATGAGTTTTGTTAGTTAATGAGATAAAGGGGGAAAAAACAGAAGAAAATCTTTAAAAATGGAGAAAAAAAATAAAGTCATTTCCTATTCGATGAGGCTTGCCACATCACCAGGTCTATGTCCCTACTTTTTAAGTGAGAGAAAGAAGATAAAAAGGTGTAATTAAATTAATTTAAGATGTCCCTTTAAATCTCTAAATCTGATATCTAACTGATGTACTCCCTCCGTTTACTTTTATTTGACATGTATACTAAAAATAGATTTTTATTTTTACTTGTCACTTTAGACATATCAAGAGAAGACAATTTTTGTTTTTTTGTTATACCCACAATATTTGTTACTCATTTCAAATTATTTTTTCAAATCCAATAAAATATGCATCAATTAATATGGGTATCAATTAATATGTATACTATGAGTTTTGTTAGTTAATGAGATAAAGGGGAAAAAATAGGAGAAAATCCTAAAAAATGGAGAAAAAAGATAAAACCATTTCCTATTCAATGAGGCTTGCCTCTATGTCCCTACTCTATATTAATATATAGATATAGATTAATATGTAGATTGTTTAAAGTCAAATTTATTCACCACAATCTTTAATTCCTTGCACCTTCATTGCCATTGGAATTGTTATTGCCATTGGTATTTCTCTCATTTTTACTTCTAATGAAGGATGTCTTCCTCAACTTCAAATGAAGAACGAAATGGAACTTCAATGGTCAGCAAAAGTGTAGACAAAAACTGAAAATGAGTACGATGACTTTTACTAACAAAAAATATCATGTGGGATGGTTTTAATGGCAGTTCTTGGAGATTTCTTATTCTCGCTTTGTTTTTTTATTTTCCTTTCTTTTTCATATAGTACTATACTTTTTTTTATTCTTTTTTCCAACTTTTGTCTTGGTAGTTATTTTGCCATATTTTGCCAATAGAATCTACTGCAGTTTCAATTTTGGAGAAAAAATAAATCTCTAACTTTATTATTTCTCCATTTTCAGATAATTTACTATAATTAATATGTTGAAAATCTCTAACCACAAAAAATCTAAAAATTCAAAACTGAAGTCCCTAAGGCAACATATGAATTGTAACTTTTCTTTGGCTCTAAGTGTGAGATGACGAGATGAATAAACCAAAGAGATGTAGTTTAGTTTGATGGTATTCATGGTAGCTCTTCAAATTTTGCCAATATATGCACGGACTGATTTGATCATTTTAATAGTTTAATTAGATCTAAAATTTCACGTTTAGTACTAACATATATCTTCATTTTGGAGACATGATGCTTAAACTAGATCTGTTTGAAAAGTATTTTGCACTTTGCTTTTTAAGATTTATATTGTTGTTAATTTGATTTTCTTCTATTTACAGGATTGCATTAATAGTTCTGCTATATAGCAGTGCTTCTTATTTTCGCTTTGGTATGCAATAATAATCATTTTATAAACTCTTTATATTTGTTTGAATTAATATTTGAATTCTGTGTTTGCTTAATGGTTGATTTAAAACTAGAACAGTAGTTTAGTGTCAAAAATTTATGAAGCAGATGTGGGATTTGTATTGCAATATAGTTGATAACAAGCACCTAAAAGATGTACCCTTGTAAGGTAATTTGTTGAGTATTTGCTTCAAATCATCTATATGTTTATTTACCTTTTTATTAATTTGATGTATTTTCTTTATCTCATTGCGCCAAAAGAGTAGTTTTTTTTATGTGTAAGGTGTTACCTTATAATCGTCAAAAGATTCACCGCAAAAAATTGTTAAAATTGAATTGAATTCAATGAGATGAATTTTTTTATCTTCCCCTATATTTAAAGTGTTACCAAAACAGTTGGCACAATTGAATTGAATCAATTTCAATTAACAAGTGGAAAGAGGGAGAAGATCAAACAAAGAACAAACCTGTACAGAGAGTGAGAAAAAGGAAAGAAGAAAAAAATCAATCGAGATATTGGAAAACAGAAAATGACAGAAAACGAGTAATAAAAGAAAATATTTGAAAGGAAATACATAACAGACATACTATGCAATTATGTTGCCCCAAACGTTTAGAGAAAGAAAATATTTATTATCTTATGACAGAAGAAAAGTATTTACATAAGTAAATTGATTAAATATATAATGAGACTAATATAATTAGGTATTAAATCCCAGATGATACATGTAGAAGTGAAAGGTTTCTTTAAAAATTCTTTTTTTAAAAGAAAATATGATAATGAAAAATGCATTTAAATGTAAACTCTAATTCTTAAATGATATTTATGTTTGTGATTTCATTAATGTATTAAAAAAATTCTCTATTAAATTTATAATAAATATTATTTCTTAAAGATATGGATGCTTTTCATACCGCGCGAAGCGCAAATAATTTTACTAGTTTAAAGAATATAAGTCGGTTCCCATTCTTAATAGTCATTCTTCTCCCAATGAAGTTAGATTCTTTACTGATCTCTTTATACAAAAATCATATCCCAACTCAACTTAAATTGCCTTCGAACAATTTTGCCGAAATAATGGTTTTTTATTAAAAGTTAATTGTTTGTAATTTTATTCCAAGTGCTATAAATGCATATTCCAACTGATATTTATATTGCTTTCACAATTCAACTAAAATAATGAAAATCATGAAATGTAATGTGATTACAATTTTACCCAGACATAAAATGCTCTTACGAATAATAATAAAAAGTGATAAAAAATATGTCAACACTTAATTGCTTCATTGACTCTTGAGAATTACCCTTGGTTAGAAAATTTATACTCTTTTGAAACTATATATTTTTGAGTCAATCTAGAGACAATAAGAAAACCAGAAAGAATTATGTGTGTGATGCTTTACATTATCTATGCAGTTAAGCTATTAAATTGAACTCATATGGTATTATCTATTATGCAGTTAAGCTATTAAATTGAACTCATCTGGTATTATCCATCTAAATTATTATAAAAGTATGAATATAATGTCGGTTTGCAAAAATGAGCTTATAATATTAAGTATAATAACTCATAATAAAAGGACATAGCTGAAATTCTAGATATTAGCCTTATAATCCTGTTAGTTTTAGGATATAATACTACGCGTTAATATTTAGGACTTTAAAATTAACTAAATTTTGGTTAGTAAATCTTCCCTTATTGAACTAGGTAAGAATTCTTAAATAAAACATTAAATTTAACCTTGTATTGGAAGAACTTAAAGAGAGAATGGTCTAAATACGTATGGAAAGGCTTTGAAAAAATTTGAAGTTAAAAAATCGAAAGATTATAAACTCAAGAGTCCACTTTGACTCAACGTTTTAAAAACTAATAATAGTATATATATATATATATATATATATATATATATATATATATATATATATATATATATATATATATTACCTTCTTTATTTATATTAGAAATTGAAGGAATGTTTTTTTTTTATTTTGAACAAAATACAGTTCCTTCATAAAAGTTGTAGTTGCATTTTATGTCGATTTTAATTAAAATTATTTTTAAAATTATTTTAGTTTATTTGTTGTTTGATCTTCATGATTTTTTCTATCTTTAATTATTTAAATAGAATCAACATTTAACATTTACAGAAAATTTTATTTACTTTTCATCTCATAAATCAAACATGTTGTTTAATGTAAAATTTAGAGTTTCCAACATTGAATAGTTATTGATAGGGTACATTGTAATGACCCAACCGGTCATTTTGACTTTTAGAACCATGTTCCCTAAAATAAAACTTCTCGTATGTGCTTTTACTAATTTATGACTTGCGGGGATGGTTGGTTCACGATTTGGAAGTGTTTGGGTTGAAATCGGAATATTTGATTCTTTAAGATGGCTTTAAAAGGCCAAGTTTGACTTCGGACAATATTTCGAGAAAACGATACCGGAATAGAATTTTGACGATTTCAACAGCTCCGTATGGTGATTTTGGACTTAGGAGCGTATTCAGAATTTTATTTGGAAGTCCGTAGTTAAATTAGGCTTAAAATGGCTAAAATAAGAATTTAAGGTTGGATGTTTGACCGGGGAGTTGACTTTTTAATATCGGGGTCAGAATCCAGTTTCAAAAATTTTCATAGCTCCGTTATGTCATTTATGACTTGTGTACAAAATTTGAATTCAATCGGAGTTGATTTGATAGGTTTCGTCATCGAATGTAGAAGTTTGAAATTTTAAATTTCATTAAGCTTGAATTGGAGCATAATTCGTGGTTTTAACGTCGTTTTATGTGATTTGAGGTTTCAAATAAGTTCGTATAATATTTTAGGACTTGTTGGTATAATTGGTTGAGGTCCCGAGGGCCTCAGGTGAGTTTCGGATGGTTAACGGATCAAGAATTTGACTTAAAAAGTTGCTGCAATTTTTTCTCTTCTGCTGCATATTCTGGGCTGTGATTTCGTAACTTTCGTCGGATTTCGAGACGTGGGTCCCACAGACAAAATTTTAATTAATTTTGAATTTTTATTAAAAAATATAGTATTTTCTTATGAAATTGATTCCTATAATTGTTAGTGATTGTATCGAATTATTTTTGGCTAGATTCAAACCAGACAGAGTTGGATAATCGTGGAAAAGACCTTCTATTGGATTAAATTGGAGCAAGACGAGGTAAGTATCTTGTCTAATCTTGTGAGGGGAAAATTACCTCATAGGTGATTAAAATTTAATAATTGTTGTTAATTATGGGGGCTACGTACGCACGAAGGAGATTCCATGCGTAGCTACTATTAATGCTAAAGTCCGAGTAGTTTAGGACTCAAAGCATGAATTACTTGTGTAAATTGTATTCTTTATTTAAATTAATATTATTTGATATATATATATATATATATATATATATATATATATATATATATATATATATATATATTTGTGAATTGTGAATTATTAGATAAAAATATTAAAGGATGGAAATCTCATATATTTGAGTCTTTGTTTAAATTAATTAATTTTTAAGAGAAATTGTTCTTCCTCCTGAATTTATCTTATAATAAATATACTCTCATTCCGGAGGTACATAAGAAATTGTCCTCCTTTCTTGTGGAGCGGGCCGAACGCTTCAGCAGGATAGATGCATCTATGGATCGTGCCGCATATCCCTCGGTAGTATACATGAAACTCTGGATCGGGCCATACGAACTCGGCAGAAATCGTGCTTAATAATAATAATTACACGATACTTTGATAGTTTATTGTAGCTTGTGAAGCTAATTGATAAATTGAAAATCTTTGGAATTTAAAGAATTATTATTCCTGCTTGTTAAGGAATTATTGTTATTTTTGTAAATGAAACTAATTGATAAATTTGGAAATTTGTTGGAATTGAAGGAATTTAATTATTTCTGTTGGTTAAATAAATTATTGTTATATTCTGTGAATCATGCTAATTTAGATATTCTAGTTTTATTTCAATTATTATTATTGACCCATAGTGAGTGTCAAAGTCGGTCATCTCGTCTCTACCACTTCGAGATTAGGCTTGATACTTACTGGGTACACGTTGTTTACGTACTCATACTACACTTGCTGCACTTTTTGTGCAGGACCTGAGGCAAGTACTAGTGGGGGACCTATCGCCTTACACCTACATTATTCAGAGGCATAGTGGTGAGCTGCCTATTCTGAGCCGTTCTGCAGCTACCAGTGTCCCTTCTTATATTTACATTCTGTCTATTTTTATTTCAGACAGTATTTAAGTTTTGTATAATCTACTAGAATGCTCATACACCTGTGACACCAGGTCTTGGCACACACATTGGTTGAATTAAGAGTTGCTTATTTTCTTGGTTATGTTTAGTTTATTAGTTGGCTGGCCTAATTATAGTGTTGGGCGCCATCACGACCTATAGGTGAAATTGAGTTGTGACGAACAAGGTATCAGAGCACTAGGTTCATGTAGGTCTCACAAGTTATGAGCAGACCTAATAGAGTCTTGCGGATCGGTACAGAGACGTCTGTACTTATCTTCGAGAGGCTATAGGGTGTTAGGAAACTACCTTTCTTCATATTCCATCGTACAATTAATGTAGTACTAAATATCCTTCTTTTATTCTCTCACAGATAGTGAGAACACGCTCTAATGAGGTTCCAGACCAGGGAAGAGCTACTCCCCCCAGTTGCTAGAGGCTGAGGGAGGGCTCCAGCCCATGGTAGAGGGCAAGGACATCCTAGGACTGTTCTAGTTATGCCGCCAGTGGGTCTAGTAGAGAATCCCATTATTGAGGAACAGGGTGAGGTGCTTGTGGCAGAGCCAGCTCCGGTGGATTTCACATCTGCACCGGGATTTCAGGATGTCATGGGTCGTATGCTGCAGTTCATGGACAATATGACCCAGGCCGGTTTATTTCCAGTAGACCCAGCCATATCTCAGGCGGGCGGAGGAGCACAGACCCCTACCGAACAGGCTTATGGACATGCAACTGCTATATATCAGACCCAGGGTGCACTACCCGTGGGTGGAGCCCAGCCAGTGGCAGCAGCTACACCTGAGCCCAGGCCAGCTGCAACTGCTGATCTGCAAAAACTATTGGACAGATGGACTATACTACATCCTCCTGTCTTTGGGGGTGAGCGACATGAGGATCCCCAGGATCTCATTGATCGGTGCAAGGATAGACTGTACAACATGAGAATATTGGAGTCTCATGGGGTAGACTTTGCTGCTTTTCATTTAGAGGGCAGAGCCCGTAGATGGTGGCAGTCTTATGTTCTTGGCAAACCAGCAGATTCTCCTCCCATGACTTGGGACAGGTTCACCCGTATCTTCCTGGACAAGTATATTCCACCCTCCCAGAGGGAAGAGTTGAGGTTTCAGTTTGAACAGCTGCAGTAGGGTCAGATGTCACTGATCGATTATGATGCGAGGTTTTCTGAGTTATCTCGCCATGCACTTATGATACTCCCTACTGAGGCGGAGAGAGTGCGGAGGTTTGTTGTGGGTTTACATACTGGCATTCAGGCCACTATGGCTCGAGAGGTTGAGATGGGTACTTCTTATGAGCTAGTGGTGGAGATAGCCCGCAAGATTGAGGGTGTACGTTTGCGGAGCCGAGAGCAGGTTACGAGAGATAAGCAGTTCAGGTATTCTGGAGAGTTCAGAGGTGCTCCGTCTGGGGGCAGAGGTCAGTTCGTGAGAGGGCAGTCCATCCGGCCCCCATATCCAGCACCACTGCCTCCTCGAGGTGCTCCAGTGCGACCCTATCTCAGTGCTATACCAGAGAGTTCTTATCTCCCACCAGCTATTCAACGTTCTTCTAGTGGGTATTCAGGTCACCAGGGCCAGACTTCTAGTCAGCAGCTTATCGCACCGAAAAGTTGTTACGAGTGCGGGGATCCCAGTCACGTACGGAGATTCTGCCCCAGACTGCGGGGTAGACCAGTACAGTAGGGTCAGCAGCCTATGATTACCGCACCAGTTTCTCTACCACCAGTAGTCCGACCACCAAGAAGTGGAGGACAGGTGGGTAGGGGTTGTCCTAGAGGTGGAGGTCAGCCAGGCGAAGGCGAGCCAATTTGCGATCCATCTCGGTTCTATGCTTTTCCGGCTAGACCAGATGCAGAGGCCTCAGATGCCGTGATTACAGGTATTATTTCTGTTTGCAGCAAAGATGCCTCAATATTATTTGATCCAGGATCTACGTATTCATATGTGTCATCTCTATTTGCTCCATTCCTGGGTGTTTCTCATGAGTCCTTGAGTACTCCTATTTATGTGTCCACTCTTGTGGGTGATTCTGTTGTTGTGAACCATATCTACCAGTCCTGTATTATTACATTCTGTAGTTATGAAACTAGAGCAGATCTCCTATTGCTAGAGATGACCGATTTTGAAATTATTCTAGGCATGGACTGGTTATCTCCATATCATGCTATTCCAGATTGTCATGCCAAGACTGTTACCTTGGCTATTCCAGCATTGCCTAAGCTGGAGTGGAAGGGTTCGCCTTGGTTGAGAAGGGTTGTTTGACTTATCTAGCGTATGTTTGGGATACTACTGCAGAGACTCCGGCTATTGATTCAGTGCCTGTAGTTCGGGAGTTCTCCGATATATTTACTTCAGATCTTCCAAGTATGCCACCAGATCGTGATATTGATTTCTGTATTGACTTGGCTCCAGATACCCAGCCTATATCTATCCCACCGTATCACATGGCTCCGAAAGAATTGAAAGAATTAAAAGAACAGCTTGAAGAGTTACTAGCCAAAGGGTTTGTCAGACCGAGTATATCGCCTTGGGGTGCACCGGTATTATTTGTGAAGAAAAAGGATGGAACAATGCGGATGTGTATTGATTATCGCCAATTGAACAAAGTCACTATTAAGAACAAGTACCCGTTGCCGCGTATTGATGATCTATTTGACCAGTTGCAGGGTGCTAGGGTGTTCTCTAAGATCGACTTGAGGTCGGGGGTACCATCAGTTAAAGATTCGGGATTCGGATGTTCCGAAGACTGCTTTCCGGACTAGATATGGTCATTATGAGTTTATGGTGATGTCCTTCGGTTTAACTAACGCCCCGGCAGCGTTTATGGATCTGATGAACAAGGTATTCAGGCCATATATTGATTTGTTTGTCATTGTCTTTATTGATGACATTTTGATCTACTCTCGCAGTAAGGAAGAGCATGAGCAGCATATGTGAGTAGTGCTTCAGACATTGCGGGAACAAAAGCTATATGCTAAGTTCTCTAAATGTGAGTTTTGGCTAGAATCTGTAGCATTTTTGGGGCATATTGTATCGGGTGATGGTATTAAGGTTGATCCCAAAATGATTGAGGCAGTTCAGAATTGGCATCGTCCCACTTCGGCGACTGAGATCAGGAGTTTTCTGGGTTTAGCAGGTTATTATCGTCAGTTCGTGGAAGGTTTTTCATCTATTGCAACACCTTTGACCAAATTCACCCAGAAGGGTGTTCCGTTATGATGGTCCGATGATTGTGAGGAGAGCTTTCAGAAGCTCAAGACAGCATTGACTACAACACCAATATTAGTGTTGCCTTCCGGTTCGAGAATGTATACAGTGTGTTACGACGCTTCACGCGTTGGCTTGGGTTATGTATTGATACAGGAAGGGCGAGTTATTTCATATGCTTTACGTCAGCTGAAGTTCCACGAGAAGAATTATCCAGTACATGATTTGGAGTTAGCTGCGATTGTTCACGCTCTTAAGATTTGGAGGCATTATCTTTATGGGGTGTCTTGTGAAGTTTACACTGATCACGGCAGCTTGCAACATTTGTTCAAGCAGAGGAACCTAAATTTGAGACAGTGCAGATGGCTTGAGTTACTGAAAGATTATGATATTACTATCCTATATCATCCGGGAAAGGCAAATGTGGTTGCAGATGCCTTGAGTAGAAAGGCGGAGAGTATGAGTAGTTTGGCTTTCATTTCAGCAGAGGAGAGGCCATTAGCTTTGGATATTCAGTCCTTGGCCAACAAACTTGTGCGGCTAGATATTTCAGAGCCCAGCCGAGTTCTTGCATGTGTTGTAGCTCAGTCTTCACTATTTGAGCAGATCAAGGCTCGCCAGTATGATGATCCACACTTAATGGTTCTTTGAGAAACGGTACTACGGGGTGGTGCCAAGGAAGTTAATATTAGAGCGGATGGTGTTCTGCGACTCCAGGATCATCTATGTGTTCCTAATATGGATGGACTGAGGAAAACGATCCTAGAGAAGGCACACAGTTCTCGGTATTCTATTCATCCAGGTGCTACGAAGATGTATCGTGATTTGAGGCAACATTATTGGTGGCGACAAATGAAAAAGGACATAGTTGAGTATGTAGCTAGGTGTCTAAATTGCCAGCAAGTTAAATATGAGCACCAGAGCCCAGGTGGCCTACTTCAGCAGATGACTATACCGGAGTGGAAATGGGAACGCATCACTATGGACTTTGTAGTTGGGTTGCCGCGGACCTTGCGGAAGTTTGATGCAGTTTGGGTCATTGTTGACAGGTTGACCAAGTCGGCACATTTTATTCCTGTTGTGACTACGTATACTTCAGAGAGGTTGGCCCAGATTTATATTCAAGAGATAGTTCGGTTGCACGGTGCGCCAATTTCTATCATATCAGATAGAGGTCCTCAGTTTACTTCACATTTCTGGAGAGAAGTACAAAGTGAATTAGGGACCCATGTAGAGCTCAGCACAGCCTTTCATCCGTAGACCGACGGGCAGTCAGAGCGGACAATTCAGGTTTTGGAGGATATGCTCAGGGCATGTGTGATTGACTTTGGAGGTCAGTGGGATCGTTTCTTGCCCTTGGCCGAGTTTGCTTATAATAACAGTTACCAATCCAGCATCGAGATGGCTCCATTTGAGGCTTTATATGGTCAGTGATGTCGTTCACCCATCGGGTGGTTTGTGCCCGGTGAGGCTAAGTTATATGATACTGATTTAGTGAAGGATGCCTTGAAAAAGGTAAAGTTGATTCAGGAGCGACTTCATACAACTCAGTCCAAACAGAAGAGTTACGCGGATCAGAAAGCACGTGATTTATCATTTATGGTAGGTGAAAAAGTTCTCTTGAAAGTTTCGCCGATGAAGGGAATCATGAGATTTGGGAAAAAGGGAAAATTGAGCCCAAGGTTTATAGGCCCATTTGAGGTGTTGAGACGAGTTGGAGAGGTTGCTTATGAGCTTGCATTGCCTCCCAGCCTATCGGGAGTTCATCCGATTTTCCATGTATCCATGCTCCGAAAGTATCATGCCGACCTATCGCATGTGTTAGACTTCAGCACAGTTCAGCTAGATAATAGCTTGGATTATGAAAAGGAGCCAGTTGCTATTATTGATAAACAGGTTCGCCAGTTGAGGTCCAAGAGGATTTCTGCAGTAAATTCCAGTGGAGGGGCCAACCAGTCGAGGAAGCGACTTGGGAGGCCGGGGAAAACATGCAAAGCAGATATCCACACTTATTCAGCACTTCAGGTATAATTCTAAACCCGTTCGAAGGTGGAGAATGTAATGACCCAACCGATCATTTTGACTTTTAGAACCTCGTTCCCTAAAATAAAACTTCTCGTATGTGCTTTTAATGATTTATGACGTGCAGGGATGGTTGGTTCGGGATTTGGAAGTGTTTGGGTTGAAATCGGAACATTTGATTCTTTAAGATGGCTTTAAAAGGCCAAGTTTGACTTCGGTCAATATTTTGAGAAAACGACCCCATAATAGAATTTTGACGATTCAAACAGCTCCGTACGGTGATTTTGGACTTGGGAGCTTGTTCAAAATTTTATTTGGAAGTCCGTAGTTAAATTAGGCTTGAAATGGCTAAAATAAGAATTTAAGGTTGGAAGTTTGGCCGGGGAGTTGACTTTTTGATATCGGGGTCGGAATCCAGTTCCGAAAATTTTCATAGCTCCGTTATATCATTTATGACTTGTATACAAAATTTGAAGTCAATCGGAGTTGATTTGATAGGTTTCGTCAACGAATGTAGAAGTTGGAAATTTTAAGTTTCATTAAGCTTGAATTGGAGCATAATTCATGGTTTTAATGTCGTTTTATGTGATTTGAGGCTTCAAATAAGTTCGTATAATGTTTTAGGACTTGTTGGTATAATTGGTTGAGGTCCTGAGGGCCTCAGGTGAGTTTCGGATGGTTAACGGATCAAAACTTTGACTTAAAAAGCTGCTGCAATTTTTTCTCTTCTGCTGCATATTCTGGGCTGTGATCGAGCCCAGGATCGAGCCCAGATATCGAGCCCAGGGTCCACGGCCAGGGTCAAAGCCAGGGACGAGGCTCAGGATCGAGCATATATCGAAGGTCTAGCTCGAGGGCCATGATCGAAGGCAATGCTCGAGGGCCAGGATCGAGACCCAAGATCGAGGGTCACAATCGAAGGCTCAGGTTCGATGCCATGATCAAGGCTATGATCGAAGGACCAAGATCGATTCTATAATTGAGGCCATGACCGAGGTCCAGGCTCGAGCCTGTGATCGAAGCCACGATCGAGGCCTAGGCTCGAGGGCCATGATCAAAGCCACGTTCGAGGCCCAGTTTCAAAGGCTGTCTGGGCAGTTTTATAAAAGAGGACATTCGTCCCATTAGCCATTTTTAACAAATTGGAGCTTGAGCAGAGGCGATTTTGGATAGATTTTCAAGGAAAGACATTGGGGTAAGTGATTTTAACTCGGATTTAGTCTACATACACAAATATATCATTGGTTTCACCATTTAATTAGTGTTTTGAGATTTAAATTTGGAAATATTTTGAAATCTCATAGAAACGAATTTTCGAAATTTCGATATCGATTCGGAGTCGGATTTAAGTGAAACTGGTATGGTTGGACTCGTAATTGAATGAATTATCAGATTTTGTAACTTTCGCCGGATTCTGAGACGTGGGCCCCACAGACGAAATTTTAATTAATTTTGATTTTTTATTGAAAAATATAGTATTTTCTTATGAAATTGATTCCTATAATTATTAGTGATTGTATCGAATTATTCTTGGCTAGATTTAAGCTAGATAGAGTTGGATAATCGTGGAAAAGGCCTTCTATTGGATTAAATTGGAGCAAGACGAGGTAAGTCTCTTGTCTAATCTTGTGAGGAGGAAATTACCTCATAGGTGATTAAAATTTAATAATTGTTGCTAATTGTGGGGGTTACGTACGCACGAGGTGACGAGAGTCCGTGCGTAGCTACTATTAATGCTAAAGTCCGGGTAGTTTAGGACTCAAAGCATGAATTACTTGTGTAAATTGTATTCTTTGTTTAATTAATATTATTTGATATATATATATATATATATATATATATATATATTTACAATATATATATTGTGAATTGTTAGATAAAAATATTAAAGGATGAAAATCTCATATACTTGATTTTTTGTTTAAATTAATTAATTGTTAAGAGAAATTGTTCTTCCTCCTGAATTTATCTTATAATAAATATACTCTCATTCCGGAGGTACATAAGAAAATGTCCTCCTTTCTTGTGGAGCGGGCTGAACGCCTCGGCAGGATAGATGCATCTATGGATCGTGCCGCACGTCCCTCGGCAGTGTACACGAAACTCTGGATCGGGTCGTACGACCTCGGCAGAAATCGTGTTTAATAATAATAATTACATGATACTTTGATAGTTTATTGTAGCTTGTGAAGCTAATTGATAAATTAGAAATCTTTGGAATTTAAAGAATTATTATTCCTGGCTGTTAAGGAATTATTGTTATTCCTGTAAATGAGACTAATTGATAAATTTGAAATTATTGTTATTCTTGTAAATGAGACTAATTGATAAATTTGGAAATTTGTTGGAATTGAAGGAATTTAATTATTTCTGCTGGTTAAATAAATTATTGTTATATTCTGTGAATCATGCTGATTTAGATATTCTAGTTTTATTTCAATTATTATTATTGACCCTTAGTGAGTGTCAAAGTCGGCCATCTCATCTCTACCACTTCGAGTTTAGGCTTGATACTTATTGGGTACACATTATTTACGTACTCATACTACACTTGCTGCACTTTTTGTGCAGGACCTGAGGCAAGTACTAGTGGGGGACCTATCGCCTTACACCCACGTTATCCAAAGGCATAGTGGTGAGCTGCCTATTCTGAGCCGTCCTGCAGCTACCAGTCTCTCTTCTTTTATTTACGTTCTTTCTATTTTTATTTCAAACAGTATTTAAGTTTTGTATAATCTATTAGAATGCTCATACACATGTGACACCAGGTCTTAGCACACACATTGGTTGAATTACGAGTTGGTTATTTTCTTGGTTATGTTTAATTTATTAGCTGGCTGGCCTAACTGTAGTGTTGGGTGCCATCACGTCCTATAGGTGAAACTGGATCGTGACATACATACACAATGCACATACCGAGATTAATCTATCCTTACTTATTTCTATTTTCATGTATTTTGAAATATAGTAAGTAAATAAAAAATTCTTAAAAATTACATCGTGACTCAAAGCTAATGTCATGTCCTAATGATAAGTAACCTAACTTGTCGGTTTATAAAAATAACCTTATACTATTAAGTATAATAACTCATAATAAAAGGTCATAATCGGAATTCTAGATATTAGTCTTATACTCCTATTAGCCAAGGGTCTATTGGAAACAACCTCTCTATCCTCACAAGGTAGGGGTAAGGTCTGCGTATACACTACCCTCTCCAGACCCCACAGTGTGGGATATTACTGGGTATGTTGTTGTTGTTGTAGCCTTATAATCCTATTAGTTTTAGGACATAATACTACACGTTAGGAATCCTATTAGTGTAATTGCTTTCAGACTGTCTAATTCATAAAAAATTGAACAAGTAAATATCTTTAGTCATGTAATCCTATTACTTTTAGGATATGCTTCTTAAAAATTTCTATTACTAATTTAATTTGAAAACGTATTATAATGTCCTATTACTAATTTAATTTGAGAATGTATTATATTGTCCAATTCCATTTAGATAAAAGAGAGCATATATTATTATAAAAGCATAAATACAATATTAATATACCAAAGTAGCCCTAAAATATTAAACGGAAGAACTCATAGGGAAAGGACATAACTGCAATAACTGACTACAATACCTTCTATACTAATTTTTAATATTTAATATTTTAAAATTAATAAAATTTGGTCTATTGAATACTTACTAAAAGAATATGTAGGAAGGTTTAATAAGATCAATTTCATAATAATCCTCCGTATTGGTAATACATTATTACTCCATAATATCCAATACCACAAAAATTTAATATTAAATGGACAACATAAAGAGTTGAAATTGAGAGAAAAAAATACCCCCACGATAATATATTTTTATATTATATTTGAACTATTTTCCTACTCAAATAATATATTTTTTATCAATTTTTCGTGTAATATTAAAAAATACCCAATTATTAAACAACACTTAAGGAAATATTTTAAAATATAAATGTGTGAGAAAGAGAAAAAAAAATAGTTGGTAAGAGTCAATACCACTAATGATTCTACACATATAAAGATCTAAAAGTGAAATGTCATATTAATATTTTACTCTTTGAAAATAAAATTTATGGTGAATAAAATTATAATTAAGATTAAATATTCAAAACAAGAGATGAACTAATATTAAGATCTGAATCAACATAGAATAAATTATTTTTTATGTTAAAACTAATAATTAAATCTTTTAATTAATTATTTAGCAAGAGAATCCAATTCAATTATTTTTTAAATTCATCATATGAGCAAAATTCTTATTCAAGTTAAAACAATCTTATGGTAAATAAATTTATTCCATAAAAAGAGCGTTAGAACAGAAAGTAAAAATGTTAGTATGTTATTAAGAATCAAAATGCTATACCAGTGTCTGAAGAAGCACAATCAAAGTTAAATCCAAAAAAAAACATTTGTGTAAGTTTTGATGATGTCCTTTTATTGTAAATTCATGTATTATGCTAAAGTAATAATATTTTTCGGCATTTAGATGATTTTTGTATTATTATACATAAAATTTCTCTAATTAATTAAATTTTATTGTTCCTTCATATAAATAAATGTATAAGTCATCACGTGTCATTATCAACATGCAACACACGTTGATAGATACTAGTAAACATGAATGTGATGACCCAAAAGGTCATCTTTAAATTTAATAATTATTTATGTGTTCTAAGACCTTAAAAAGCACTATTCATCATTCCTCGACTTGCGTGCGCAGTCCGTATAATTTTTCGGAAAGTTTTTATATGAAAAATTGATTAAAATGGGAAATAGAGCCTTAAAACTCAACTGAGTTGACTTTGGTCAATATTTTGAGCAAACAGACTCGGATCAGTGCTTTGACAGTTCCGGTAGGTCCGTATCGTGATTTGGGACTTGGGCGTATGCCCGGAATTTAATTTGAAAGTCTCTAACTTGAATTATCGCCAGTTGGCGAAAACTAGAAGCCTAAAGGCTTAAAGATTTCAAAGATTGATCACAAATTGACTTTTATTGATAAAAGAGTCGGATTCAAGTTCTAAAATTTTTTATAGGTCCGTTATATCATTTATGACTTATCTGTCGATTTGGTGAAAAATGAAGTTTATTTGACGTGATTCGGACTTTCGGTTGTGAAAATAGAAATTCTAAAGTTTTCTTAAAAATTTCATTTGATTTGGCGTCCTATTCGTAATCCTAGGTGTTAAATTGGTATTTTTATTGCGCAAGCATGTTCATATAATATTTTTGGACTTGTGTGCATGTATGGATTAGAGCCCCCGAGGGTTCGGGTGAGTTTCGGATAGCCTATGGACCATTTGAACTTTGAAAATATCTGGTTTTTTGAGCTTCTGCTGTCATCTGGTGCATTGTGCTTCATGATCGCGAAGCCATTCCCGCGATCGCGAAGAGAAAAATGTGAGCCGTGAGTTTTACCCTTCGCGTTCGTGAAGATAGGCACGAGATCGCGGAGGGTTAGCTCCCGGTGCACTGCGAACGCGAGGGACAAGACGCGTTCGCGTAGAAGGAATGAAGGCAGAAGCTAGGAACGCCATTTGTGCTACGCGATCGCACAAGTCAGTACGTGATCGCGTAAGGATGAGAAAATGTTCTCCGCGATCGCATGACCATTTGCGCAATCGCGTAGAGTTAATAATCGGGGCAGCCAAAATATGCTTCGCGATCGCAAAGAGTTATCCGCGATCGCGAAGAGTAAAATGGACCTAGGCTGAAATTGTTCTATACGATCGCGAACGAATTCCTGCGATCGCAATGAGTAAAAATCTGGGCAAACAGAACTTAAGTTCTGGAAATGGGATTTCGTCCCATTTTTCACCATTTTCGATTTTGAGCTCAGATAAAATAATTTTTGGGCGATTTTTACGGGGAAACATTGGGGTAAGTATTCCTCATCCTATATTGATTATATTTCATGATTCTATACTCATTTACATCATGAATACGTGAATTTATGGAAGAAAAATTAGATTTTTATAAAATCTTTCAAAAATATAAAATGAAGATTTGAAAGCCAATCCAATGTCGGAATTCGATAATTTTTGTATGGTTGAACTCGTATCGGAACGAGTGTTCGAATTTCATGAGTTTTTTTTGGGATTTGAGACGTGAGTCCCACTGTTGATTTTTTAAAATGAATTTGAGATTTTTATCCGAAAAATTTATAAATTTATATGGAATTAATTCCTACGATTTGTATTGAGTATATTGAATTGTTTATGACTATATTTGAGAATTTCGGACACGAATTCGCGAGTCAAGGGTTTATTGGATTCTTGAAATTTAGTTGCCAAGCGAGGTAAGTGTCGTGGTTAACCTTGACTTGAGGGAATAGAACCCTTAAATTATTTGTTATCTGAAATGCATGTGAACGATGTATAGGCGAGGTGGCGAGTATCTATACGTCGTCAAATTAATTGTTTGCATAATTACTTGAAAAATCATAAATCGTTTTAAATCATAAATTAATTATTGTATTAATTGTTTCTCTCGTGTTCTTTGCTCAACATCACGCCTTGAATCCATGCTATAATTGCTACATGCTTATTTGATTTATGTTACTTAATTGCTACTTGACGTTTAGCATACTAATTATTAAAATGCCTATTACATCCTTAATTTCCACAATTAATTACTACTTGTCATTGTTTGTTCATAATTAAACTATATTATTGTATGCTTGTTGTCTTATAATTTCAAATTAATTGTTGCATTTATTGGAGTAATTTCTTTTATAAGAATTGGTAAATCATATTATTGGAGGAGCGGGTTGCACGCCTCAACGGAAACGAAAATAAATATATTGGGGAATCGGGTTGCATGCCGCAACAAAGTTATTGAAAGTTTATATTGGGGGATCGGGTTGCACACCGCAACGAAAATTTATTGAGAAAATATATTGGAGGAACGAGTTGCACGTCGCAACAGAATTGATTGAAATGAATATATTGGAGGAATGGGTTGTACTCCGCAAAAAATTAATTATTCTAATAAATATATTGGAGGATCGGGTTGCATGCCGCAACAAAATTAAATGTGAATATATTGTGGGATCGGGTTGCACGCCGCAACGGAAATTGATTGAAATAATAATTAGTTATGACTGCCGAATTGGCTTCAATTGTTGAAAAGAGATACCTGTTTTATTTCTATTATTATTATTATTATTATTATTATTATTATTATTATTATGATTATTATTATTATTATTATTATTATTATTATTATTATTATTATTATTATTATTATTATTATTATTATTATTATTATTATTATTATTATTATTATTATTATTATTATTATTATTATTATTATTGCATACAGGTTAATGTAAGTGACATGCTTTAGCCTCTTCACTACTTCGTCGAGGTTAGGCTCGGCACTTACCAGTACATGGGGTCGGTTGTACTGATACTACACTCTGCACTTCTAGTGCAGATTTCTGAGTTGGTGCTAGCGGCGTACCATAAACTTGCTCGGATTCAGCTACCAGTGGAGACTTGATGTATAGCTGCACGACGTTCATAGCTTTGAAGTCCCCTTCTACTGTATTTTAGCTGTGTGCTTTCTTTCAGACAACTTTATTTCGTTCAGACCCTTGTTTGTATTATTCTAGAAGCTCATGCACTTGTGACTCCAAATTCTGGGATGGTATATAGATATCTCGTTTATTATGGATTATTCACTTTATTTCAGACTTTATTTCCGCACTTGTTTTCTTTATTATTAAATAAAATTTTAAATTGTGTTAAATTGACTAATTATATTCTAACGTTGGCTTGCCTAGCAAGTAAAATTTTAGGCGCCATCACGGTCCCGAAGCTGGGAATTTCGGGTCGTGACAAGTTGGTATTAGAGCACTAGGTTACATAGGTCTCACGAGTCACGAGCAAACTTAGTAGAGTCTAAAGGATTGGTACGGAGACGTCTGTACTTATCTTTTAGAGGCTATAAAGTTTAGGAACAATATCACTTCTTTCTTATCCTGTCGTGCGATTTTATTCTATTATCGATGATTGAACCATTCTATTCTTATTCTCTCGCAGATGGCGAGGACATGTAATACATCTACCGACGAAAAGGGACCAGAGCCCCCAGTGGCAACTATGGCCAGGGGTAGAGGTCGAGCCCGAGGTCGTGCTAGAGGCCGAGGCAGAGGTAGAGCTCAGTCTAGAGCTCGGGCAGCAACACCTGTTGTAGAACCTCAGGTAGATCTTCAGGAGGAGGTCCCAGTTCAGACTGTACCGGTGGGACCAGTTCAGGTTCCAGAAGGGTTCATAACTACTCTAGTACTTCAGAACGCTTTAGTCCGTTTGGTGAGCCTAATGGAGGGTGTGGCCCAGAATGGTACATTTCCAGTGGTACCAGCCGTCTCACAGGCTGGGGGAGGAGTACAAACTCCCACTACTCCCGCTCCGGAGCAGATGGCTCCCCAGAATCAGGCTCCAGCAATCCCGCCAGTTGGGGTAGTTCAACTAGTTGTTGCGGCACAGGCCGGTGATAGGCCCGCCAGGTATTCTGAGGCCTTATTGAGACTGGATAAGTTTACTAAGCTCTTTCCAGTTCACTTTAGTGGTACACCTTCTGAGGACCCCCAGGATTACCTTGACCGCTGCCATGAGGTGCTGCGGAACATGGGTATAGTTGAGACCAATGGGGTCGATTTTACTGTATTTTAGATGACGGGTTCTGCCAAGAGGTGGTGGAGAGATTATATATTGACCATACCAGTTGGATCGCCTGCACTTACCTGGGAGCAGTTCTCCCAGCTATTTCTGGAGAAGTTCCTTCCTATCACACTGATAGAGGATTACCGCAAGGAATTTGAGCATCTACAGCAGGACAATATGATTGTTACTCAGTATGAGTCCCGTTTTGTGGATTTAGCCCGTCATGCTCTCCTTTTACTACCTACTTAGGGAGAGAGAGTGAAGAGGTTTATTGAGGGACTCACTCACCCTATCAGGCTTCAGATGGCCAAGGAGACCGGAAGTGAGATTTCCTTTCAGGTGGCTGCTAATGTCGCGAGGAGGATCGAGATGGTTCTTGCACAGGAGAGAGGGCAAAGGTCTGATAAAATGCCTTGTCAGTTCGGTGGTTTCAGTGGTGCCTCGTCTGGAGGCAGGGGTAATTTTGGTAGGGGTCATCCTCCCAGACCGTTTCATTCAGCACTTCAGGCATCTCCCGGTGCTTCAGGGAGTCACGACCCTATTATGCCTTACTCTGGGCAGCCAACATTTAGTGCACATTCAGCTCCTATCAGTGCACCGCCACTCCAAAGTCACTACAACGGTTTTCCGGCCCGTTCGGGTCAGCTTCAGCAGCCACGGCATCAGGATGGGTGTTATGAGTGTGGGAACATTGGCCACATCAGGAGGTATTACCCTAGGTTGTCAAGTAACAGATCTCGGAAGGATTCTCGTGCCATCATACCAGCACCGGTTGCTTCACCGCCTGCTCAGCCAGCTAGAGGTAGGGGTCAAGCAGCTAGAGGTGGAGGTCAGGCCATTAGAGGTAGAGGTCAGGCCGTTAGAGGTGGAGACCAGCCAGTTAGAGGCCGTCCCAGAGACGCAATTTAGAGTGGTGGGGGCCAGTCCCGATTTTATGCTTTTCTAACTAGGCTTGAGGTCAAGTCATCCGATACCGTGATCACAGGTATTATTCCAGTTTTCCATAGAGATGCTTCAGTTATATTTGATCCAGGATCTACTTATTCCTATGTGTCCTCCTATTTTGCTTCGTATTTGGTTGTGACTTGTGATTCTCTGAGTGCTTTTGTGTGTGTATCTACACCGGTGGGAGACTCTGTTGTAGTAGACTATGTCTATCGTTCGTGTGTGATTACTATTGGTAGTTTTGAGACTAGTGTGGATCTTTTACTTCTTGATATGGTAGATTTTGATGTCATCTTGGGTATGGATTGGCTGTCACCTTATCATGCTATATTGGATTATCATGCCAAGACGGTGACCCTAGAGTGGAAAGGAACTCCTGTTTATTCTACCAGTAGGGTTATTTCTTATATGAAGGCTCGGTGTATGGTCGAGAAAGGGTGTCTAGACTATTTGGCTTATATTCATGACCCCAATGCGAATGTTCCTTCTATGGACTCAGTACCAGTTGTTCGTGAATTTCCAGAAGTATTTCCTGCAGATTTGCCAGGGATGCCACCTAACAGAGATATTGACTTCTGTATTGATTTAGCTCCGGGCACTCAGCCCATTTCTATCCCACCATACCGTATGGCCCCGCCGGAGTTGAAAGAATTGAAGGAGCAGTTACAAGACTTGCTTGATCAGGGATTCATTAGACCCAGTGTTTCGCCCTGGGGTGCACCGGTATTATTTGTAAAGAAGAAAGATGGTTCTATGCGGATGTGTATAGATTGTCGTCAGCTGAATAAGGCCACTATCAAAAGCAAATATCCGTTTCCAAGGATTGATGACTTATTCAATAAGCTTCAGGGTGCCAAGGTGTTTTCGAAGATCGATTTGAGGTCTGGTTACCATCAGTTGAATATTAGGGCATCTGATGTCCCTAAGACAGCTTTTTGGACTCGGTATGGGCATTACGAATTCCTAGTGATGTCATTTGGGTTGACAAATGCCCTAGCAACATTTATGGATTTGATGAATCGGGTGTTCAAACCATATTTGGATTCTTTTGTGGTTGTATTCATTGATGATATCTTGATTTACTCCAGCAGTCGAGAGGACCATGAGCAGTATTTTCAAAATGTGAATTTTGGTTAGACTCAGTTGCCTTATTGGGGCATGTTGTATCGGCAGAAGGCATAAAAGTGGATCCTAAGAAGATTGAGGCTGTTCAGAATTGGCCTAGACCTACTTCAGTTATAGAGATTCGTATTTTCCTGGGTTTGGCAGGTTATTATTGTCGGTTCGTAGAGGGGTTTTCATCTATAGCAAGCCCATTGACCAGACTGACCCAGAAAGGTGTCCCATTCAGATGGTCAGGCGAGTGTGAATTGAGCTTTCAGAAGCTTAAGACCGCTTTGACTATGGTGCCAGTGTTGGTTAGGGGTGTTCATTGGTCGATACGGTACGGTATTTAGATATTTCGGTATTCGGTTTCGTAAAATGCTATACCAATACCGTACCTAATTAAATTCGGTATGGTTCGGTTTTTCTCCTTTCGATTTTGGTTTATTCGGTTTGGTAACTTCGGTTTATTCGGTTTGAATACTAACTAGTGCATAAAGTCATAGACGGTAATATTCTTAATTAATGTACTCAAAAGTACAAAACTAAAAACATTTGTTTGACAAAAGTTTTGTCCAAAACCAACATATACTAACCTAGAGTGTAATGACCCAACCGGTCATTTTAACTTTTAGAACCCCGTTCCCTAATATAAAACTTCATGTAGGTGCTTGTAATGATTTATGACTTGCGGGGATGGTTGGTTCGGGATTTGGAAGTGTTTGAGGTGAAACCGGAACACTTGGTTCCTTAAGTTGGCCTTAATGTGCTAAGTTTGACTTCGGTCAATATTTTTGGAAAATTACCCCGGAATAGAATTTTGATGATTCCAACAGCTCCGTATGGTGATTTTGGACTTAGGAGCATGATCGGAATTTTATTTGAAAGTTCGTAGTGAAATTAGGCTTGAAATGGCTAAAATAGGAATTTAAAGTTTGAAAGTTTGACCGGGGAGTTGACTTTTTGATACCGGAGTCGGAATCCAGTTCTGAAATTTTTCATAGCTCCGTTATATAATTTATGACTTGTGTGTTAAATTTGAGGTCAATCAGAGTTGATTTGATAAGTTCCTACATTGAATGTAGAAGTTGAAAACTCTTAGTTTCATTAAGCTTGAATTGGGGTATGATTCATGGTTTTAGCGTTGTTTGATGTGATTTAGAGGTTCGACTATGTTCGTATGATGTTTTAGGACTTGTTGGTATATTTGTTTGAGGTCCCGAGGGCCTCGGGTGAGTTTCGGATGGTTAACGGATGAAAAGTTAGACTTAAAAAGCTGCTGCAATTTTCTCTTCTGCTACATATTCTGGGCTGTGATCGAGCCCCAGATATCGAGCCTCAGATCGAGCCCCAGATATCAAGCCCACGATCGAGGCCTGAGTCGAAGCCAGGGATGAGGCTCAGTATCGAAGCCTCGATCGAAGGCAAGGCACGAGGGCATGATCGAAGGTAAGGCTCGAGGGCTAGGATCGAGACCCATGCTCGATGCCCTGATCGAAGGCTCAAGCTCGATGCAATGATTGAGGCTATGATCGAAGGCCCAACCTCGATACCCTGATCGAGGCCATGACCAGGTCCCTGAGATCGAGCTCCCTGAGACCGAGCTCCTTGAGATCGAGCTCCTTGATCGAACTCCCTGAGATCGAGCTCCCGAGATCGAGCTCCCCTGATCGAGCTCCTTGATCGAACTGGGCAGAGCTGTAAGTTATAAAAACAGAGGACATTCGTCCCATTTGCCATTTTTGGCGAACTTGAGCTTGAGCAGAGACGACTTTTGGTAGATTTTCAAGGGAAAAATATTGGGGCAAGTGATTCTAACTCGGATTTGGTCTACATATACAAGTATATCATTGTTTTCACAATTTAATTAGTGTTTTGAGATTGAAATTTGAAAAAGTTTAGAAATCTCATAGAAACGAAATTTTGAGATTTCGGTATCGATTCGGAGTCGGATTTGAGTGAAACTGGTATGGTTGGACTCGTAATTGAATGGGTTGTCGGATTTCGTAACTTTCGTCGGATTCCGAGATGTGGGCCCCGCGGGCAAATTTTTAATTAATTTCGGGATTTTTATCAAAAATGTAGTATTTCCTTATAGAATTGATTCCTATAATATTTAGTGATTGTATCAAATTATTTTGACTAGATTCGAGCCAGACAGAGTTGGATAATCGTGAAAAAGGCCTTATAGTGGATTAAATTAGAGCAAGACGAGGTAAGTCTCTTGTCTAATCTTGTGAGGGGGAAATTACCTCATAGGAGATTAAAAATTAAATAATTGTTGCTAATTGTGGGGGGCTACGTACGCACGAGGTGACGAGAGTCCGTGCGTAGCTACTATTAATGCTAAAGTCCGGGTAGTTTAGGACTCAAAGCATGCCTTACTTGTGTAAATTGTATTCTTTGATTTATTTATATTAATTGATATCTATATGAATATATTGTGAATTGTTAGATAAAGATATTAAAGGATGGAAATCTCATAGGCTTTATTGTCTGTTTAAATCAATTAATTGTTAAAAGAAATTGTTCTCCTCCCAAATTCATCTCATAATTAATATACTTTCCTTCCGGAGGCACATAAGAAAATATCCTCCTTTCTTGTGTAGCGGGCCGAACGCCTCGGTAGGAGAGATGCATCTACGGATCGCGCCACACGTCTCTCGGTAGTGTACACGACACTCTGGATCGGGCCGTACGACCTCGGCAGAAATCGTGCTTAATAATAATAATAATTACACGATACTTGGACAGCTTATTGCATCTTGTAAAGCTATTTGATAAATTGGAAATTTTATTGAAATTAAAGGATTTAATTAATAGATTGAAAATTGTTGCACTTGAAGGATTTTTATTATTTCTGCTAATTGAATAAAATTATTGTTAACTCTATGAATCATGATAATTTGAATAATTATAATTTATTCCATTTATTATCGTTGACCCTTAGTGAGTATCAAAGTCGGCCATCTCATCTCTACCACTTCGAGATTAGGCTTGATACTTACTGGGTACACGTTGTTTACGTACTCATGCTACACTTGCTGCACTTTTTGTGCAGGATCTGAGACAGATACTAGTGGAGGAACTATCATCACACATCCTCGTTATCCAGGGGCATAGTGGTGAGCTGCCTTTCTGAGCCGTCCTGCAGCTACCAATGCCTCTTTTTGTATTTTTAATTTTGTCTATTTTAATTTCAGACAGTATTTGGAATTTTGTATAATCTACTAGATGCTCATACACATGTGACACCAGGTCTTGGCACACACAGTGGTAGAATTTGGGGTCTTATTATTTTTCTTGGATTTAAATTTATCGGTATCTTTTTATTTTCTTTAATATTGCTAATAAAATAATAAAATTACTTGGAATATTATTCTAAAAATAATCGATATATGTTTAATTAATTAGTTGGCTTGCCTAGTTGTAGTGTTGAGCGCCATCATAATCTTTAGTTGGCTTGCCTAGTTGGGAGAAATCATGGGTTGTTCAGTAATTTAGTTGCTAAATTATTTATCACTTACTCTATGAGTTCTATATTTATTATTTAATTGAGGAAAATTTTGATTTCAAAAATACTAAAATGGGCAATTAAGCTAATTGATTATGGTTGGCTTGCCTGACAACGGTGTTCGACGCCATCACAGCCTTAATGGATTTTGGGTCGTGACAGTAAACCTGTCGTCGCGTTCGCAGGACTCGGAGTCACTTTCTGATATTGTACATGTACTGTCTATTTCTATTCCGGAACAATTCTATTTAGGGATTTTTCTAGCAAACTCAGTAGAGCTTATGACTTGTACTACCGATTTTGGGATTGTTGGCTTGTATGGAAACTCAGTACAACAAAATTTGTGTACACACACACACACACACACACACACACATATATGTAACGACCCAACTTGTCGTATTAAGAATTAATGCCCCGTTCAACAACTTAAGGTCCCGGGCAACTTCATAATATGTATTATGACCCGCGGGTGTGGTCGAGTTTGATTTTCGGAATATTTAGAATTTAATTGAAAGAGAAACTCTCATTTTGAAGCTTAAATAGAAAGAGTTGACCAAAGAATTGACTTTTGAGCAAACAGCCTTGGAATAGAATTTTGATGATGTCAATAGCTTCTATGGTGATTTTGGACTTAGGCGCGTGTTCGGATTTAGATTTCAAAGTCCGTAGGACAATTCGACATATTTTGGCGAAAGTTGGAAATTAGACGATTTTCGAAAAGTTCGATCGAAGGTTGAATTTTTGATGACGAGGTCGGAATCTGATTCAGGAAATTGGAATAGGTCCGTTATGTCACTTATGACTTATATGCAAAATTTGAGGTGAATCGGACTTGATTCGATAGGTTTTGGCATCGAATGTTGAAGTTGGAAATTTCATAATAGACTAAAGTTTCAAGTGAGTTCGCACAAGAGCTAACTTCAAACAAGCATACCCCTCATGATATGAAGAGTTATATGGTTACCTATGAAAATAAAGGTTTATATGTCTAGTTTCCAACGCTTCAAACCGTTCGTCATTTGGACACTCGTACAAGAAGTTATGACCAAATTACCAAAGGCTGAAAAAATGCGATTCTGCAACCAATTCTGCGATCGCGAAACTGCTTCTGCGACCGCTCCCAGTTCCGGGCACTGATTTTGCGATCAATTGTGCGGCCCACATACCCATTCTGCGGTCCATTATGCGTTCGCAGACCTGCTTTCGGAGGGTTAAATTTTCTATTTTCATAACCCGGCCCCATTTTGATAAATAAGCTTTGGGGCTTATTTTGGGGTATTTTTCTGAGGGTTTTTGAGAGAGGTAAGAGCATTTTAGAGAGAGAAGGAGGGAACCTAACATTCTAATCATCCAATCTTCAAGAATCAAGGAAGCTAATCACAAGATCTTCATCTAAGAGGTAAGATTCAACCCCTAGTCTTCAATTTTAAGTTCGGGTAAAAGATTGGTGATTGGGAGTATGATTCTTGGGTGTAAGAGTATTATTGTCACGACCCAAAATCCCACTAGTCGTGATGGCACCTAACCCAACCCGTTAGGTAAGCCAATTTCCAACTATCCAATTCTAATGAAATTAATTAAAAGAAATTATCTAAAACTGATACATCTCCCCAAGAACTGGTAGTACAAATCATAAGCTTCTAAGAATAGAGTATACAAAGAGGAAATGAAATAAATACATAGTCTGTTTGAATAATACATAAACAGAGCTTTTATAAATCTAAGGCTACCCTGAACAAGAGGCAGCTACAACAGGAACGCAGGTACATCTTCAAGTCCCGCAACCATCGAGCATAGCAACAACAACAGCTAACATCTGCACGCAATGTGCAGAAGTGTAGTATCAGTACAACCGACCCCATGTACTGAGTAAGTAACAAACCTAGCCGTAGGTTGAAAGTAGTGACGAGCTTCTACCAAGGTCGGGTCCACAACCAATAGTACACAATAATCTATAACAACATAAAGCAAATAATACCAGAAATAACTCAGGGATAAAATACTCAGCCAAATAATGATTTCAAAAATTATAGTTCTTTCTTCCAAATATCTCAGTGAAAACTCAAATCGTTTGCTGAAGTTTCCAATAATATAAATAGTTTGAAAATAATAAATTTCTCCCAAAATCTTGTCAATAATAAATAAGATGTTTCATTTTCCTTCCGGATAACCAGTGTAAAATAAATGCATCACTATGCCCATCTGTCAAAAATGTATGAGAAATCATGAATGATGTAATGTTTTACAGCATGAGGAAAAATACATCTCTATGCTTGTATGTCATGTGTGCATGCCAATGCGATGCAACTCAATGATAAAAATCATAAACAGCCCCTCGGGCAGAACATCACTCATATACAGCCCCTCGGGCATACCTCACAATCACTCTTGCCACTCGGGCATACCTCACAATCACTCTTGCTACTCGGGCATACCTCACAATCACTCATGCCTCCCAGTCACTCAGCACTCGGCACTCGGCACTTGCACTCAGTAGGTACCTGCGCTCACTGGGGGTGTGTACAGACTCCGGAGGGGATCCTTCATCCCAAGTGCTATAATCTGCACGGACAACTCACGTGAGATAATAATAAAGTATGCTGCAGGCGGGCAGCCCTGATCCACACTCATCCTCACAATTCAGGCCCTCGGCCTCACTCAGGTATGCTGCAGGCGGGCAGCCTCGATCCACACTCATCCTCACCAATCAGGCCATCAGCCGATATCAAACATGCTGCGGCGTGCAGCCCGATCCCATGAATATGCAACATGCTGCGGCGTGCAGCCCAATCCCATGAATATGAAACAAAAATCAGGCCCTCGGCCTCACTCAGTCATAAACCTCTCAAGCCACTCGGGCATCTCAGTTAAATAGGGCATTCAGCCCAAAACATTTTTATGCATCAAAATAGAGTCATAAAACTGAGTTATGATATGCAATGAAATGAATATGACTGAGTATGAATTTTCAATTTAACACAATAATTCACAGCAATACGACCTCTGTGGGTCCCAGTAATACTGGCACATAGCCTCAACATGATTTGTAATATGCTTTTCAGCTCAATGTCTTTAACACATAAAACCGCATGGAAAATACCAAGGTTATTTAACTATAACATTTCACATAAACAATTATATCACAATTTCTATAGTGCACGCCCACACGCCCGTCACCTAGCATGTGCGTCACCTCCTAACAATTCACAAAATACATATATTCAGGGTTCATACCCTCAACTCCAAGATTAGAAGAGTTACTTACCTCAATCCAAGCAAATTCTTTATTTCAATAAACCTTTTCCTCGTGATTCGGCCTCTGAACACCTCGAATCTTAGTCAAAATAATTCAACACGAGGTATAGGAATCAATTCCATATGAAAATGCTAATTTTTCATAAAAATCCAAAATTTAGCTCAAAAATAGCCCATGGGGCCCACATCTCGAAATCCGACAAAAGTTACAAAATCTGAACACCCTTTCCGATACGAGTCCAACCATACAAAAATTATCAAATTCCGACATCGGATTGACCTTCAAATCTTCATTTTATATTTTTGGAAGATTTTATAAAAATCTGATTTTTCTTCCATAAATTCATGGATTCATGATGTAAATGAATATGGAATCATGAAATATAATCAATATAGGATAAGGAACACTTACCCCAATGTTTTTCCATAAAAATCGCCCAAGAATCGCCTAAACCGAGCTCCATAAACTCAAAAATGAGTAAAAATGGCAAGAACCCCGTTTTATAAACCCTCAGTTGTTTCGGGCGTCACAGGTAGCGTGGGGCGCTGCCTGTGGCACAGTTTCCAGTATCCCAAAATTCCCAGCGCCAGGGCTAGCGCCCCACGCTACCCTGGGCGCTCGCGGCGACGGAAAAATGGTTCCCGACACGAAAATAGGCATAACTCTCTCATACGATGTCCGAATTCAATGATTCTTTTTTCTATGGCTCCGTAATTTCAATACGGATCTAATACTTCAATCAAAACAGAATTTGGAGCTCATTTGCTTAATGTGATACCACATATTCTTGAAGAATCGACATCAAACATTCCAGGTTCGATGCCGAAACATAGCAAATCAATACGGAATGAACTATTTTAACTTAAGCTTTAAACCTTGGAACTAGATGTTCCAATTCATTCCAAAATCTCATTGGACCCGAACCAATTACCCTGGCAAGTCACACAACAACTGTAAAGCCCAATTTGAGAAGTAAATGGGGAAACGGGGTTGTAATACTCAAAACGACCGGCCGGGTCGTTACATTCTCCCCCATTTAAACATACGTTCGTCCTCGAACGTGCTAAGAGTTGTTTCCAAGCCATCAAATCATTGTTCCATCTTACCACACACGTACCCGGGGGTGAACCCACGTCACCCTATTCCATATAGGCTTGACAACACAATCCAACTGAATTCATTAATTTAACTCTAGACCATAAACCTTGGAATTTTATTTCCAACCTTTAGAATTTCTTTCAAGACACAAGTCTTAAACTTACACACCGTATAAATCCGAACAAGTTGCATCGAGCTATAACTATCACCGCGGATATAATCAACCAACATATTACACAACTCGCTTGCTCGTAGCACCATTCCCGATCGCAGTGACTACTCCAAAACTAACCGCATACTAGTATTAAACCCATATCGAACCAAACCTCATCCCAAAACCTTCGTACCCTATTGATAATAAAAGAAACACGCGAAATAAACAAGTCACGGAGCTCTCTCGCCCAACCAGAACCATAATCGC
Source organism: Nicotiana tabacum (assembly GCF_000715075.1). Classification (NCBI taxonomy): domain Eukaryota; kingdom Viridiplantae; phylum Streptophyta; class Magnoliopsida; order Solanales; family Solanaceae; genus Nicotiana; species Nicotiana tabacum. The sequence goes on along the minus strand of NC_134101.1, from coordinate 13,035,546 downwards.
TTTTTGAGCCGACTTTTAATATTATCCTCCCTAACATACGGTAATCAAACATGATAGTACCCATTCGAGGTCCAATGACTTTATATTACTAAACACAACTATTTCCACAGACATGCCGCACCAATATAACTCAGAGCCATAACCCGTGCCATCTGTGCACCAATACACAACAATTCAAATGTACTCAGTCATGAAAAATGACTCAAATGAGAGAACTGCCCCGCAATGTTAATAAGTACCACCACAACGAAATGCTGAAAATTCATCATACACCGTAGAACTATCACCCGATTCTAACACAAGGTTCATACCTTAATATAGCTCTGCTGCAATGTGTGTCCCTATCCAAACGTTGGTCCATATAATATACCCCGAGCCACCCTGCTCAACATCAATAACCACGGAGAGGCAAATGACAAAAATGCCACACAAAACCTAAAAGAACATAACCATTACGCAATTGATCATGCAATACCCAAATACTCATCACGCTCAAATTCCACTATAAAACTCAAATAGGACCGCACCATCTGTGCATATAACCAATGAATCACAACTCCTCGTAGCATGAAGGAGCAACTCACAGATCATCTGAGAACACGAATAAGCTCAACATCAACCGAATGACACATCCCTCAATAATAGCAGTATGGAGCCAACCATTCCGGCTCAGTGTAGAATACACATCTTAATTGGGCCTACCAATGGACCGCCAAATCAACTCGGGTTACCCACAATTAGATAAAAATTCTTCCGAAACTCCATAATGACTGAATCATAACACATTCTATCATCTGGCCAGCTCCGGCCACAACTTCACAGTCCATAACCATGAAACAATCCGCTCTTGAGAACTCCCAATCTCCAAATCCATAGAACAGACGAATCACCATATTTGATTCCATCTCCACCGCCCGAATGTCTAACACCTCTCTAATACAAGATCATCCCACGAGACATACTTTAAAAATTCTTCCGTGCCACTTGTCAAAATTTGAATATCAGCATTCTATCAACAGTGTGAGTACCGCAATACCAATTTATACATCCGTAAGTTAAAATATAGTGCACCTTCTGAAGTCCGGCCCCTTCTCATACAACACCAAGTAGTAATAGTATTCATCTAGACATCGAAAACTGTTCATGCCTCTAAGAATTTATGACCTCCCTTTTAAGGCTAAACCGTGACCTTGCACACGCCAACCTTAATCACACACAACTCACCGCATCTATTATGCCATCATGTGGCAAGCACAAGAATCCCATTATCAACTTTGAGTCACCAATAATTTACATACCCTTTTAGTTAGAAACCTTTCTCTTGCTTCTTTCCAGGAGGAAATCACAATACATAACACGTTCTCCACACCGGTAGAAACCATCAAGAATTCTTTGGAATCCATTTGCACAACCAAGCCACTAGGACCGAATCTCTCCAACTCATCCAAGCCACGTAGGTCACCAAACCCAAGAATATTGCCACCAAAACATCTGTAAAACCTTACCACATCGTAATTACCCAAAGGACTGATCTTACCATTACCATACTGGTCCAGTCTACTACCCAGTTGTCCTATTTCACCGAGTCTATTCTGAATATGCCTCCACATTGATACTCCTCCTTGCTAAAACACCACGATCTTTAACCACAACTTAACTCACAACCTAACATAGAACCACAACGCCCTACGACCCATACGCAACTGTATTCTTCTTAAGCATCTTAAAAAATACCACAACTATAATACTCACTTTGAGAATACCTTATGCGAATTTGAAATTGTTCTTCTTACCTTCCTTATACAAAAATATAGAATCCTTAGTCATACAGAATTTTCGCAAGTCCAGGAACCATCAAACGCAAATCTCGGATTTTATCCATACACAAGTCCGAAAATATTTTCAATTGCTACATATAATTCTCAAACCCACTGAAATTTTCTCGGGAGTCACCCACTTTGCTCAAATCTAATTGCACCGCCCAAATGGGCCAAAAGACACGTGCCCCATTAGCACCACAACACTCAAAGAAGTAACTCTACTTTAACACCACATATCAAATTCATACTCTGTGCGCACTACATCATTCACCAATAACAACTTACTCATCCCGCGAATTTCATTTACTCATACGTGCAATATAATCCTTAACCAGAAATTTCTTTATTTGAGTCATCCTCGATCTCAACTTCTGCAAATCATAGTTAACCCACAAGTATGTCTCAGACCAAAATTAAAATTTAACACCTAACCATTAAATCAAATTGTCAATAGCAGACTCCCCCACTTGGCTCAAAGCTATAGATTAAAATATTCCATAACTCACAATACCAATACTCTCTTACTGCCATAATGCCACAGTCAGTCCAACGAAACTTCTTCCCAAGTTCATACAATGCCAACCATAAAAATACCTCAATCATCCGCTAAGCTCGTATTCATCCTCTTAAAACACAAGTCAACTTTCTCAACCATATTCAGATTCAAATCTCCACTCCTACACCCCGTCATTAGAAAAGAAACTCTCTACTCACATCATAAGGAATACTCCTACGTAGATTACTCTGCAGAGGATAATCCACCTGCTTAGCCTCAATCTGGTATCTTGTTATACCCTTTCACATTCATAATTACTATGCAATCACTTAATCTATCTGAGTCCAAACTCATTAACCAGACGTGAGAATTTAGTTTTAGCCCAAAATTTAACAATGTGAAAGATCCATCAAAACATTCATACTAGAGATTGTACGCCACATCAATTCAGAAATCAAGCACCCAATGACCTTTCCTTTACATTTCAAGGAAACACTTCTCGTCATATTCAAATCGTCTTAACACATCCCGCATTTACATCATACTCATCACAAAGCCATTCCACCGCTCATCGAGCCATAACTTCCACTCATAGGGATATTACCGGACATATGAGTCCAAATGTACAGGTTACAACTGAAGCTATCGAGCCTAAGCTGCGGTCTAAACTTGGCCTCAAGTCCTCCAGACTGGCCCATCACCAAAACACAAAATACACACCTCGAACCTCATTCATAGAATCACAAGCCGACGATGCACAGCTGATACCGAGCGCTCATGTGCGCATACAAATACGTGGAAGGAATTCAAAGAGTTATATATCAAGCTGAATCAATTCCGCACGAAAAGGAAAGAAAGATGGGAAATTATCCTAAATGCCTTGTAGCCTCTCGAAGATAAGTATGGACGTCATCATACCGATCTGCAAGACTCTACTAGACACTTGCTCATGACTTGTAGAACCTATGAACCTAGAGCTCTAATACCAACTTGTCACGACCCAAAATCCCACTAGTCGTGATGGCACCTAACCCAACCCGTTAGGTAAGCCAATTTCTAACTATCCAATTCCAATGAAATTAATTAAAAGAAATAATCTAAAACTGATACATCTCTCCAAGAACTGGTAGTACAAATCATTAGCTTCTAAGAATAGAGTATACAAAGCGGAAATGAAATAAATACATAGTCTGTTTGAATAATACATAAACAGAGCTTTTATAAATTTAAGGCTACCCTAAACAAGAGGCAGCTACAACAGGAACGCAGGTACATCTTCAAGTCCCGCAACCATCGAGCACAGCAACAACAACAGCTAACATCTGCACGCAATGTGCAGAAGTATAGTATCAGTACAACCGACCCCATGTACTGAGTAAGTAACAAACCTAGCCGTAGGTTGAAAGTAGTGACGAGCTTCTACCAAGGTCGGGTCCACAACCAATAGTACACAATAATCCATAACAACATAAAGCAAATAATACCAGAAATAACTCAGGGATAAAATACTCAGCCAAATAATGATTTCAAAAATTATAGTTCTTTCTTCCAAATATCTCAGTGAAAACTCAAATCGTTTGCTGAGGTTTCCAATAATATAAATAGTTTGAAAATAATAAATTTCTCCCAAAATCTTGTCAATAATAAATAAGATGTTTCATTTTCCTTCCGGATAACCAGTGTAAAATAAATGCATCACTATGCCCATCTGTCAAAAATGTGTGAGAAATCATGAATGATGTGATGTTGTACAACATGAGAAAAAATACATCTCCATGCCTGTATGTCATGTGTGCATGCCAATGCGATGCAACTCAATGATAAAAATTATAAACAGCCCCTCGGGCAGAACATCACTCATATACAGCCCCTCGGGCAAAAACCTCACAGTCATTCCTGCCACTCGGGCATACCTCACAATCACTCTTTCCACTCGGGCATACCTCACAATCACTCTTGCTACTCGGGCATACCTCACAATCACTCATGCCTCCCAGTCACTCAGCACTCGGCACTCGGCACTCGCACTCAGTAGGTACCTGCGCTCACTGGGGGTGTGTATAGACTCCGGATGAGATCCTTCATCCCAAGCGCTATAATCTACACGGACAACTCACGTGTGATAATAATAAAGTATGCTGCAGGCGGGCAACCCCGATCCACACTCATTCTCTCAATTCAGGCCCTCGGCCTCACTCAGGTATGCTGCAGGCGGGCAGCCCCGATCCACACTCATCCTCACCAATCAGGCCATCGACCGATATCAAACATGCTGTGGCGTACAGCCCGATCCCATGAATATGCAACATACTGCGGCGTGCAGCCCGATCCCATGAATATGAAACACATAAATCAGGCCCTCGGCCTCACTCAGTCATAAACCTCTCAAGCCACTCGGGCATCTCAGTTAAACAGGGCATTCGGCCCAAAATATTTTTATGCATCAAAATAGAGTCATAAAACTGAGTTATGATATGCAATGAAATGAATATGACTGAGTATGAATTTTCAATTTAACACAATAATTCACAGCAATATGACCTCTGTGGGTCCCAATAATACTGGCACATAGCCTCAACATGATTTGTAATATGCTTTTCAGCTCAATGTCTTTAACACATAAAACCGCATGGAAAATACCAAGGTTATTTAAATATAACATTCCACATAAATAATTATGTCACAATTTCTATAGTGCACACCCACACGCCCGTCACCTAGCATGTGCGTCACCTCCCAACAATTTACAAAATACATATATTCAGGGTTCATACCCTCAACTCCAAGATTAGAAGAGTTACTTACCTCAATCCAAGCAAATTCTTTATTCCAATAAACCTTTTCCTCGTGATTCGGCCTCTGAACACCTCGAATCTTAGTCAAAATAATTCGATACAATCAACACGAGGTATAGGAATCAATTCCATATGAAAATGCTAATTTTTCATAAAAATCCGAAATTTAGCTCAAAAATAGCCCATGGGTCCCACATATCAGAACCCGACAAAAGCTACAAAATCTGAACACCCGTTCCGATACGAGTCCAACCATACAAAAATTATCAAATTCCGACATCGGATTGACCTTCAAATCTTCATTTTATATTTTTGGAAGATTTTATAAAAATCTGATTTTTCTTTCATAAATTCATGGATTCATGATGTAAATGAATATGGAATCATGAAATATAATCAATATAGGATAAGGAACACTTACTCCAATGTTTTTCCATGAAAATCGCGCAAAAATCGCCTAAACCGAGCTCCATAAACTCAAAAATGAGTAAAAATGGCAAGAACCCCATTTTATAAATCCTCAGTTGTTTCGGGCGTCACAGGTAGCGTGGGGCGCTGCCTGTGGTGCAGTTTCCAGTATCCCAAAATTCCCAGCGCCAGGGCTATCGCCCCACGCTACCCTGGGCGCTTGCGGCGACGAAAAAATCGTTCTTGACACGAAAATAGGCATAACTCTCTCATACGATGTCCGAATTCAATGATTCTTTTTGCTATGGCTCCGTAATTTCAATACGGATCTAATACTTCAATTAAAACTGAATTTGGAGCTCATTTTCTTAATGTGATACCACATATTCTTGAAGAATCGACATCAAACATTCTAGGTTCGATACCGAAACATAGCAAATCAATCAGGAATGAACTATTTTAACTTAAGCTTTAAACCTTGGAACTAGATTTTTCAATTCATTTCAAAATCTCATTGGACCCGAACCAATTTCCCTTGCAAGTCACACAACACCTGTAAAGCCCAATTTGAGAAGTAAATGGGGAAACAGGGTTGTAATACTCAAAACGACCGGCCGGGTCGTTACAATTATGTATATATGCTTGTACCAATAAGGTTTATAGGAAGATTGTTGAGATCAAATAAGTAAAGATTGGGTTGTGGAATGAAGAAAATCTTGTAGAAGAATCTTGTAACCAAATTTGCACACCTAGTGTTTGATAAACTGCTCAAATGCGCTGAAACAATGAAAATCTTCCTAATTATGGTTCACTTTTGTTATGCTTCTAAATAGATTGAAGTTGCTAGAATTTTCGGAACCTCGTATAAGGAAGGCTCAAGAAAGATTGGTGTCGTCCGGAGGTCAATTCAAGAAAGAAGGCGATTTTGGAATATCGGCCTAACTTCAAAAAGTTAAGTGTCTTGCTTAACCTCGAGTGGGAGAATTACCCCTTAGGCATTGAGTCTTATGTGCAATTTGTGTAATTGAAAATCATGTACGCGGGGTGACGAGTATGTACTTGGTTTATATGTGCAAATATCATTGATTAAAAATCCTTAGATGCCCTTATGTATTAAATTAGAAATTATTGGCACTTATTAAATCCTCTATTTGTCATGCCTAGGCATTGTTTGCTGAAATTGTTTTTACATGATGATTTGGTGTGATTGCCACCTTGATTTTTATGTGAAATACTATTTTGTTGAGTTGTTCACTTCCGGATATTTTGTTAAGATTTTTGTGCATATTATGGACGAGCCGTGTGCTCCTTATTGTGGAAAATAAGGTATTGTTGATTTTTGTGGCAAGTTGTGATATTTGAGCACTTGATGTGCAATCTGTGATAAGTTGTAACATTTGAGCACTTGATGTGCAATCTGTGATAATTTGTAATATTTGAGCACTTGATGTGCAATTTGTGATAAGTTGTAATATTTGAGCACTTGATGTGCAATCTGTGATAAGTTGTAATAATTGAGCATTTGATGTGCAATTTATGCTATGTTATAATATTTGAGCACTTGAGGTGCAGTTTATAAAATGTGATATTGGCACATTATATTGTGGGAGTTATGTTCGGGTATTTGCACGAGGTTTCTGCCGTGCTATTATTACTATTAATTTATGCACATGCGGCATGACAAGGCGGGCTATTTATATATATATGTGGGTTTGTGCATATGGCGAGACAAGGTGAGAATATTATTATGCACGTGTGGCGAGACAAGGCGGCATTTACTTTACTATTGCACACGTGGCGAGATAAGGGGCTATGTCGGGGATTGATTTGTGATAGCCAGGGGTTGATTTGTGATGGCCTGGGGGCATTGTTGTTGTTGCATATTTATTTTGGGACTACGAGGCGATACCTCAGGAGATCCCCTGTTGAGCACTTACTTCGGGACTATGTTTGCACTTGCCCTTGGTTATTTTGTTTTCCCGTAATTTGTAAATTCTTGTGTTTTTCGTGATGTATTATTTGACTTAATATTAAGTGTTTTGTATTTCTTGATGTATTGTGTTGACCTTGACTTTTTCGTATGAGACTTTGAGGATTTGTATTTTTGGGTTGTACATTTCTTTGATGATTGAGTTGTCTAAAATAAAAGAAAATTTCCAGTATGTTTAATTTAATAAATTTTATATCCAAATTAGTAGTTTATCTGATGCTTTATTTTAAAGGAAATGTCATTTTTCCTCTTTCAAACGATTTCTAAAATAAACTTATCTTTTTGTTGATTTCTTCCTTGATTTAAATATTTTAACCTTACTTTATTAAAAATAAATTGATCTTGCGGATCTTATATATATATATTGATATTTTAGTACGTGAGTTGTCCGTGTAGTTATGAAAATAATATGGGCATGAGGTGCCGGGGAAAAATATGATGATTTTATTAGTGACACGTGAGTTGTCCGTGTGATGGTGATAGAAATATGGGCACGAGGTGTCGTGAAAAATATGAAAGTGGGATGAGACCCTTAATTTTTATGATTTGAAATGAGGTGTCACATGGTGACTTTTACTTGAAAATATATTTGAAAGAAGTATATTCGAAAGATAATTATTCAAAAGAAGTATAATCGAAAGATATTTATCTTAAAGAATAATATGTGAAGGATTTATTATTGAAGGACTTGACTTATTGATTGTACTTGTGTTCCTTATTCGCCTGAACAATAATTATGATGTTCTTGTTGCCTTGTTGTTATATCACTGGTTGAGTTGTTGTTGTCATTGTTAGTTGTTTTCCAGTACTATTGTATACTGCTATATTGCACAGGTTATTAGACTAATGAGTGTCTTGACTCTACCTTGTCTCTACTCCACTGAGGTTAGTCTTGATACTTACTGGGTACCGATCGTGGTGTACTCATACTACACTTCTGCACATTTTTGTGCAGAGCCAGGTATTGGAATTATTGGACTTGAGAAGAGTTAAAGCGGGATCATAAGGATTCAAGGTAGAGCTGCTTGGTCGTCACAGTCCCTTGGAGTCTTTTCATTTCATTGTACTGTTAATTTTTAATCAAACAGTATTGTATATTCGGTCCTCGTGATCATTCCATGTATTCAGTTAGAGTTCGTGACTCATTACTACCATTCTTGGGAGGTTGTACATTCATATTTGTTCCGCTGTTAGTTTTGGTTACTTATTTAATTAAAAAAAATGGCTCCAAAAATGTAATTGAAATCGGCTTACCTAGTCTTAGAAACTAGATGCCATCACGACGCCTGTGGTGGGATTTTTGGGTCGTGACAAGTTGGTATCAGAGCTCTAGGTTCATAGGTTCTACGAGTCACGAATGAGTCTAATAGAGTCTTGCGGATCGGTACGGAGACGTCTGTACTTATCTTCGAGAGGCTACAACACTGTTAGGAAATTTCCATTTCTTTCATTCCTGTTGCAGAATTTGTTAAATTTGGAATTTGAACCTTTGCATCTCCATTCTCTCATAGATGGTGAGGACACGTGCTACTGGGTTAGCTGAGCAGGCATCCGCACATACTGCAAGGGCTGCAAGAGGCTGGGGCCGTGGTCGAGGCAGAGGTAGAGGTCGAGGAAGGGCACATGCTGCGACTAGAGCACCTGTCAGAACAACAGTTGAGGAGCCACTAGTAGCTCCAGTTGGGGGACAGGTACTAGAAGCACCTGTTGTTACCCCAGGACTTCAGGAGACTTTAGCATAGTTCCTGAGTATGTTTGGTACATTAACTCAGGCGGGATTGATCTCTATTGCACCAAACATTCCACAGATTGGGGGAGTAGCTCAGACTCCTACCATAACTCCAGAGCAGCAGGTTCACGTTGGACTAGTTCCGGGTGTAGTACCGGTACAACCTGTTATTTTGATTCGGCCTGAGGTCCAGGCGGAGGCATCAGAAGAAGAACAAAAGAGACTTGAAAGGTTTAAGAAATATGATCCACTAACTTTTAGTGGCACAACTACAGAGAATGCCCAAAGATTTCTGGAAAATTGTCACCGTATTCTCCGCCCCATGGGTATTGTGGAAGTGATCGGAGTTTCCTTTACTACATTTCAACTGTCAGGCGCAGCGTATCGGTGGTGGAAAATCTATGTAGAAGGTAGACCAGCCGATGCCACACCACTAACTTGGGCTCAATTTTCGGAAATGTTCTTGAAAGAGTTTGTTCCCCAGACTCTCAGAGATGCGTGGCGCACAGAGTTTGAACGGTTGCGTCAGGGCACTATGACAGTGTCAGAATATGCTATCAGGTTCAGTGAGTTAGCCCGTCATGCACCTATCTTAGTTCTTACAATCATAGAACGGGTCCGCAGATTCATTGAGGGGCTCAATTATGATATTAAAATATGTATGGCTCGAGAGTTGCAAACTGATACTCCATTTCAACAAGTAGTGGAGATTGCGAGAAAGATTGAGGGTGTTTAAGGCGAGGAAAAGGAGTCTAAGGAGGCCAAAAGGTCTCGAAGATCTGGAGGGTTCAGTGGATTTTACTCTTCAGCTAGGACCCATTATAGTGGAGGCTCGAGCAGTTGGCCAGCTCAGTCCGCACATCAGATTACTCGAAGTGCTCCAGTAAGATTTTACAATGCACCACCGGCACATGATTCCTATAATGGTTATTCCAGTTATCCGGCACAGACTCAGTATGAGCAACCGCAACCTCAGAGGGGCTGTTATGAGTGTGGTGACACTAGGCACATTATGAGAGATTGTCCCAGACTTGGGAGGAATGGATTTTATCAGAACACTCAGGCTATGGACCCCAATGCAGTTACTACTCCACGTACATAACTAGTAGAGGTGGAGGACAAGCGGGTGGAGGACGCCTAAGAGGTGGAGACCCGACCCATTGTTATAAATGCTATGATTTGGTTGAGGCCGATACACGAGATGGTGTCGTTACAGGTATGATCCTGATTTGTTATAAAAAGGATATTTTCCCTTAATTTGATTCGGATCCGAATATTGAGGTGAGTCCTCCTATTATGCTCTGCTTATGGGTAAGCTTCGAAATTCTGTGAAGCACTCACATGTGTATCCCTGTTGGGAGGTTTGATGATGTTATCCTGTGTCTATCATTTTTATTTTTGTATATCATTGAGGGCTATAAGTCCAAACGTGACTTTTTATTTCTCACTACTGTGAGTTTTGATGTGATTTCGGCATAATCGATTTCAATTTTATGAATTATATGCCCTACCGGTATGAGGGTTCATTATATGTTGTGAAAATTATTTATGAAATATATTGAAATGAAGAAAGAAAGGAAATTGAAAATTTCAGTTGGTACAATGTGCAACATACTTGTGATTCGGAGTTGAGGATGAGATCCTCGTATTTTTACATGATGTGAAATATTTAAATCGGGCTGCAAGCCATGATGGAAGTTATGTAAGGACAAGGTCCTTGTGGTGAAATATTTATGAGTTTAAAATTTTTCCTTTGTGAAATTTAATTGTACAATAGTATTAATAGGGAGTCATGCCTGTTAGGCTTATTTGATAATTCTTGTATATATTTCTGTGCATATTCAGCCATTTTCGTGCTGTAAACATTGAGTTTTAACCTATGAGATGAGTGCCCAGGCGGCTTTAAATATGACTCATTAATCCGAGTAAGCAATCATGAGGTCTTCATGCCTCACATTCTGTTGTCAGTGTTGTGAAAATTCAAAATGAGGTGGCGGTTAATATGAGATTAATTGATGATGTTGGAATTAATTATGAACAACTTTTAAGACCATAGATGTGGTGATGTGCATACATATGATGTGCTTCATGTCCTGATATCATTATGATAATGCAGTGATTGTAATGCTGAGATTGGTGTTATTGATATATACCTTGTGGTATTTTGTTGGGTTGTGGATGTGTTGTTAGGAGTTGTTTTGGTATTACTCTGGCAGGTGGATAGGCCCAATTACAGGGGGAACTCTGCCGAAATTTCTGAAAAATTTGGGAGTTAGTAAAATTTGGAGGATTGAGATTTGCAAAGGAAGAGATAAATATGTTATGTGTTTGAGGGCGAATGATCCTAAGCGGGGAAGAATGTAGCAACCTGAAAAATTTTTGAAGTACTTCAACACTATCAAGAAAGTTGATGTGTGCGTAGGGACGAGTTACTATAGCCGGTTGAGACTAATACCGTGTGTCGAAGTAAAAATTAGGCCTTTTGGAAATGATTGGAGAGTTAGGAAGCTTATAAGAATGGAGAAAAGAAATAATCTCAATTGAGATGGTGTTGTCGGACTCGTGTTAAATTGCGGGAACGTAGAATCACCCACAAGTATGTGTGTAAGAATACACTCAATAATTTAAAATTCTCAGAAAGATTCTTGGCACGTTCGAGGACGAAAGTATGTTTAAGAGGTAGAGAATGTAACGACCCAACTAGTCGTATTAAGAATTAATGCCCCGTTCAATAACTTAAGGTCCCGGGCAACTTCATAATATATATTATGACCCGCGTGTGTGGTCGAGTTTGATTTTCGGAAGATTTAGAATTTAATTGAAAGAGAAATTCTCATTTTGAAGCTTAAATAGAAAGAGTTGACCAAAGAGTTGACTTTTGAGCAAACGACCTCGGAATAGAATTTTGATGATGTCAATAGCTTTGTATGGTGATTTTGGACTTAGGCACGTGTTCGGATTTGGATTTGGAAGTCCGTAGGACAATTCGACGCATTTTGGCGAAAGTTGGAAAATAGACGATTTTCGGAAAGTTCGATCGAAGGTTGAATTTTTGATGACTAGGTCAGAATCCAATTCTGGAAATTGGAATAGGTCCGTTATGTCAATTATGACTTGTGTGAAAAATTTGAAGTCAATCGGACTTGATTCGATAGGTTTCGGCATCGAATGTTGAAGTTGGAAATTTCATAATAGACTAAGTTCGCACAAGACCTAATTTCAAACGAGCATACCTCTTTTGATATGAAGAGTTATATGGTGTGTTACATATGAAAAGAAAGGTTTACGTGTCTAGTTTCCAACACTTCAAACCATTCATCATTTGGACATACCTACAAGACGTTATGACCAAATTACCAAAGGCTGAAAAAATGCGATTCTGCGACCAATTCTGCGATCGCAAAATCATTATGCGATCGCGAAACTGCTTCTGCGACCGCAAAACTGGTCGCATAATGGATCAGAACAGCCCAGTTCTGGGCACCGATTTTGCGATCAATTGTGTGGCCCGCATACCCATTCTGCGGTCCATTATGTGACCACAGACCTGCTTTCGGAGGGTTAATTTTTCTATTTTCATAACCCGACCAATTTTGATAAATAGGCTTTGGGGCTTATTTTGGGGTATTTTTCTGAGGGTTTTAGAGAGAGGTAAGAGCATTTTAGAGAGAGAAGGAGGGAACCTAACATTCTAATCATCCAATCTTCAAGAATCAAGGAAGATAATCACAAGATCTTCATCTAAGAGGTAAGATTCAACCCCTAATCTTCAATTTTGAGTTTGGGTAAAAGATTGGAGATTGGGAGAATGATTCTTGGGTGTAAGAGTATTATGTATATATGCTTATACCAATAAGGTTTGTAGGAAGATTGTTGAGATAAAATAAGTAAAGATTGGGTTGTGGAATGAAGGAAATCTTGTAGAAGAACCTTGTAACCAAATTTGCACACCTAGTGTTTGATAGAATACTCAAATGAGCTGAAACCATGAAAATCTTCCTAATTATGGTTCACTTTTGTTATGCTTCTAAATAGATTGAAGTTGCTAGAATTTTTGGAACCTCGTAGTAATGTAAGGAAGGCTCAAGAAAGATTGGAGTTGTCCGGAGGTCAATTCAAGCAAGAAGGCGATTTTGGAATATCGGCCTAACTTCAAAAAGGTATGTGTCTTGCTTAACCTCGAGTGGGAGAATTACTCCTTAGGCATTGAGTCTTATGTGCAATTTGTGTAATTAAAAACCATGTACGCGAGGTGACGAGTACGTACTTGGTTTATATGTACAAATTTCATTGATTAAAAATCCTTAGACGCCCTTATGTATTAAATTGGAAATTATTGGCACTTATTAAATTCTTTATTTATCATGCCTTGATCCTTGTTTGTTGAAATTGTTTTTACATGATGATTTGGTGTGATTGCCACCTTAATTTTTATGTGAAATATTATTTTATTGAGTTGTTCACTTCCGGATATTTTGTTAAGATTTTTGTGCACATTACGGTCGAGCCATGGGCTCCTTATTGTGAAAAATAAGGTATTGTTGATTTTTGTGGCAAGTTGTGATATTTGAGCACTTGATGTGCAATTTGTGATAAGTTGTACTATTTGAGCACTTGATGTGCTATCTGTGATAACTTATAATAATTGAGCATTTGATGTGCAATCTATGCTATGTTGTAATATTTGAGCATTTGTGGTGCAGTTTATGAGATGTGATATTGGCACATTATATTGTGGGAGTTATGTTCGGGTGTTTGCACGAGGTTTCTGCCGTGCTATTATTACTATTGATTTATGCACATGCGGCGTGACAAGGCGGGCTATATATATATATATATATCGATTTTCGCATGTGGCGAGACAAGGTGGGAACATTATTATACACGTGTGGCGAAACAAGGCGGGCATTTACTTTACTATTGCACACGTGGCAAGACAAGGTGGGCATTTACTTTATATTGCACACATGGCGAGACAATGGGGGCTATGTCGGGGATTGATTTGTATTGGCCTGGGGGCATTGTTGTTGTTGCATATTTATTCTGGGACTACGAGGCGGTAGCTCGGGAGATCCCCTGTTGAGCACTTACTTCGGGACTATGTTTGCACTTGCCCTTGGTTATTTTGTTTTCCCGTAATTTATAAATTCTTGTATTTTTCGTGATGTATTATTTGACTTAATATTAAGTGTTTTGTATTTCTTGATGTAACGTGTTGACCTTGACTTTTTCGTACGAGACTTTGAGGATTTGTATTTTTGGGTTGTACTTGTCTTTGATGATTAAGTTATTTAAAATAAAAGAAAATTTTCAGTATGTTTAATTTAATAAATTTTATATCCAAATCAGTAGTTTATCTGATGCTTTATTTTAAAGGAAATGTCATTTTTCCTCTTTCAAACGATTTCTAAAATAAACTTATCTTTTTGTTGATTTATTACTTGATTTAAATATTTTAACCTTACTTTATTAAAAATAAATTGATCTTGCGGATCTTATATACATTGATATTTTGGTACGTGAGTTGTCCGTGCAGTTATGAAAATAATATGGGCATGAGGTGCCGGAAAAAAATATGATGATTTTATTATTGACACGTGAGTTGTCCGTGTGATGGTGATAGAAATATGGGCACGAGGTGTCGTGAAAAATATGAAAGTGGGCTGAGACCCTTAATTTTTATGATTTGAAATGAGGTGTCACATGGTGGCTTTTACTTGAAAATATATTTATTTGAAAGAAGTATATTCGAAAAATAATTATTCAAAAGAAGTATATTCGAAAGATATTTATCTTAAAGAATAATATGTGAAGGATTTATTATTGAAGGACTTGACTTATTGATTGTACTTGTGTTCGTTATTCGCCTGAACAATAATTATGATGTTCTTGTTGCCTTGTTGTTATATCACTGGTTGAGTTGTTGTTATCATTGTTAGTTGTTTTCCAGTACTATTGTATACTGCTATATTGCACAGGTTATTAGACTAATGAGTGTCTTGACTGTACCTCGTCTCTACTCCACTGAGGTTAGTCTTGATACTTACTGGGTACCGATCGTGGTGTACTCATACTACACTTCGGCACATTTTTGTGCAGAGCTAGGTATTGGAGTTATTGAACTTGAGAAGAGTTAAAGCGGGATCGTAAGGATTCAAGGTAGAGCTGCTTGGTCGTCACACTCCCTTGGAGTCTTTTCATTTCATTGTACTGTTAATTTTTAATCAAACAGTATTGTATATTCGGTCCTCGTGATCATTCCATGTATTCAGTTAGAGTTCGTGACTCAGTACTACCAGTCTTGGGAGGTTGTACATTCATATTTGTTCCGCTGTTAGTTTTGGTTACTTATTTAATTAAAAAAAATGGCTCCAAAAATGTAATTGAAAACGGCTTACCTAGTCTTAGAGACTAGGTGTCATCACGACGCCTGTGGTGGGTTTTTTGGTCGTGACAATATATATATATATATATATATATATATATATATATATATATATATATATATATATATATATATACACACACACACACACACACACACACACACACACACACACACACACACACACACACACACATATCATTATTATTAAGTTTGTATTGTAAAATACTGAATTTTTATCATATGCATACTTTAAAAATTGTTTTTAGTTATAAGGGCATTTGGACACACATTATTTGCAATTCAATGTTTATTTTATAATATTATCTATTATTTTATTTTAATTTTAATTTTAAACCAAAAAGTTCTGTTTATCTCAAAGGAAGTAATGTTTCACTTACAAAAGTTCTAACTTCTTCTCTAAGTGAAATTCATGTCAAACACAATTTCAACTTCAAATTTTACTCAAATTACTAACTTTTCAAACTTCAACCAAATATTGTCCAAACAGAATCATTTAAAATGAATAAGTAATACTCTCTCTGAACGTGCGTTGCACATTTATTGCATATCATTATTATTAAGTTTGTATTGTAAAATACTGAATCTTTATCATATGCATACTTTAAAAATTGTTTTTAGTTATAATGGCATTTGGACACACATTATTTCCAAAACCATTGTTTATTTTATAATATTATCTATTATTTTAATTTTAATTTTAAATAATAATATTTTGAACCTAAAAGTTTTGTTTGAGTATCTCAAAGGAAGTAATAATTTTATGTGATGACCCAAAATGTCATCTTTAAATTTAATAATTAATTATATATTCTAAGACCTCAAAAATCACTATTTATCATTCTTCGACTTGCGTGGGTAGTCCGTAAAAATTTTTGGAAAGTTTTTATGTGAAAAATAGATTAAAATGTGAATTAGAGCTTTAAAACTCAACTGAGTTGACTTTGGTCAACATTTTGAGCAAACGGACTCGGATCAGTATTTTGATAGTTTCGGTAGGTCTGTATCGTGATTTGGGACTTGGGCGTATGCCCGAAATCAAATCTCGAGGTCCCTAGCCCGAGATATGGAATTTTGATGAAAACTTAAAAGTTTAAGTTCAAATAGTCACCGGATATCGAATTATGTGCAAACGACCCCGGAAATGAATTTTTATGATTCCAACAGCTCCGTATGGTGATTTTGGACTTAGGAACGTGATCAGAATTTTATTGGAAGTCCGTAGTGAAATTAGGCTTGAAATGGCTAAAACAAGAATTTAAGTTTGGAAGTTTGATCGGGAAGTTGATTTTTTGATACCCGAGTCGGAATACAGTTCCGAAAATTTTCATAGCTCCGTTATGTTATTTATGACTTGTGTGCAAAACTTGAGGTCAATCGGACTTGATTTGATAGGTTTCGACATCGAATGTAGAAGTTGGAAATTTTAAATTTCATTAAGCTTGAATTGGAGCATAATTCATGGTTTTAGCGTCGTTTTATGTGATTTGAGGTTTCAAATAAGTTCGTATGATATTTTAGGACTTGTTGGTATATTTGGTTAAGGTCTCGAGGGCCTCGGGTGAGTTTCAGATGGTTAACGGATCAAAAATTGGACTTAAAAAGTTGTTGCAATTTTTCCTCTTCTGTTGGATATTCTGGGCTGTGATCGAGCCCAGATATCGAGCCCAGGTATCGAGCCCAGGGTTGACGAGGCTCATGCTCGAGCTTGTGATCGAAGCCACGATCGAAGGTCCAGCTCGATGGCCATGATCGAAGGCAAGGCTCGAGGGCTAGGATCGAGACCCAAGATCGAGGGTCACAATCGAAGGCACAGGCTCGATGCCAGGATCGAGCCCATGATCGAGTCCTAGGCTCGAGGTCATGATCGAGGACATTACTGAAGCCCAGGCTCGAGGGCCACGATCGAGGCCCAATTCTGAAGGCTGCTTAGGCAGAATTTATAAAAGATGGCATTCGTTCCATTTGCCATTTTTGACGAACTTGAGCTTGAGTAGAGGAGACTTTTGACAGATTTTCAAGGAAATACATTGGGGTAAGTGATTCTAACTCGGATTTGGTCTATATACACAAATATATCATTGCTTTCACCATTTAATTAGTGCTTTGAGATTGAAATTTGGGAAATTATTTAGAAATCTCATAAAATAAATTTTTGAGATTTCGGTATCGATTCAGAGTCGGATTTGAGTGAAACTGGTATGGTTGGACTCGTAATTGAATGGGTTGTCGGATTTCATAACTTTCGCCGGATTCCGAGATATGTGCCCCACATACTCATTTTTAATTAATTTTGGGATTTTATTGAAAATGTAATATTTTCTTATAGAATTGATTCCTATAAATTTTAGTGATTGTATCGAATTATTTTTGGTTAGATTCGAGCCAATCGAAGTTGGATAATCGAGAAAAAGGCCTACTAGTGGATTAAATTGGAGCAAGACGAGGTAAGTCTCTTGTCTAATCTTGTGAGGGGGAAATTACCCCATAGGTAATTAAAGTAATAATTGTTGCTGATTGTAGGGGCTACGTACGCACGAGGTGACGAGAATCCGTGCGTAGCTACTATTAATGCTAAAGTCCGGGTAGTTTAGGACTCAAATATATATATATATATATATATATATATATATATATATATATATATATATATATATATATATATATATATATATATATATATATATATATATATATATATATATATATATATATATATATATATATATATATATATATATATATATATATATATATATATATATATATATATATATATATATATATATATATATATATATATATATATATATATATATATTGATTCTCTGTTTAAATTAACTAATTGTTAAGAGAAATTGTTCTTACTCCCGAATTTATCTTGTAATAAATATACTCTTATTCCGGAGGTACGTAAGAAAAATGTCCTCCTTTCTTGTAGAGCGGGCCGAACGCCTCGGCAGGATAGATGCATCTATGGATCGTGCCGCACATCCCTCGGCAGTGTACACGAAACTCTGGATCGGGCCGTACGACCTCGACAGAAATCATGCTTAATAATAATAATAATTACACAATACTTGGACAGCTTATTGCAGCTTGTAAAGCTATTTGATAAATTAAAAATTTATTGAAATTTAATTGCATCTTGTAAAACTATTTGATAAATTGGAATTTTTATTGAAATTGAAGGATTTAATTAATAGATTGGGAATTGTTGCATTTGAAGGATTTTATTATTTCTGCTAATTGAATAAAATTATTGTTAGCTCTGTGAATCATGCTGATTTGAATAAATATAATTTATTTCCTTTATTATTGTTGACCCTTAGTGAGTGTCAAAGTCAGTCATCTCGTCTCTACCACTTCGAGATTAGGCTTGATACTTACTGGGTACACGTTGTTTATGTACTCATGCTACACTTGCTGCACTTTTTGTGTAGGATCTGAGACAGATACTAGTGGAGGACCTATCATCGCACATCCTCGTTATCCAGGAGCGTAGTGGTGAGCTGCCTTTTCTGAGCCGTCCTACAGCTACCAGTGCCTCTTCTTGTATTTTTAATTATGTCTATTTTTATTTCAGACAGTATTTGGAGTTTTGTATAATCTACTAGATGCTCATACACTTGTGACACCAGGTCTTGGCACACACATTGGTAGAATTCGGTGTCTTATTATTTTTCTTGGATTTAAATTTTATCGATATATGTTTAATTTATTAGCTGGCTTGCCTAGCTATAGTATTGGGCGCCATCAGGACCTATAGGTGAAATTGGGTCTTGACAATATGGTATTAGGGCACTAGGTTCACGTAGGTCTCATAAGTTATGAGCAGACCTAAAAGTCTTGCGGATCGGTACGGAGACGTGTGTACTTATCTTCGAGAGGCTATAGGGTGTTAGGAAACTACCTTTATTCATATTCCATCGTGCAATTAATGTAGTACTAAATATCCTTCTTTTATTCTCTCACAGATGGTGAGAACGCGCTCTAATGAGGTTCCAAACTAGGGAAGAGCTACTCCCACAGTTGTTAGAGGCCGAGGCAGAGGCCGAGGGAGGGCTCCAGCCTATGGTATAGGGCGAGGACATCCCAGGACTGTTCCAGTTATGCCGCCAGTGGGTCCAGCAGAGAACCCCATTGCTGAGGGACATGATGAGGTGCCTGTGGCAGAGCCAGCTCTGGTGGATTTCACATTTACACCAGGAATTCAGGATGTCATGGGTCGTATGCTGCGTTTCATGGACAATATAACTCGGGCCTATTTATTTCCGGCAGACCCAGCCACATCTCAGGCGGGCGGGGGAGCACAGGCCCCTACCGCACAGGCTCATGGACAAGCAGCTGCTGTATATCAGACCCATGGTACACTACCCGTGGGTGGAGCCCAGCCAGTAGCAGCAGCTACACCTGAGCCCAGGCCAGCTGTAGCCGCTGATCCGCAGAAACTATTGGACAGATGGACTAGACTACATCCTCCTGTTTTGGGGGGTGAGAGACATGAGGATCCCCAGGATTTCATTGATCTGTGCAAGGATAGACTGTACAACATGAGGATATTAGAGTCTCATAGGGTAGACTTTGCTACTTTTCAGCTAGAGGGCAGAGCCCGTAGATGGTGGCAGTCTTATGTTCTTGGCAGATCAACAGATTTTCCTCCCACGACTTGGGGTAGGTTCACCCATATCTTCCTGGACAGGTATATTCCACCATCCTAGAGGGAAGAGTTGAGGTTTCAGTTTGAACAGCTGCAGTAGGGTCAGATGTCACTGATCGATTATGATGCGAGGTTTTTTGAGTTATCTCGCCATGCACTTATGATACTCCCTACTGAGGCGGAGAGAGTGCAGAGGTTTGTTGTGGGTTTGCATACTGGCATTCAGGCCACTATGGCTCGAGAGGTTGAGATGGGTACTTCTTATGAGCTAGTGTTGGAGATAGCTCGCAGGATTGAGGGTGTACGTTTGTAGAGCCGAGAGCAGGTTACGAGAGATAAGCAGTTCAGGTATTCTGGAGAGTTCAGAGGTGCTCCGTCTGGGGGTAGAGGTCAGTTCATGAGAGGGCAGTCCATTCGGCCCCCATATCCAGCACCACTGCCTCCTCGAGGTGCTCCAGTGCGACCCTATCTCAGTGCTATACCAGAGAGTTCTTATCTCCCACCAGCTATTCAACGTTCTTCTAGTGGGTATTCAGGTCACCAAGGCCAGACTTCTAGTCAGCAGCTTATTGCACCGAAAAGTTATTACGAGTGCGGGGACCCCAGTCACATATGGAGATTCTGCCCTAGACTTCGGGGTAGACCAGTGCAGCAGGGTCAGCAGCCCATGATTATCGCACCAGTTGCTCCACCAATAGTCCGACCACCAAGAGGTGGAGGACAGGTGGGTAGAGGTCATCTTAGAGGTGGAGGTCAACCAGGCGGAGGCCAGTCAGTTGGCGCTCCAACTCGGTTTTATGCTGTTCCAGCTAGACCAAATGCAGAGGCCTCAGATGCCATGATTAAAGGTATTATTTCTGTTTGCGGCAAAGATGCCTCAATATTATTTGATCTAGGATCTACGTATTCATATGTGTCATCTCTATTTGCTCATTTCCTGGGTGTTTCTCGCGAGTCCTTGAGTACTCCTGTTTATGTGTCCACTCCTGTGGGCGATTTTGTTGTTGTGAACCGGATCTACCGGTCCTATATTATTACATTATGTAGTTATGAAACTAGAGTAGATCTCCTATTTCTTGAGATGACCGATTTTGAAATTATTCTGGGCATGGACTGGTTATCTCCAAATCATGCCATTCTAGATTGTCATGTCAAGACTGTTACTTTGGCTATTCCAGCATTACCTAGGCTGGAGTGGAAGGGTTCGCCTGTTAGTTCATTTAATCAAATTATTTCTTTTATAAAGGCTCAACACATGCTTGAGAAGGGTTGTTTGGCCTATCTAGCCTATGTTCGGGATACTACAGTAGAGACCCCGGCTATTGATTCAGTGCCTGTAGTTCGGGAGTTCTCCGACGTATTTCCTTCAGATCTTCCAGGTATGCCACCTGATCGTGATATTGATTTCTATATTGACTTGGCTCCAGATACCCAGCCTATATCTATCCCACCGTATCGCATGGATTCAAAAGAATTGAAAGAATTGAAAGAACAACTTGAGGAGTTACTAGCCAAATGGTTCGTCAGACTGAGTGTATCGCCTTGGGGTGTACCGGTATTATTTGTGACAAAGAAGGATGGAACAATGCGGATGTGTATTGATTATCGTTAACTGAACAAAGTCACTATTAAGAACAAGTACCCGTTGCTGTGTATTGATGATCTATTTGACCAGTTGCAGGGTGCTAGGGTGTTCTCTAAGATCGACTTGAGGTCGGGGTACAATCAGTTGAAGATTCGGGATTCGGATGTTCCGAAGACTGCTTTCCGAACTAGATATGGTCATTATGAGTTTTTGGTGATGTCCTTCGGTTTAACTAACGCCCCGGCAACATTTATGGATTTGATGAACAGGGTATTCAGGACATATATTGATTCATTTGTCATTGTCTTCATTGATGACATTTTGATCTACTCGCGCAGTAAGGAGGAGCATGAGCAGCATATGAAAGTAGTGCTTCAGACATTGCGAAAACAAAAGCTATATGCTAAGTTCTCTAAATGTGAGTTCTGGCTTGAGTCTGTAGCATTTTTGGGGAATATTGTATCGGGTGATGGTATTAGAGTTGATCCCAAAAAGATTGAGGCAGTTCAGAATTGGCATCGTCCCACTTCGGCGACTGAGATAAGGAGTTTTCTAGGTTTAGCAGGTTATTATTGTCGGTTCGTGGAGGGTTTTTCGTCTATTGCAACACCTTTGACCAAATTAACCCAGAAGGGTGCTCCGTTCCGATGGTCCGATGATTGTGAAGTAAGCTTTCAGAAGCTCAAGACAGCATTGACTACAACACCAGTGTTAGTGTTGCCTTCCGGTTCAGGGATGTATACAGTGTAGTGCGACACTTCATGTGTTGGCTTGGGTTGTGTATTGATGCAGGAAGGGTGAGTTATTGCATATGCTTCACGTCAGCTGAAGCCCCACGAGAAGAACTATCCGGTACATGATTTGGTGTTAGCTATGATTGTTCACGCTCTAAAGATTTGGAGGCATTATCTTTATGGGGTGTCTTATGAAGTTTAGACTAATCATCGCAGCTTGCAGCATTTGTTAAAGCAGAGGGACCTAAATTTGAGACATCGCATATGGCTTGAGTTACTGAAAGATTATGATATTACTATCCTATATCATCCGGGCAAGGCAAATGTGGTTGCAGACGCCTTGAGTAGAAAGGCGGAGAGTATGGGTAGTTTGGGTTTCATTTCAGCAGAGGAGAGGCCATTAGCTTTGGATATTCAGTCCTTGGCTAACAGACTTGTGCGGCTGGATATTTCAGAGCCCAGCCGAGTTCTTGCATGTGTTGTAGCTCAATCTTCACTATTTGAGCAGATCAAGGCTTGCCAGTATGATGATCCACACTTAATGGTTCTTCGAGAAACGATACTACAGGGTGGTGCCAAGGAAGTTACTATTGGAGCAGATGGCGTTCTGCGACTCCAAGATCGTCTATGTGTCCCTAATGTGGATGGACTGAGGAAAACGATCCTAGAGGAGGCACACAGTTCTCGGTATTCTATTCATCCAGGTTCTACGAAGATGTATCGTGACCTGAGGCAACATTATTAGTGGCGGCGAATGAAAAAGGACATTGTTGAGTATATAGCTAGGTGTCTAAATTGCCAGCAAGTTAAATATGAGCACCAGAGGTGAGGTGGCCTACTTCAGCAGATAACTATACCAGAGTGGAAATGGGAACGCATCACTATGGACTTTGTAGTTGGGTTGCCGCGGACCTTGCGGAACTTTGATGCAGTTTGGGTCATTGTTGACAGGTTGATTAAGTCGGAACATTTTATTCCTGTTGGGACTACGTATACTTCAGAGAGGTTGGCCCAAATTTATATTCAAGAGATAGTTCGGTTGCACGGCGTGCCAATTTCTATCATATCAGATAGAGGTCCTCAGTTTACTTCACATTTCTGGAGAGCAATACAGAGTGAGTTGGGGACCCGTGTAGAGCTCTGCATAGCCTTTCATCCGTAGAACGATGGGTAGTCAGAGCAGACAATTCAGATTTTGGAGGATATGTTCAGGGCATGTGTGATTGACCTTGGAGGTCAGTGGGATCATTTTTTACCTTTGTCCGAGTTTTCTTATAATAACAGTTACCAATCCAGCATCGAGATGGCTCCATTTGAGGCTTTATATGGCCGGCGATGTCGTTCGCCCATCGGATGGTTTGAGTCCAGTGAGGCTAAATTATATGGTACTGATTTGGTGAAAGATGCCTTGGAAAAGGTAAAGTTGATTTAGGAGTGACTACGTACAGCACAGTCCAGACAGAAGAGTTACGCGGTTCAGAAAGCGCGTGATTTATCATTTATGGTAGGTGAAAAAGTTCTCTTGAAAGTTTCGTCAATGAAGGGAATCATGAGATTTGGGAAAAAAGGGACATTGAGCCCGAGGTTTATAGGACCATTTGAGATGTTGAGACGAGTTGGGGAGGTTGCTTATGAGCTTGTATTGCCTCCCAGTCTATCGGGAGTTCATCCGGTTTTCCATGTATCTATGCTCCGGAAGTATCATGCTGACCTATCACATGTGTTAGACTTCAGCACAGTTTAGCTAGATAATAGCGTCGGTTATGAAGAGGAGCCAGTTGCCATTGTTGATAAACAGGTTTGCCAGTTGAGGTCCAAGAGGATTTCTGCAGGTAAAGTCCAGTGGAGGGGCCAACCAGTTGAGGAAGCGACTTGGGAGGCCGAGGCAAACATGCGGAGCAAATATCCACACTTATTTGGAACTCCAGGTATTATTCTAAACCCGTTCGAGGACGAACGTTTGCTTAAGAGGTGGAGAATGTGATGACCCAAAATGTCATCTTTAAATTTAATAATTAATTTTGTGTTCTAAGACCTCAAAAAGCACTATTTATCATTCCTCGACTTGCGTGCGCAGTCCGTAAAATTTTTCAAAAAGTTTTTATGTGAAAAATAGATTAAAAAGTGAATTAGAGCTTTAAAACTCAACTGAGTTGACTTTGATCAATATTTTGAGCAAACAAACTTGGATCAGTATTTTGACAGTTCCGGTAGGTCCGTATCGTGATTTGAGACTTGAGCATATGCCCGAAATCAAATCTCGAGGTCCCTAGCCCGAGATATGGAATTTTGATGAAAAATTAAAAGTTTAAGTTCAAATAGTCACCGAATGTCGAATTATGTGCAAACGACTCCGGAACAGAATTTTTATGATTCTAACAGCTCCGTATGGTGATTTTGGACTTAGGAACGTGATCGGAATTTTATTTGAAAGTCCGTAGTGAAATTAGGCTTGAAATGGCTAAAACAAGAATTTAAGTTTGTAAGTTTGATCGGGGAGTTGACTTTTTGATACCGGAGTAGGAATACAGTTCCGAAAATTTTCATAGCTCCGTTATGTCATTTATGACTTGTGTGCAAAATTTGAGGTCAATCGGACTTGATTTGATAGGTTTCGACATCGAATGTAGAAGCTGGAAATTTTAAGTTTCATTAAGCTTGAATTGAAGCATAATTCATGGTTTTAGCGTCGTTTTATGTGATTTGAGGTTTCAAATAAGTTTGTATGATATTTTAGGACTTGTTGGTATATTTGGTTGAGGTCCCGAGGGCCTCGGGTGAGTTTCAGATGGTTAACAGATCAAAAGTTGGACTTAAAAAGCTGTTGCAATTTTTCCTCTTCTGCTGGATATTCTGGGCTGTGATTGAGCCCAGATATCGAGCCCAGGTATCGATCCCAGATATTGAGCCCAGGTATCGATCCCAGATATCGAGCCCAGGTATTGAGCCCAGGGTTGACGAGGCTCAGGCTCGAGCTTGTGATCGAAGCCACGATCAAAGGTCCAGCTCGAGGGCCATGATCGAAGGCAAGGCTCGAAGGCCAGGATCGAGACCCAAGATCGAGGGTCACAATCGAAGGCACATGCTCGATGCCATGATCGACCCCATGACCGAGTCCTAAATTCGAGGTCATGATCGAGGACATGACCGAAGCCCAGGTTCGAGGGCCACGATCGAAGCCACGATCGAGGCCCAATTCCGAAGGTTGCTTGGGTAGAATTTATAAAAGAGGGCATTCGCCCCATTTGCCATTTTTGACGAACTTGAGATTAAGCAGAGGCGACTTTTGACAGATTTTCAAGGAAATACATTGGGGTAAGTGATTCTAACTCGGATTTGGTCTATATACACAAATATATCATTGCTTTCACCAATTAATTAGCTAGCGTTTGGCCATAGATTCCCAAATTTGTTTTGAAAAATCTGATTTGGGTGAAGTTTGGTTTGGAGATGAAAATGTGTTTGGACATGATTTTTCAAAATATATTTCACTTTTTATTTGAAAAAACATGAAACATGACTTATACCCACAAGTTCTAAAAACTATCACAAATACCCAATAGTACCAAACAAACAAACTTGCTATCTTGTATATACAGAACCTTCATCAATACCATTCATTATCATTATCACAAACCATAGTCCTGAACATAAATAAGTTTAATGAGAGGCAAGTGAGCAGATATGGTTTAGTTGGTCGTAATAAATGTGGGCTCTTTTACAAACTATAAAAGTTTGGGGTAATATTTAAAAATTTTAAAAAATGACCGTGTCATGTTTTGGCCCAAAATCATCAATTGAGGTGATTTTGAGATTTGGGATTTGGGATTTTGCCAAAATGTGGGCAAAATCTATGGCCAAACATGTATTTGCCAAATAAATCCCAAATTTATTTTGGCAAAACTCATGGCCAAACGGGTCCTTAGTGTTTTGAGATTGAAATTTGGGAAATTATTTAGAAATCTCATAGAAATGAATTTTTGAGATTTTAGTATCCATTCGGAGTCGGATTTGAGTGAAACTGGTATGGTTGGACTCGTAATTAAATGGGTTGTCGGATTTTGTAACTTTTGCCGGATTTCGAAATGTGGGCCCATGGATGAATTTTTAATTAATTTTGAGATTTTATAGAAAAAGTAGTATTTGCTTATAGAATTGATTCCTATAAATTTTAGTGATTGTATCGAATTATTTTTTGTTAGATTTGAGCCAATCGAAGTTGGATAATCGAGGAAAAGGCCTACTAGTGGATTAAATTGGAGCAAGACGAGGTAAGTCTCTTGTCTAATCTTGTGAGGGAGAAATTACCTCATAGGTGATTAAAATTAAATAGATACTAGGTAAGTCGATAATATCAATAAACCACACTTTCTTTTTAGTTTGAAAATATAATATTTAAATACAATACAAAATCCCACAATTACTAATACGAACACTCCCCAAAACCCGGTATCACTGAGTACATGAGCATCTAATATGAATACAAATCTGGAAAAATACGGTCTATAATAGTCTAAGACCAAAATACGGTAAACAAGGAGATAGGGAAGGAGAGACAAGGGCTGCGAAACACGGCAGCTACCTCTGAATCTCCTGAAAATCAAATGTGCGAAATGATCAACACCCGATATGTCCGGGAACACCTGGATCTGCACACGAAGTGCAGGGTATAGTATGAGTACAACCAACTCAGCAAGTAACACTAATAAATAAGGAACTGAAGATAATGACGAGCTACACAGTTACAATTCATTTTTCAGTAATTCCAGCAAAGAATAGACATGCTTTCAAATCCGGCAGTTTAAGTCAAATCAATTTTTATACAGTTCAATTTCATGTAATCCGGATATAAAATCTTTCAGAAATTTCACAACAATGACAGATAGCAATCAAGTGCAATAACAAATGCAAAGCAAGTACAACCACTCAGGCGACAGTCACTCAACTCATCACAACAGCTCAACCACTCGGCTCTCAGCCCTCAGCACTCACACACAATGGGTACCCGCGCTCACTGGGGGTGTACAGACTCCGGATGGGCTCCTACAGCCCAAGCGCCATAATATCCACATGCAACTCACGTGCTATAATATCCTGTACGGACAACTCACGTGCCATAATATCCTTACCTCACCGACAGGCCCTCGGCCTTACTCAGTCCTCAATCTCTCTGGTCTCTCAGGCTCTCAGAAATCACAAAGATCAGCCCTAACAAAGATAACATAATGCATTAACAAATATCAAGAAAAACTGAGGTATAATACACAAGTAAAATCATGACTGAGCACAAGATAGAAATTAGCAAATAATTCAATAAGTACGTGACCTCTGTGGGTCCCAACAGTACTATAATATAGCCTAAGCATGATTTCTAATATGATTTACAGTCAAATTTGTTCAACACATAGAGAGCATATAGCTAACAACAAGTTATTCAATTTTACAGTCTCACGGGACGGACCAAGTCACAATCCCCTCGGTGCACGCCCACACGCCTGTCACCTAGCATGTGCGTGACCTCCAAAATAATCACATGACACAAAATCTGGGGTTTCATACCCTCAGGACCAGATTTATAACTGTTACTTACCTCAGAGCGTAAAATTCTTCACTCTGCTATGCCTTTGCCTCGCAAATCGGCCTCCGAATGCCTCGAATCTAGTCACAAATAATTCATTTCAGTCAATAAAATTTATTGGAATTAATACAATTTTCCATAAAAAATCCAAATTTAGCTCAATAATCGCCCGTGGGGCCCACGTCTCAGAACCCGACAAAAGTTACAAAATTCGAAAGCCCATTCAACCACGAGCCTACCCATACCAATTTTATCAAAATCCGACCTCAACTCAACCCTCAAATCTACAAATCTTATTTCCAAATTTCTAAGTTTCAATCTCTAATTTACACCTCAAAATCATGTAATCTAGTCGTATTATTCAATGATAATTCAATATTATGGAGTAGAAATGATCACAAGGGACTTACCTCAGGTTTTCCTTGAAAATCTATCAAAAATCTTTTCTCCTCAAGCTCCAATTTGTCAAAAATGGCAAATGGAACGAAGTTCCTTCTTTATAATTTTGCCCAGACAGCCTCGGTTTTGCCCTGATCATGGCCTTCGATTTTGGCTTTCGATTGAGGTCCTCGATCCTGGGCCTCGATTCTAACCCTCGATCCTGGCCCTCGATCATGGCCCTCGACCCTGTCCCTCGATCATGTCTTCGACCCTGGACTCGATCGTGGCTTGATTCTGGGTTCGATTTTGGGCTCTATTTTGGGCTGGATTTCTGGGTTCGAATTTGGCAGAAGAAATTTCCAACAGAAGGAAATTGCAGCAGCTATTGTAGTTCAATTTTTGATCTTGTTAACCATCTGAAACTCACCCGAGGCCCTCGGGACCTCAACCAAATATACCAACACGTCCTAAAACATCATACGAACTTAGTCGAGTCTTCAAATCACATCCAACAACACTAAAAACACGAATCACACATAGATTCAAGCCTAATGAACTTTGAAACTTTCCATTTCTACAAACAACGCCAAAACCTATCAAATCACGTCCGATTGACCTCAAATTTTGCACTCAAGTCATAAATGATATAACAGACCTATTAAAAGTTTCAAAATCGGATTTCAACCCCGATATCAAAGAGTCAACCCCCCGGTCAAACTAAAATTCAACTTTCGGTATTTCAAGCCTAATTCCTCTACGGGCCTCCAAAAATTTTTCCGGACACGCTCCTAAATCCAAAATCACCATACGGAGCTATTGAAATCATCAAAATTCAAATCCAAGGTCGTTTACACATAGGTCCATATCCGATCCTCTTTTCTAACTTAAATTTTCAATTATAAGACTAAGTGTCTCATTTCATTCTGAATTCCTTCCGGACCCAAACCAACTAACCCGATAAGTCATAAATCAATTACAAGGCATAAATTGAGCAGTAAATGGGGCAACGGGGTTATAGTATTCAAAACGACCAACCGGGTCATTACATTCTCCCCCTCTTAAATAAATGTTCGTCCTCGAACGGGTTTAGAATAATACCTGGAGTCTCAAATAAGTGTGGATATTTACTCCGCATCTCCTGCTCAATCTCCAAGTAGCTTCTCCGGCTGGCTGGCCTCTCCACTGCACCCTCACTGATGCTATGCTCTTTGACCTCAACTTTCGAACCTGTCAGTCTAAAATAGCCACTGGCTCCACATCATAAGTTAAATTACTGCCCAGTTGTACTGTACTGAAATCCAGAATATGAGACGGATCCCCGACATACTTTCGGAGCATGGATACATGGAATACTGTATGAACACCTGATAGACTAGGTGGCAAAGCAAGTTCATAAGCCACCTCCCCAATTTTCTTAAGTATCTCAAAAGGCCCAATATACTGAGGGCACAACTTGCCCTTTTTCCTGAACCTCAACACACCCTTCATGGGTGAAATCTTGAGCAGAACCTTCTCCCCAACCATGGGAACAACATCACGAACCTTCCTGTCGGCATAACTCTTCTGTCTAGACTGTGCCGTGCGAAGCCTTTCCTGAATTACTTTGACCTTCTCTAAAGCATCCTAAACCAAGTCAGTACCCAATAGTCTAACCTCACCCGACTCAAACCAACCCACCGGAGACCGACACCGTCTCCCATATAAAGCTTCGTACGGAGCCATCTGAATGCTTGACTAGTAGCTATTATTGTAAGCAAACTCCGCGAGTGGCAGAAATTGATCCCAAGAACCCCCCAAATCAATGACACAAATGTGTAGCATATCCTCCAATATTTGAATAGTGCGCTCGGACTGTCCGTCTGTCTGAGGGTGAAATGTTGTACTCAACTGAACCTGTGTGCCCAATTCTCGCTGCACTGCCCTCCAAAACTGTGAGGTAAACTGCGTACCCCGATCTGAAATAATGGACACCGGCACACCATGTAGGCGAATAATCTCGCGAATAAAAATCCTAGCCAACCGCTCCGAAGAATAATTAGTACCCACTGGAATAAAATGCGCAGATTTGGTCAACTGATCTACTATCACCCAAACAATATCAAACTTTCTCAAAGTCCGTGGGAGCCCAACTACGAAGTCCATGGTAATACGCTCCCTCTTCCACTCTAGAATTTCAACAATCCTCCTGGCCTTTGATGTTCATACTTTACCTGTTGACAATTTAGACACCGAGCTACAAACCCAACTATATCTTTCTTCATTCGTCTCCACCAATAGTTCTGTCTCAAATCCTGATACATCTTCGTGGTGCCTGGATGAATAGAGTATCGCGAACTGTGAGCTTCCTGGAGAATCAGCTCATGCAAACCATCTACATTAGGCACACATAGCCTTCCCTGCATCCGTAATACACCGTCATCTCTAATAGTGACTTCCTTGGCATCACCGTGCTAAACTGTGTCCTTAAGGACAAGCAGATGTGCATTATCATACTGGCGCTCTCTGATGCGATCATATAAAGAAGACTAAGAAACCACACAGGCCAAAACTCGATTCGGCTCGGAAATATCCAATCTAACAAACTGATTAGCCAAGGCCTGAACATCCAAGGCTAAAGGCCTCTCTGCTATCAGTAAGTATGCTAAGCTACCCAAACTCTCCGCCTTACGAGTCAAGGCATCGACCACCACATTGGCCTTTCCGGGATGATAGAGAATGGTGATATCATAATCCTTAAGAAACTCCAACCACCTTCGCTGCCACAAGTTAAGATTCTTCTATTTAAACAAATGTTGTAGACTCCGATGATCAGTATATACCTCACACTGGACACCGTACAAGTAATGCCGCCAAATTTTCAAGGCATGAACAATAGCTGCTAACTCAAGATCATGGACTGGATAGTTCTTCTCATATACCTTTAACTATCTGGATGCATAGGCAATCACCCTACCGTCTTACATTAGCACTGCGCCGAGACCAATACGCGATGCGTCACAATACACAGTATAAGACTCTAAACCTGTAGGCAACACCAATACTGGAGCTGTAATCAAAGCTGTTTTGAGCTTCTGAAAGCTCTCTTCACACTCATCCAACCACCTGAACGGAGCACCTTTTTGGGTCAATTTAGTCATAGGCGATGCAATAGACGAGAATCCCTCCACAAAACGACGATAATAACTGGCAAGTCGAGAAAACTCCGAATCTCAGTAACTGAAGATGACCTGGGCCAACTCTGAACTGCCTCTATTTTTTTTGGATCCACCTTAATTTCTTTTACTGGACACTATGTGTCCCAAGAATGCCACCGAACTAAGCCATAACTCGCACTTAGAGAATTTTGCATAAAGTCTCTCCTCTCTCAGCCTCTGTAATACAATACCCAAGTGTTGTGCATGCTCCTCCTCGCTACGTGAGTACACCAGAATATCATCAATAAATACCACTATAAATAAATCAAGATATGGCTGGAATACACTATTCATCAAATGCATAAATGCTACTGGGGCATTGGTTAGCCCAAAAGACATCACAAGAAATTCATAGTGGCCATAACGAGTTCTGAATGCTGTCTTCAAAATATCCGAATCCCGAATTTTCAACTGGTGATACCCAGATCTCAAATCAATTTTGGAGAACACCCTCGCTCCCTAAAGTTGGTCAAATAAATCATTGATACATGGCAAGGGATATTTATTTTTGATTGTAACTTTGTTCAACAGCCTATAATCGATGCACATCCGCATAGTACCATCTTTCTTTTTCACAAATAGAACCGGTGCACCCCAAGGTGACACACAAGGCCTAATAAAACCCTTTTCAAGGAGTTCCTGAAGTTGTTCCTTCAATTCTTTTAACTCAGCTGGTGCCATACGAGATAGAGGAATATAAACGGGCTGAGTGCCCTTCACCAAGTCAATACCGAAATCAATATCCCTATCAGGTGGCATACCCGGCAGGTCTGCAGGAAATACATTTGAAAAGTCTCGCACGACGGGTATTGAATCAATAATAGGAGTATCAGCATCAACATCTCTCACAAAGTCCAAGTATGACAGACATCCCTTTTCAACCATACGTTGGGCCTTCAAATAAGAAATTACCCTTCTAGGAACAAAATCTAGAGAACCTCTCCATTCAACCTTTGGCAACCCTGGTATCGTCAACATCACGACTTTTGCGTGATAGTCCAGAATAGCATGACATGGAGACAACCAATCCATACCGAGGATTACATCGAAATCAACCATACCGAGTAATAAGAGATTAACTCTAGTCTCCAGTTCCCCAATAGTTACCACACACGACCGATACATACGATCCACAGTAATAATATCGCCCACCGATGTAGATACACAAATAGGTGAAACTAAGGATTCACAGGGCATATCCAGATAATGAGCAAAATACAATGATACATATGAATAAGTGGAACCAGGGTCAAATAATATAGAAGCCTCCCTATGGCACACTGAAACAATACCTATGATCACTGCGTCTGAGGCAACAACATCTGGCATGGCAGGAAAAGCATAGAATCGAGCTTGCCCGCCACCTGATAGGCCTCCCCCTCTTGGGCGACCCCTAGCTGCCTGACCCCCACCCCGAACTGGCTAGGCTGGTGGTGTAACTGCTGGTGCTGGTGCCGTTGGTCGAGAACTCTGCTGTGCAGCCCCACTCAATAGCCTAGGACAATCTCTCTTGAAATGACCCAATTCTCCACACTCAAAACAACCCCTCCTCTGACGGAACTGCTGCTCCTAATAACCCGAAGAATTACCTGTAGAAGCCTGAGCAGACGAGGCATGATGAGAACTCTGTGCTAGTAGTGCACTGAATGAAGAATGGCCTGAGTGAGCACTATAAGAACCGTGGCTAGCTGATACACCACGATGAGCTGGACGACCCGCCTAAGTGTGTCTGTAAGAACGGCCCCTACCGCGGTAAACCTGACCCCTTGAAGGAACACCGCTGAAATTACCAGATCCACGAGGCCTCTTAGCCTCCCTCTCAAGCCGCTCCTGGCTACGAAGCATCTCAATCTGATGAGCAATGTCGACAACCTCGTCGAAAGTAGCACCAGACACTCTCTCTCTAGTCATGAGTAATCGCAGCTAAAAAGTGAGGCCATCTATGAATCTCCTGATCCTTTCCCTGTCTGTGGGAATCAACCAGATAGCATGATGGGCCAATTCTGAAAATCTCATCTCATATTGTGTCACAGACATATCACCCTGACGAAGCTGCTCAAACTATCTGCGCAGCTCCTCTATGTGGGACTGAGGTACGAACTTCTCCAGGAATAGACCGGAGAACTACTTCCAGGTAAGGGGTGCTGCGCCGACCGGCCTACACCTCTCTTAAGACTCCCACCATCTGAAGGAAGCCCCAGTAAACTGAAAAGTAGTGAATGAGACTCCACTGGTCTCTAGAATACCTGTTGTGCGAAGCATCCGCTGACACTTATCCAGAAAACCCTGGGCATCCTCTGACTCAGCACCGCTAAAAGGTAGAGGTCGAAGCCTCTCAAATCTCTCAAGTCTCCTATGCTCATCATCTACCATAACAGGAACTACCGGGGCCTGAGCAGCTGCAACCGGCTAGGCTGGTAGTGCCCTCGGTATCTGAAGTCCCTGTACTACCTAGTCTAGAGTACATGCAATAGGGGAATGATTACCTCCCCTGGCCTGAGAAGTGGCAGGTGTGGCCTAACCCGAAACCACCTGAGCAAGACCAGTGCAGGCTGCCAGTATCTAGGCCAAAGTCTCCTGAAGGCCTAGAATCTCAATGGGCACAGCTGGTGCCTGAGCTGATCCTGTCGGCTAAGCTATATCCGGAATCTGCTCCTGAGCTGGAGCAACTGGTGGTACTACAGGTGCTGGTCCAACTGTGGTACGAGCTATACCTCGAACTCTACCTCGGCCCCGGCCTCTACCACATCCCCGGCCTCTCGCGGCCCTAACTGGTGGCACTGGTGGCTAACCGTCCGATCCGATAGTACGTGTCCTCACCATCTGTGAGAGAATAGAATAGCAGAAATTTAGTTTCCAGAATCAACACATTCGTACGACAGAATACAAAAAAGTAAAATTTTCCTAAGGGTTCTGAAGCCTCTCGAAGATAAGTACAGACGTCTCCGTACCGATCCGCAAGACTCTACTAAACTTTCTCATGACTCGTGAGACCTATGTAACCTAGGCTCTGATACCAACTTGTCACGACCCAAAATCCCAACCTATCGTGATGGTGCCTATCTCGACACTAGGCAAGCTAATAATATCAATAAACCACACTTTCTTTTAAGTTTGAAAATATAATATTTAAATACAATACAAAATCCCATAAATACTGATACGAACACTCCCCAAAACCTGGTGTCACTGAGTACATGAGCATCTAATATGAATACAAGTATGGAAAAATACGGTCTATTATACTCTAAGACCAAAATACGGTAAACAAGGAGATAGGGAAGGAGAGACAAAGTCTGCGAAACACGGCAGCTACCTCTGAATCTCTTGAAAATCAACTGCGCGAAATGATCAACACCCGCTATGTCCGGGAATACCTGGATCTGCACACGAAGTGCAGGGTGTAGTATGAGTATAACCAACTCAGCAAGTAACAATAATAAATAAGGAACTGAAGATAATGACGAGCTGCACAGTTACAGTTCA
Organism: Nicotiana tabacum; assembly: GCF_000715075.1. NCBI lineage: Eukaryota > Viridiplantae > Streptophyta > Magnoliopsida > Solanales > Solanaceae > Nicotiana > Nicotiana tabacum. The sequence goes on along the minus strand of NC_134101.1, from coordinate 13,000,284 downwards.
TTTTTCAGTAATTCCAGCAAAGAATAGACATGCTTTCAAATCAGGCAGTTTAAGTCAAATCAATTTTTATACAGTTCAATTTCATGTAATCCGGATATAAAATCTTTTAGAGATTTCACAACAATGACATATAGCAATCAAGTGCAATAACAAATGCAAAGCAAGTACAGCCTCTCAGGCGACAATCACTCAACTCATCACAACCGCTCAACCACTCGGCTCTCAGCCCTCAGCACTCACACTCAATGGGTACCCGCGCTCACTAGGGGTGTACAAACTCCAGAGGGGCTCTTACAGCCCAAGTGCCATAATATGCACGGACAACTCGCGTGCTGCATGGACAAATCGCGTGCTATAATATCCTGCACATACAACTCACATGCCATAATATCCTTACCTCACCGACAGGCCCTCGGCCTTACTCAGTCCTCCACCTCTCTGGTCTCTCGGGCTCTCAGAAATCACAAAGATCAGCCCAAACAAAGATAACATAATGCATAAACAAATATCAAGAAAGACTGAGGTATGATACGCAAGTAAAATCATGACTGAGCATAAGATGGAAATTAGCAAATAATTCAATAAGTACGTGACCTCTGTGGGTCCCAACGGTACTATCACATAGCCTAAGCATGATTTCTAACATGATTTACAGTCAAATTTCTTCAACACATAGAGAGCATATAGCTAACAACAAGTTATTCAACTTTACAGTTTCACGGGACGGACCAAGTCACAATCCCTTCGGTGCACGCCCACACGCCCGTCACCTAGCATGTGCGTCACTTCCAAAATAATCACATGACACAAAAATTCGGGGTTTCATACCCTCAGGACCAGATTTATAACTGTTACTTAACTCAAAACGTGAAATTCTTTACTCTGCTATGCCTTTGCCTAGCAAATCGGCCTCCGAATGCCTGGAATCTAGTCACAAATATTTTGTTTTAGTCAATAAAATTTATTGGAATTAATTCCATATGAAAATACAATTTTTCCATAAAAATCCGAAATTTAGCTCAAAAATCACCTGTGGGGCCTACGTCTCGGAACCCGACAAAAGTTACAAAATCCAAAAGCCCATTCAACCATGAGTCTACCCATACCAATTTTACCAAAATCCGACCTCAACTCAACCCTCAAATCTTCAAATCTTATTTCCAAATTTTACCTCGTCTCAAAGCCTACTTCCCAATTCAAGAACACGCTCAAACCTCCAAATTTGATGCCAAACAACTTGAAGCTAGTCAAACATTACATAAACTAATCAATCTATGCTCAAAAGTTTATAATTCCACCATTTAAATGATTACCCAACCTAAATTGCAAGATTCCTAAAATTCACCTCCGGGCCCACATGCTCGGATTCCGGAAATTTTTAAAGAAAGTTGGTAAAAATCTCATTCTTGTCAAACCATAGGTTTTTCATCTAACCCATAATTTCTACTAATTTTCATGTTGAAATCTACCCAAAATCTATGTATGGAACTCAAGATAGGTAGAAATTACTTACCTCCAAAAGCTAGGTGGAAATCTCTCTCAAGAAGCTCCAATAATCTCCCAAAGAGTGAGAGAAAATGAGTGAAAATGGCTTAAGTCCCGTATTAATTGAACCTCACTGCCCCAGTGATTTTCGCACCGGTGGTGCATAGGCCGTGTAACGACCCGACCGGTCGTTTTGAGCTCTAGCACATCGTTCAGCAGTTAGAGGCCATGAGTAGCTTCACTTCAAGTATTACGACTTGTACGCATGCTCGGAATTAAAATTTCGGAGGTTCAGAATTTATTTGGAAAGAAAATTCTCATTTCGGAAGCTTTAAGTTGGAAGAATTGACTAAGGTTGGATTTTTGAGAAAACGATCTCGGAATCGGGATTTTAAGGTTCCAACAGGTTTGTATGATGATTTAGGACTTGGGCGTATGTCCGTATCGATTTTTGGATAACCCGGGAATGTTTCGGCACCTATTGTGGAAGTTAGCATTTTGGAAGAATTCCATAAATTTGGGCTGAAGTACATTTCAAGGTAATAGAGGTCCGTTTGGGATTCTGAGTCTGGGAATATCTCCGCATGGTGATTCTGGAATTGGGAGCGCATCCGGAAGTGGATTCGGAGTCCGTAGGTAATTTTGGAGTCATTTGACTAAAGCTAGAAATTTGAAGTTTTTGAGAAGTTTGACCGGAAGTGGACTTTTTGATATCGGGTTCGGAATCCGATTCCGGAAGTTTGGGTAGGTCCGTAATATCAATTATGACTTGTATGCAAAATTTGAGGTCAATCAGACTTGATTTGATAGGTTTCAGCATCGGATGTGGGAGTTAGAAGTTCAATAGTTTATTAGGCTTGAATCGATGCGCAATTCATGGTTTCCATGTTGTTTGATGCTATTTGAGGCCTCGAGCAAGTTCGTGTCGTATTTTGGGACAGGTTGTTATGATTGGACGGGGTCCCGGGGGCCTCGGGTGTGTTTCGGGTTGGTTTCGGGTCATTTTTCCCATGTTTTTCTGCTACTGATGCTGGTTCTGGTGTTCTTCATCGCGAATGCGGGGAGGAGATCGCGTTCGTGAATAAGATTTGTGGGATGGAGGAAATTACTCTTCGCGAATGCGAAGAAGGGCTCGTGAACGTGAAGGGTCAGAGTAGTTGACCTTCGCGAACGCGATAAGTGGATCGCGAACGCGAAGGAGATTTTGGGAAATGGCATTTTTGCCTTCGCGAACGCAAGAGTTGGAATGTGAACGCAAAGGGGCAAGGGTCAGAAGCTTCACGAACGCGAGGTATAGGTCGCGGATACGAAGAAGAATTTTGGGGCAGAGTCTTTGGCCTTCGCGAACGCGAGGCTTTGGTCGCGAATGCGAAGAAGGACGGACCTGAGCTGGGTAGAATGCTTTTAAGCGGGGTTTGAGTTCATTTCACCCATTTTCACACGGCTTAGGGCGATTGTTGGAGCTTTTGAAGAGGGATTTTCACCATCATTCATGAGGTAAGTGATTCCTACTAGTTGTGAGTTAAATAGAAGGTTTATACATGGATTTAGACATGAAAATTTGTAGAAATTTGGAGTTTTGAAGAAAAACCTAGAAATTGATATTTTTGAATTTTCACCACGAAAATGGTTATGGAATTGGATGAAAATTATATATTTGAGTTCTTGAGATTATGGGTAACGATTCCCTCCAGAAATTTCCGAAATCCGGGCATGTGGGCCCGGGGTAAATTTTAGGAATATTACCATTTTAGGTTGGGTAATTGATTTAATAGACTAATTTCGAATATTTGAACATGTATTAATTATTTTATATAACTTTTGGATAGTTTCGGATTTTTCGGCATCGAATTGAAGTTTTTACATGACATCGTGATCGGAAGTGGGCTTTGAAAGAAGGTAAGTCTCTTGTCTAATCTTGTTAGAGGGAAATTACCCCATATGTGATTAAAATAATAATTGCAGGGGCTAAATATGCACGAGGTGACAAGAGTCTGTACGTAGCTACTATCTATGCTAAAGTCCGGGTAGTTTAGGATTCAAAGCATGAATTATGTGTGTAAATTGTATCCTTTATTTAATTAAATTATTTGAAATATATTGTGAATTGTTAGGGAAAGATAGTAAAAGATGAAAATCTTATATGCTTAATTTTCTGTTTAAATTAATTAATTATTAAAAAAAATTGTTCATCCTCTCGAATTGATCTTATAATAAATATACTCTCCTTCCGGAGGTACATAACAAAATGTCCCCCTTTCTTGTGGAGCGGGCCGAACGCCTCGGCAGGATAGATGCATCTATGGATCGTGTCGCACGTCCCTCGGCATTGTACACGACACTCTGGGTCGGGCCGTACGACCTTCGCAGGAATCGTGCCTAATAATAATAATTACTCGATACTTTGATAGTTTATTTCAACTTGGGAAGCTAATTGATAAATTGGAAATCATTAGAAGTGGAAAGAATTAATTATTATCTCTGCTTATTGAGGAAATTATTGTTATTCCTGTAAATGAGGCTAATTGATAAATTAAAAATTTATTGGAATTGAAGAAATTTAATTATTTCTGCTGGATAAATAAAATTATTGTTAACTCTATGAATCATGTTGATTTAGATATTCTATTTTTATTTCAATTATTATTATTGACCCTTAGTGAGTGTCAAAGTCAGCCATCTCGTCTCTTCCACTTCGAGATTAGGCTTGATACTTATTAGGTACACATTGTTTATGTACTCATGCTGCACATTTTATTGTGCAGGTACATATATGTTTAGCGGCCTTGTGGGCGCAGAGGTGTGATAAAAATGTGGGGACTTAGGTGAGCTGCATTTTGTATTTCGATCCGTAGCCAACAGAGTCTCCTTCAGAGTTATTATATTTTTCTTGTCTACTTTGTACTCCAGACAGATGTTGTATTTTAATTTTAACTCCCTAGTAAATGCTCATGCACTTCTGACACCGAGTTTTGGGAGAAATCATGGTTTGTTCAGTAATTTAGTTGCTAAAGTATTTATCACTTACTCTATGAGTTCTATCTTTATTATTTAATTGAGGAAATTTTTGATTTCAAAGATACTAAAATAGGCAATTAAGTTAATTGATTATGGTTGGCTTGCCTGACAGCGGTGTCCGGCGCCATCACGGCCTTAATGAATTTTGGGTCGTGACAGGCCACACCTGCGGAGTTGACTGGGCCTGCTGGGTATGCATCTGCGGAAGGGTTCCCGCTTCTGCGTAGAAGGAGCCGCATCTGCGGAACCTGGCTGGCCATCCTTGGATCGCATCTGCGGGGACTTGGCTCGTACCGTGGCTGGCCAACCGCAGGTGCGGTTATGACAGATCTGGAGCACTCAGCTTGCAGTTCCAAATTATCAACTTAGTCCGAGCCTCGTCCGATTGGCACTCGGGGCCCCCGGGGCACCGCCCAAATATACCAACAAGTTTGGAATCACAAAACGGACTCGCTCGAACTCACAGGATGCCCGAAACAACATTAAAACTAAGAATCACACCTTAAAACCGATTGAATCAAACTTAAGAACTTCAAAATCTTCAATTTACTTCCAATGCGCCGAAATGTACTTATACTACTCGGAATGATACCAAATTTTGCATGCAAGTCTTAAATGACACTACAGAACTATTCCCGATCTCGAAAATCCGTTTGGACCTTGATATCACCAAAACCCGCTCCAAACCAAATTTTAAAGGACTTCTAAAACCTTCAAGAACCAACTTTCACTATTGGGCGCCAAAACGCTCCCGGATCATCCAAAACCTGATCTGAACATACGCCCGAGTCCGAAATCATCATACGAACCTATTAGAATCTTCAAATCCCAATTTCAAGGTTGTTTATTCAAAATATTGATCGAAGTCAAACTTGGCCTTTTAAGCCAACCTTAAGGAACCAAGTGTTCCGATTTCAACTCAAACTCTCCCAAATCCCAAACCAACCATTCCCGCAAGTCATAAATCAGTAAAAGCAAGTACGGAAAGTCTTATTTAGGGGAATGGGGTTCTAGAAAGTAAAACGAACGGTCGGGTCGTTACATTATCTATAATTAAAAGTAGAAGAAAAAGCAATCTCATTAAGCCAAATGACATAACTACAAAAAGTCAAGTGGCATTGCTAAGACAAAATTAACTACCTTTCTAAAATACACTTTGAATTTTAAATTTTGAATTAATTGGTTACACTATTTGAATTAATAAATATAAATATCTTATAATTATCTATAATAAAAAATGAAAATATAAAAAAACAACTATCCATTCAAATTATGGAGTACTTTCAAGTTGAAATTTTAAAATTATTTTAAAATATAAAAAGTAAAAAACTAAAAAAATAAAAAGGCAGCCCGATGCACTGAGCTCCCACTATACGCGGGGTCCAGGGAAGGGCCGGACCATAAAAAGTAAAAAAACTAAAAATTTAAATTGAATGGATAGTAGTTTCTTCCTGACATCTATCTATAATTAAAAGTAAAAGAAAAAGCAATCTCATTAAACCAAGTGGCATAACTACAAAAAGCCAAGTGGCATTGTTAAGACAAAATAGACTACCTTTCTAATTAAAATTATTTTAAATTTTAAATTTTTAATTAATTGGTTACACTATTTGAATTAATAAATATAAATATCTTATAATTATCTATAATAAAAAAACAAAAATATATAAAAATAATACCCATTCAAATTATGAAGTACTTTTCAAGTTGAAGTTTTAAAATTATTTTAAAATAAAAAATAAGAAAAAATAGAAAACTAAAAATTCAAATTGAATGGATAATAGTTTCTTCCTAATATCTATCTATAATTAAAAGTAGAAGAAAAAGAAATCTATCTATAATTAAAAGTAGAAGAGAAATAAATCTCATTAAGCCAAGTAGCATAACTGCAAAAAGCAAAGTGGCATTGTTAAGATAGAATAAACTACCTTTCTAACTAAAACATATTTTAAATTTTAAATTTTGAATTAGTTGGTTACTCTATTTGAATTAATAAATATACATATCTTATAATTATCTATATAAAAAACAAAAATATAAAGATACTATTATGATATTATATATAAGATAACCATATTATATATATAACACAAATTAATAATTATTAAAATATTGATAGGTTTTTTATAAAAATAATAAAATGCTTATCTCTTTATAGTTTTGATGAATTCAAAAATATAATTTAGTAAAACAATTACATTATTTAAATTTTTAATAAACTACAAAATGAGAAAACTAATCAAATATTATAGTATAAAATAATGTATGAAAAGAGGAGGATAAAGATAATTTCATGATATTTATATTTTGAATTGATTAAAAAATAAAAGATAAATAAATAACACTCGAAAAAATTATTAAATTTAGATAATTGAAACAATTTATACAGTATAACATACGTTTTTAAAAATAATCCGTTAACCCGTTAAGAATATATATATATATATATATATATATATATATATATATATATATATTATATTAAAAGAGAAGTAGTATCAAAATATTAAGCCAATTGACAAGTTAATAAAACGTCATATTAGTAATTATATAATACTAAGTACTTGCTAACTTAATAAACAATAAATAAGGAACAAATAATTTTATTTATTACTATATGATGTGTATTCTTTGAGTTTATATAGATCTTGTTATAGTTCTAAACAGTATATTAAGTAATAAAATATAACTAATATTTATTAAAATAATATGATATATTAGATCATAATTTTATAAGATTAATATTCTGTCAAATTATCCGCGCATCGCACGGGTACTTACACTAGTTTATGAAAGAAAAGGCAAAATGGAAAAGATAAGGAACTGAAATGATGATACAATCGGTTTTAGTTTGCTTGAGGAACACCCATCTTTCCTTCCTTTCTAGTGAGGGACAAAGTTCCGTTGTAAAAAGGAATCATTTCAAATATATTTTCTTCCTTCATTTCTTATTCACGCATTACTTAAAAAAACCCAACACATCATGCACATCTTCTTCATATACATCTATAATTAAATATTTATTTATATAGAAATAAGTGCTAGAGTTATAATATCATTTGTAGATATGAAGGGGTGAATTGCATAATGAGTCCTTTATTATTTACTGAATAAAATTTAAGTAATCAAGTAAAATAAATATGACGACCCGGCCGGTCGTTTTGAGAATTGTAGCCATGTTCCCCCATTTACTGCTCATTCTGTACTTTATAGCTGTATTGTGACTTACCGGGGTAGTCAAAACGGGTCCGGAGAGATTTCGGAATGAATTGAGACATTTAGCCCCAAGGTTGAAAGTTAAGTTGAAATAGTTGATCGGATATTGATTTATATGTAAACGACCCCAGAATAGAATTTTGATGATTCCAATAGCTCCATATGGTAATTTTGGACTTAGGAGCGTGTCCGAAAAATTATTTGGACTTCCGTAGCTAAATTAGGCTTGAAATGGCTAAAACAGAAATTTAAGCTTGGAAGTTTGACCGGGGAGTTGACTTTTTGATATCGAGGTCGGAATCCATTTTTGGAATTTTTAGTAGGTCTGTTATGTCATTTATGACTTGTGTGCAAAATTTGAGGTCAATCAGACTTGATTTGGTAGGTTTCGGCATCGAATGTAGAAGTTGGAATTTCTTAGTTTCATTAGGCTTGAATTGGGGTATGATTCATGGTTTTAACATTGTTTGATGTGATTTGAGGTTTCGATTAAGTTCATATGATGTTTTAGGACTTGGTGTATTTAGTTGAGGACCTGCAGGTCTCGGGTGAGTTTCGGATGGTTAACGGATCAATTTTAGACTTGGTGTTTTGCTGAAGTTTTATGGTGCACAGGCCTGGTTTCCTTCTACGCGATCGTGTGTGAGGGTTTGCGATCGCGTAGGCTTAGATGGGCAGAGGAGAATTTTATTCTATGTGATCCCAAGAATGGGGTTGCGATCGCGTAGCTTTGGACGCCAGTACATCGCGAACGCGTGAGGTGTGTCGCGTTCGCGAAGAGGAAAGGAGGAAGAAGCTGGGCCACGCGTTTTGTTTTTCGCGATCGCGTGAAGGCGTTCGCGATCGCATAGGTTTGCGAAGACTGTGCTTCACGATCGCGTGGGATTTTCAGCGATCGCGTAGGGTCATTTTGGCAGTGGAAAATTTTGTGCTTCGCGATCGCGTAGAAGAAATGGTTGGACAGAGAATTTAAGTTCTGAAAATGGGACTTCCCATTTTCCATTTTTAACTATCTGGAGCTCGGGGAGAGGCGATTTTCGGGAGATTTTCAAGAAAAACAATGGGGTAAGTGTTCTTAACTCAATTTTGGTCAAATTACCCAAATCCATGGTTGTTTTTAACATTTAATTGGTGATTTAAATTGGAAAATTTAGAAAACCCTCTTGGTTTAAATTGAAGATTTGAGGGTCGAGTTGACGTCGGAATTTGGTAAAGTTTGTATGGTTGGACTCGTGGTTGAATGAGCATTCATATTTTGTAACTTTTTTCGGGTTCCGAGACGTGGGCCCTACTGGCGATTTTTGAGTTAAATTTTGGATTTTCTTGGAAAATTAGTATTTTTATATGGAATTAATTCCAATAATTTGTATTGACTGAATCGAAATTATTATGACTAGATACGAGCCTTTCGGAGGCCAATTCACGAGGCAAAGGCATATAGGAGTAAAGAATTTTACGGTTCAAGGTAAGTGACTTGCCTAACCTTGTGTGGGGGAAATCCCCTTAGGATTGTTATTGATGTAAAAATTGTGATGTGTTGAAAGTCATGTATGCAAGGTGACGAGAGTGTACACGAGCTAAATGTGGAACAATTATGTCTTTAAATTGTGTAGATCACAGTTGCATATTAATTAAATTATTTTATCCTGCTATATTCATCATTATTGATCTAATTTTTATATTTTAAAATTGCCTGACCTTTTTGTGCTAATTGTTTTACCTGTTTAGTTGAAACATTTGTTTCTTTTATTCTGTGCATTATTTGAAGGTTGAATTTCTTAATTTAAATATTAGTAATATGAAATATTTGACATTAAAAATTTGGTATTGAGGCAAAGTGTTAAATTCGTGAAATATTATTTTTGTTGAGCTATTCACTCCCGAATATTTTGTGAGATTTTATATTCATTGTAATTGAGCCGTGAGCTCCTTATTGTGGAAAATAATATTGTTGATTTATTTTGGCAAGTTGAAATATTTGGCCACTTGAAGTGCAAATTGTGTTATATTGTGATATTAATACGCATGCGGTGGTATAAGGTATGGGTGTTGAAACGCATGCGGTGAGATAAGGATGGCCTGATACACGTGACTAATAGGTGTCACGACCCAATTTTTCCTCCGTTTGGGTATCGTGATGGTACTTAGTCTTAGGGACTAGGTAAGCCTAACAATAATTAAAGCAACAACATTATTTAAATAAAATCTCTTAAAATTTCCAAAATCGGTAGTACAAGTCATAAGCTCTACAGAGTATTTGCTAGAAAACTTCTAAATACAACTGTCCAGAAATAAGAATAAACAGTGCAAAACGAAAAGTTGAAGGTGACTCCGAAACCTGCGAACGCAGCGGCAGGTTTACCTTGAGTCTCCACAACAACGGTCCACACAGCTATCTAAAGAACAATTTCCCCGATCTGCACAAAAACAAAATGTGCAGAAGAGTAGCATGAGTACACCATAGCGGTGCCCAGTAAGTATCAAGACTAACCTTGGTGAAGAAGTGACGAGTAACAGTCAAGACAACCACTGGTCTAATAAACTGAACAGATATAAGTACATGAACAACATAAGTATGATGTCTGCATAAAGACTATGCAATATGGCTCACAGTACAGTAATGGCAATAAGGAAGGAAACAACAAGTATCATCGGAATATCATGAAAATGACACAGAAAGGTGAATGGAACACAACCTAAATCCGGAATCACAAATATAGCAAGGACCAAATAATAACTCAGCAACTACAACCGCTTTTACATCAGGTTTTAGTCAGCAACTCCACGAGGTACTGAACCTCGGACAAATCACAACTTACGGGTCTCAATACCTGAACTCTAACACTTGGCATCATGTGCCCTCATAACATCTCATAACCGCACTGACGACTCACGTGCCAAAAGAGTCATTCTCACATAAAAGGCAAGTAAACAAGGGTGAGCATCTATGTTCAACAATATCAAGAACACCTCTTATCCGATAAGAGTGATTAACTACATGTATGCTTGTACAAGTGTACTACCATAGTCCATATAAGCAATTAAGCATAAGGAAAAAGAACGGACATCACGTAGAATATTTTCTCACAGCTTTCACAAGTTAAAGCTCACACAGGTACATATACCACTATACAAATATCAACAACAAGAATTCCCCCAGGCCACAAATCATCACAAATTAACCTCTCACACAGCCCACCTTGTCTCGCCACGTGTGCAATAGTAACATAAATGCCCGCTTTGTCTCGCCACATGTGCATAATAATGTTCCCACCTTGTCTCGCCACATGCGCAACCCACACACACCACACACACACACACACACATATATATATATATATATATATATATATACACACACACACACACACACACACATACATATCCCGCCTTGTCATGCCGCATGTGCAAATATCAATGGTAACAATAGCACGACAGAAACCTCGTGTAACACCATAATAACAACAGCACGGTAGAAACCTCATGCATTACCATAACAAGTACAACAGCAACAATGGCAATGATACAAAGTACGACAAGTAAATCAACTCAAGAACTTTAATTCACAAAGAAACGGTAGAACCAATTCACAAGGAATAACCACAGTAAAGAATGCTAGGCGTAAAGAGAACAGCTCAACAAAGGGAAAACTAATGTGTAGCAATGATCACACAATATACACTTCAACAACATGGAAGCTAACATGAATCAAATAATGTCAAATAAAACAAGTCGACTAAGATATAAGATATCTAAACTTCTTTTAAGGTTGAGGAAATTACGAAGGATATTCAACAATTCAGTTAAGGATAAGCGGCAGAAAAATAATCACAACCTCAATTAAGACTGAACAATTATAGGATGAAATAATATAAATTCCAAATAAAGATAAGCAGTTATGAAAAGATAGCATGGTTATAAAAGAGATGACAGTTTCAGTTAAGGCACATATGAATCAAGTAACAATAATAGTGGATCATGAAGTAATTGATTCTAATTAAGCAGGTAGATGTGAATCTAGTAATTTAGATACATAATCATAACAAGGACAACTGCATATTCAATGAATACAAGGACCTAAGAACCTTAAAAGGCCAACTTCCCACAAATAAGTTCGTGCACGCACTCGTCACCTCGTGTATACGAACTACGATCAACATAGAAGACTCAAATCCTAAGGGAAAGTCCCCCACACAAGGTTAAGCAAGATACTTACCTCAAAGAAGACAGACCGATACTCAAAAATGAACTTCTCGGGTGAGATGACCTCCGGGCGGCTCAAATCTAATCAAAATAACTTCAAAGCACAAATAAAACTCATAAGAGACTATTCCTGATTATAAAGTCTCAATCTTTATCAAAATCTAAAAATCGGTCCAAAAGTCGACCCCCGGGCCCGCACCTCGGAACCCGACAAATTTTACAAAAACCCGAACACTCATTCCGATATGAGTCCAATCATACAAAAATTATCAAATTCCGATACTATTTCGTCCCTCAAATCATGATTTTTTATTTTGGAAATTTTCTTCAAAAACCAACATTTTTCTCAACTCAAAAAACAAATTAAATGATAAAAACAAATATAAAATCACGAAATATAATAAATTCTTGGTGAAGAACACTTACCCAATCTATTTGCTTGAAAAACTCACAAAGAATCGCTCCAAACTCAGCTCTAGCACTCCAAAAATGGTGAAAATGGCAAACCTCGGAATAAAGGACTTTATATTCTGCCCAGGTGTTTTGTGCATCGCGAACGTGGAGAAAGGGACGCGTTCGCGAAGAAGAAAAACAAAAGCTTACCAGTTGTTATGGAGAGGAAAAATATGATGGCCCAACGACTGCTCTTCGGGAATGCATGAAGTAGTACGCGAACGCGAAGAGTGTAATGGAATAGCTATGCGAACGCGAAGAGGAAAATGATCACCAGTGCCTAGGGCCTGGTTTGCACTTTTCGAACACGAGATAGAGAATGTGAACGCGAAGAAGGGGGTGGCAGAACTTCGCGAACACGAGAGGGTGACTGCTAACGCGAAGAGGAAATATTTCACCCTCCAAAATAATACTACGCGAACGCGAAGGCAAGGACGCGAACGCGATGAAGGAAACCAGATGACAGATAACAGCAGTTCAAAATTGGGGGAAATGACCCGTAGCCCATCCAAAACTCACCCGAGGCCCCCGGTACCCCGTCTAAACATACCAACAAGTCCCATAACCTAACACGGACTCGCTCGAGGTCTCAAATCACATCAGACAATGCCGAAAATATAAATCGCACCACGAATCAAACTTATGAACTTCCAAAACTTTGAACTTTGAAAACTCATGTCGAAACCAATCTAACCAACCCGGAATGACGTCAAATTTTGCAGGCAAGTCCCAAATAACATAACGAAGTCGTTCCATCTCTCGGAATCACATTCCGACCCCGGTATCAAAATGTCCACTTCCAGTCAAAATCTCCAAAAACTTAACTTTTGCCATTTCGAGCCTAAATCAGCTACAGACCTCAAATTCACAGTCTGGACACTCTCCTAAGTCCAAAGTCACCCAACGGAGCTAAGGAACCAACGGAACTCCATTCCGGAGTCGTCTTCACACAGTTCCGACTACGGTCAAAAATCCTAAGACTTAAGCTTCTATTTTAGGGACTAAGTGTCCCAAATCACTCCGATCATCCGGTAACTGAATTCAACTATGTACGCAAGTTAAGGCACATAATACGAAGCTGCTCAGGGCCTTATGCCGCCGGACGGGATTTAAATTTTCAAAACGACTGGCCGGGTCGTTACATCCTTCCCCTCCTAAACAAACGTTTGTCCTCGAACGTGCTGAGAATCGCCTCGAAGTCTTCAATCACTGAAAGCACATATTCAACATACACCCGCAGGGGACCCCACGTCACCCCAATCCATATAATCCTAACGACACCATCCCAACTGTAATTTATCCTTTCTGCCAACACCGATAAGCCTTAGAGTCAAAAATTCTCACCTTCCATTTATCTTCAAAAGACCCGATTCTAAATCCATAACTGGTATCAGTATCAACCAGCTGTAACAACTTATGCCTACACCCACAAGATACGACCACACAACAAGACACACCACATAGGCCCATAATAACATTTCTTATCACAATAGCTGCCCATAATCAAAACCATCACCTGCAATTAGCCTCATATCCGTTAGAACCCTGTTCAAACCTCCACAACACTGACAATGATGTAAGAAACACGAAGATCTCTTAACTATTCACCCGAATCAACAAGTCACAATTAACACCACCGGGCACACACCCCACAAGCTAAAACTCAAGAAGCACATAACGAGAATGACTGAATACGGAAAGAGTAACACATAAGAGAAATATCAAACAAGCCCGATATGCACAATTCTCTAACAGTACCATACTACGAATCATTTAAATAGGAAAAATCAAAGTATATGAACAAATCACAAGAATCTCATCCAGATATAACTTCCACCGCGGCACACAGCCCGGCTCAAACATATCAAATCACATGGAATCGCGATGGTCTCACCCTCAACTCTGAATCACAAGTCGAATACACATCATACCAATGAAAATCTTCCACTAATTTAATTCTGCCAATAAAATCACAACACTTACTAACCCTCACCCCGGTAGAGTATCAAATTACAAATCGTAACCAATTTACTCAAGAATCACATCAAACCTGCCATAATGGACAACATGAATTCACTTTTAGTCTCGTAACTTTCAAAAAAAAGAATAGAAACAAATGATAGACACGGTCTACCACTCATAGAGTCTCCCAACATGGGTAAACACCTAAACATAATACTAAGTCATGAACTCACCCATAGGTGGGACAACAAATAGGGGAACCCGCCCCGATAAGCAGAACCGAATCAAAATACGAATGGTGCCCCTCTGTAACAAATCAAAAGCATACCTGTATGACATCATCTGGCGCAATGGCCTCAAGCCTACTATATGAAACATATCAACGGGTCGGGCTTTCCCCTCTTGGGCGCCTTCTACTCGCCTGAATACTCTGCTATGACACACCTGTCCGGAGTCTAGGACAATCTCTCACCCTATGGCTGGTATCTCCACACTCTAAGCAGCCTCTCTGCTGATGTGGCTGGGAGAACTGTGCGGTATGGGTACTCTGAGACCCATGAGCACCTGAAACATTATGCGAAGCCTGAAGTGCAAACTGAACTGGCTGACCTACAAAACCTCTACCATGTCGTACCCTGCCTCCAAAATAAGGACCAGTAGATCTCTCCGGTCTACGAGGCCTCTCACCTCCCTGTCCCCTCTCTCCTGATCTAGCCTGTACTCTCATTCATGGCCTAGCCTGTCTTCCCTCTCCTGGTCCCACATGCCCTCTACTCGGTGAGCGATACCTACCACCTGCTGAAACGAAACATCTGACTCTAACTCCCGAGCCATGCTGAACCGAATATCATGCCTGAATCCCTTAATGAATCTACGGACATGCTCTCTAACTCTGGCGACCAAAGCAGGTGCATGCCTGGCCAAATCACTGAATCTCATGGCATACTCTGACATTGACATAGTGCCCTGGCGCAGCTGCTCAAACTCCACGCACCATCATCTCGAAGGGACTGAGGTACAAACTCTCTCAGGAATATCTATGAAAATTGAACCCATGTAAGTGAAGCTAATTCGGTTGGGCTACCCAACTCATATGCCCGCCACCACTGATAAGCCGCTCCCCTGAGCTGGAACGTAGTAAAAACAACCCCGCTCGTCTCCACAATACCCACAGTACGGAGAATACGGTGACACTCATCTAGAAAATCCTATGCACTCTCTGAAGCCAAACCACTGAATGTAGGAGGGTCATATTTCTTGAACCTTGCAAGTCTAAGCTGCTCTTCCTCAAATGCTACTGCCCTGACCACGGGCTGAACTGGGATCACAGACTGTGTTGCCATGACACCTGGAACCTGACCAATATGAACTCGCTACTCTGGGTGTGGGCTGCGGGAATCTGGGTTCCTCCCCCGGTCTGTGAAGTAGCTGGTGCAAGTGGAATCAACCCCGCCTGAGCCAATGTACCAAACATGCTCAGGAACTATGCTAAGGTCTCCTGAAGTCCGGGGGTAATAACAGGCGCCTCCGGTACCTGCTCTCTAACTGGAACTACTGGCGGCTCCTCAACTGCTGCTCTGGTAGGTGCTCTGGCTGCGACACTTACTCCTCGTCGGCCTCTACCTCTGCCTCTAGCGATACTTGCTCCGGGAGCAGCGTTGACATGAGCCGTGAGCTCTTTATTGTGAAAAAAATATTATTGATGAATTATTTTGACATGAGCCGTGAGCTCTTTATTGTGGAAAACTATTATTGATGATTTATTTTGGCATGAGCCGTGAGCTCTTTATTGTGGAAAAATATTGTTGTTGAATTATTTTGGCAAGTTAAATTATTTGAGCACTTGAGGTACAAATTGTGATATATTGTGATATCGATACGCATGCGGTGGTATAAGGTCTGGGTGTTGAAACGCATGCGGTGAGATAAGGGTGGCTTGATACGCGTGGCTAGTAAGGGAACTACTAGAAGTCATGCGGTGTGATAAGGGTGGCTAAAACGCGGGATGCTATTTCGGAAAAAATAATTTCTTTAAAATTAAATGTGAAGGCTCCCGTGGTGATATAAGAAAATGAGATATTGTGAATTTATTTATGATTTGGGACTACGAGGCGGTACCTCGGGAGTGCCCTTGTTGATATTTCTCTATGGCTGCATTTGCCTTTGGCTATTTTTTTGTGTTTTCCTTAAAGTTGTAAATTTATATTTTTCTTCTGCGAGGTATTATTTGCCCTTATTATGTATAGTTAAATTGTGACGTACTACTTACTTGATTCATTACCATTGTCATTTTTATTATTATATTGTTAAACGTTTCGCCCCCCTGTCTTTTATTATTTCCAGTAGGGCTTGACCTAACCTCGTCACTACTCTACCTATATTAGGCTTGGCACTTACTGGATACCGCTGTGGTGTACTCATACTACACTTCTACACATCTTTTTGGTCAGGTCCAGGTACTTCCTACCAGACCAGGTATCAGTGAGCTAGACTATACGCGGAGACTTCAATGTATATTTGCCATCGTCCACAGACCTCGGAGTCCCCCTCTATCCCTATTATGTTGTTTTTCCTTATTCTCTTTACACTCTGATGTATAGAGATACTTAAAATAAATTCTTAGAAGCTTGTGACTTATTTCTACCGGGTTTTGAGAGTTGTAACTATTTGAATCGCGGTTTGATTTATTTATATGTTGAGATTTGAGTTTCAGTTTTGTATTCCACATAATTGATAGGCTTACCTAGTCTTAGAGACTAGATGCCATCACGATATCCTATGGAGAGAAATTGGGATCGTGACAATAAAATTAAGAGAAAAACCTCGTATATGCCTATAGACTAATGCATATAATAGTAGAGCTATAATTCATATGGAATATCTTTAAAGAAATATTTATTTCTTTAACTAGCAAGAACTTAAAATAGAACTTCATTATAAACAGAATGGATCATTAAGAAGATTAATATATGCAAAGAGTAAACGATATGAATAGCTAAAATATTATGATAAAAAATGATCACTGGTAGTTTCTGAATATCGAAACAAAATTAACGACTTATTTTATTTTCCAAACTTAAATTGTTTTATCATCCTACTTAACAAATAATACATAATACCTTTTAAAATTTTTAGTTAAACTTATTCCCACCAACTAATCTTTTTATGCAGGGGAATATGCATAAACGAAAACAGATCGTAAGCACATAATGAAAGACTAAAACATTTGCTTTGGTACTAATATTTGTTAACGGATGAATCCGGAAACGTATATTGAGGATAAAATTAAGAATAAAAAAGTCATATTGATAATCCAAGAAAAAAGGCTATATTGTTGGACAATCAACTTTTTCTGATTATAAATCTGGTTTAATATATGAAAAAGTCCAACAACAACTGGCTGAAGGCACCAGCTCTGGTGTAATCGCACCTGCGCAAGATTGACCGTTTATGCGAGCAATTGGGCGCAGATGCGGGGCTGGGGGATATGGCCAGTGGTCGCAGATGCGACGTGAAGGCCGCAGAAACGGAGTCGCCTATGCGGAAGAGTGATCGCAGAAATGGAAGAGTGCTTGGGAGGCCGGTCCACAGAAGCAGACGAGCTTGCACAGATGCGCACTCGCAGAAGCGGAAATTGGCGAGGAAGCTGGGACCGCAGAAGTGGCTGGGAGGCCGCAGAAGCGAGTCCGCAGGAGCGGATAAGGAGACCGCAGGAGCGAAAGAAACCGCAGAAGCAAATAAGTTGTCGCTTCTGCGATACCGCAGATGCGGCTAAGTTGCCGTAGAAGTGAAAGTGCTGGGCAGAACACTTAAATACAAGGGTTTGCGATTTTCTTCATTTTAAATATTTTGAACTCGGGTCTTGGCGATTTTTGAGAGCATTTTCGAGGGATTTCTTGAGTTAAGTCTCTTGTACTCATTCTTAATCAATAATCTTGTTTCTCTATTGATTTCCCACCTAGATTGTGTGTTTGAGGTGGAATTTGGGAGTTTGAGGCTAAGGATTTGGAGAGTTTAATTTGGGGATTTGAGTGGCAACTTGGTGTCGAATTTTGGTAATTTTGGTATGGGTGAACTCGATATCGAATGGGTGTTTGTATTTTATGACTTTTACCCAATTCTGAGACGTGGGCCCGGGTTGACTTTTTGGGGCGATTTTTCGATTCTTTGCTAAAGTCGTAGATTTATGATTCTAGTATCGCATGTCTACATGTCTTAACCTTACTTAAAATTTGTGCAACATGCTTAGTTGAATTGCATGTTTCCTTGATTATTGAATTCGGTCTTTAACGGTAGGATTCCTTGCCGTAAATTCGTGGTTCCATAATTTATGAGTTGTATATTTACTTTGGGACTACGAGGCAATACCTCGAGAGATCCCCCTACTTGCATATTTACTTTGGAACTATGAGGCGGTACCTCGGGAGATCCCCCTATCTTGCATATTTACTTTGGGACTACGAGGCGGTACCTCGGGAGATCCCCCTGCTAGCATATTTACTTTTAGGACTACAAGGCGGTACCTCGGGAGATCCCCTTGTCATGCATATTTATATTTGGGACTACGAGGAGGTACCTCGGGAGATCCCACTGTTGAGCATTTATATTTGGGTTACGAGGCGATACCTCGGGAGCGCCCCTGTTGTTTATCTCTATTTGTTGTGCTGTTATTTTCTGAAACTTCTCGTTGTTTAAATTCTCAGTCATTTTAAAATATTATTATATCTTCTACCTTGCTTATTGTAACGACCCGACCGGTCGTTTTGGGCATTTACGCTCCTTTCTACTATTTGAAGTCTTGAATAATTTCATATGATGTATTATGACTTGTGTGAATTGTCGGTTTTGGTTTTCAGGTGTTTCGGAATTAGTTCGGAAGAATCAATTACTTGTTTGAAGCTTTAAGCTGGAAGAGTTGACCAAGTGTGCTTTTTTAGTATTTGACCTCGGAATGAAGTTTTGATGGTTCCGTTAGGTCCGTATGGTGATTTCGGACATAAGAGTGTGTCTAGATGTTTATTTTGAAGTCTGTAGTTGAATTTAGCTTGAAATGACGAACGCAAGAAATTGAAAGTTTGGAAGTTTGACCGAAAGTTGTCTTTTATGATATCGAGTCTGGATTGTGATTCCGTAAATTTCAGTAGCTTCGTTATGTCATTTATGACTTGTACGCAAAAAATTGAGTTCATTCCGGATTGATTTGATACGTTTCGGCGCGAATTGTGGAAGTTGAAAGTTTAAAGTTCATTCTAGTTCGAATTGAGGTGCGATTCATCATTTCGATGTTGTTATGTGCGATTTGAGGCCTCAAGTAGGTCTGTGTTATGTTATGGGACTTGTTAGTATATTTGGATGGGGTCTCGAATGTCCTGGGTGAGTTTCGGACGAGGTTCAGATCATTTTTGTTTCATGTTGCATTGCTGTAGGTATGCTGGTTCTGGTGTTTCCGCATCTGCGGAAGAATGGGCGCAAATGCAAGTCTGTTGATGCGGACAGTTGATCGTAGAAGCGCAAGTAGGCTTGGCTGGGGAAGATCGCAGAAGCAGAAGTTTGGGCGCATCTGCGGCCCCGCAGAAGCGAGGGCCTTGGGCGCAAAAGCGAGATGGAGCGCAGAAGCGCATTTGGCTTCGCACATGCGATTGCGCAGAAGTGGATGGAGATCCACAGGTGCGAGGGGTCGACTGGCTAGTGGAGTCCACAGAAGCAACGCCACAGAAGCGGCTCTTGTATCCGCAGAAGCGGAAATGACTGGGCAGAAGCTTTAAATCGGGGGTTTGGTTATTTTGTTCATATTTTGAGATGTGGAACTCGGATTGAGGCGATTTTGGAGGCAAATTTCATCACAAGGATTGGTGTAAGTGTTCTACACTCGGTTTTGATTATATTTCATGATTTTATTTTCATTTTTGATAATTGGATTATGAGTTTTAAAGAGAAAAAATGGGGATTTTAGCCTAAAGTTTCATAGAGAGAGTTTTGAGTTTCGAATGTCCATTCGGAGTCGGATTTGAGTGAAACTGATATGGTTGGACTTGTAAGTAAATGTGTTGTCGGATTTTGTGATTTCATCAGGTTCCGAGGCACGGGCCCTGGTTGGGCTTTTGGGTCAATTTCGGATTTTTGATTAAGATTCGACCTTTATCATTGGAATTGTTTCCTTGGGCTTTACTTATTGTATTTGAGTTGATTTTGGCTAGTTTCGAGCTGTTCGGAGGTCGGTACGTGCGGGATGGCGTTGTAGAGCATCGTTTGGCTTGCTCAGTATTAGATTCGGCTTGTTCGAGGTAAGTAACACTTCTAAACTTGGTACTGAGGGTATGAAACCCTGAATTTCATGTTATGTGTTTGTTGTTAAGGTGACGCACATGCTAGGTGACGGGCGTGTGGGCATGTGGGCGTGTGGGCGTGCACTATGTGAATTGTAACTCCATTATTTCTGTGGAGCTGTGTAGTTTCCTGAACTTATCTTTAATCATGAAATCTCTACGTGCTAGAGTTATTGAGTTGTGATCCATGTTAGAAACCATGTCTAGGCTACATGCTTATTCTATTGGGACCCACTGAGGTCATTACTGTTGTTGGATTATTTGCTTACATTGCAATTTCATACTCAGTCATGTTCATTCATTTCATATCATATCTCAGTCTCTGTTACTATATATTGACACATCATATCATCATTTTTGGGATAGTTTCATGGCATTGTGGGCCCGAGAGGCTGGAGAGATTGATGACTGAGTAAGGCCAAGGGCCTGATTGTGAGGTTATTGATACTATAGCACGTGAGTTGTCCGTGCAACACGTGAGTTGTCCGTACGGATCCAGATATTGATACTACAGCACGTGAGTTGCCCGTGCAGCATGTGAGTTGTCCGTGCGGATCCATTTATTGATATTATAGAACGTGAGTTGTCCGTGCAACACGTGAGTTATTTGTGCGGATTATAGCGCTTGGGCTGAAGGAGCCTCTCCGGAGTCTGCACACACACCCAGTGAGCGCAGGTACCTATTGAGTGCGAGTGCGAGTGCTGAGTGATTGGGAGGAATGAGTGGATTGATTCTCTGAGAGCATGCATATGGTTGTTCACTATGTGGTACTGCATTGACATGCACATTTGACATACAAGCATAAAGACGCATTTTCCTCATGTTGTATGGTATCACATCATTCATGACTTCTCATACACATTGACATGTAGGCATAGAGATGTACTTTTCCTCATGCCATTTGATAATGAAACATTTACCTGTTGAAAGGTTTTGGAAGGAAAATCACGATTTTACAAACTTACTCATATTTTGGTGTTTTCGGTAAAAGATTTGGGTTTTCACTATTATACTTGAAAAGTATGTCTATTTTCTGGAACTGTGAACGAGCTGAACATCTTATTTCTGAGTTATTTCTTGTATACTTTTATTATATTGTTATGAGCTATTGTTGGCTATTGGTGTTGGACTTTGACCTGTGTTCCAGCTCGTCACTACTTTCAACCTAAGGTTAGGTTTGTTACTTATTGAGTACATGGGGTCGGTTGTACTCATACTACACTTCTGCACCTTGCGTGCAGATATTGGATGTTGATGTTGCTGTGATCGACAGGAGCTGGATTTGAAGATGTACCTGTGTTTCGGTCGTAGCTGCCTCTTGTTCATGGTAGCCTTAAATTTATAAAAATCTGTTTATGTACATTTCTAACAGATAATGTATTTATTTCATACCAGGTTTGTAAATCCTAATCTTAGAAGCTCATGATTTGTACTACCAGTCCTTGGGAATTCTTGTATAAAAGCAGTTTTATTATCCTTTCTTTTCTTAATAAATCTCATCTAAATTGTATAGTTGTTAATTGGCTTACCTGGCGGGTTAGGTTAGGTGTCATCACGACTAGGTGAATTTTGGGTTGTGATATTTATCTTTTAAACTAGTAGGGCCCTGACCTTACCTCGTCACTACTCTACCGAGGTTAGGCTTGGCACTTACTGGGTATTGTTGTGGTGTACTCATACTACACTTCTGCACGTCTTTTTATGCAGATCCAAGTTCTTCCTACCAAACCAGATACAAGTGAGCTGGACCGTACGTGGAGACTTCAAGGTATATCTGTCAGCGTCCGCAGACCTCGGAGTCCCGCTCTATCCTTACTATGTTGTTTTATTCCTTATTTTCCTTAAGACTCTGATGCATAGAGACACTCAGTTTAAGCCTTGCTTCAAACCTTCACAATACTGACAACGATTTAAGGAACATGAAAACATCGTAATTAATCACCCGAATCATCGAGTCACATTTAACGTCACCTGGGCACTCACCTCGTAGGCTAAAACACAATAATTACAACACGAATATGGCTATCATGCATAGATAAACACATAAAAGAATTATCAAATAAGCCTAAGAGGCATAACTCCCTATCTGTACTATAATGCAATTCAATTTCACAAGGGAGAATTTAACACATGGATTCAACCACAAGGATCTCATCCCAATATAACTTCCACCACGGCACGTAGCCCGGTTTAAATATATCAATTCACATTAAAACGCGAGGATCCCATCCTCACTCTAAATCACAAGTATAATGCACATCGTGCCAACTGAATTTTTTTTCATTTTTATTTTCATTCTTTTAAATAAATCTCGACAAATAATTTCACAACACATAATGAACCCACATACCGATAGGGCATTAAATTCATAATTGTTAACCAAACTATCCCAAATTTATATCAAAACCCACTGTAGTGAGTAATAAAAAGTCACTTTTGGACTCATAGCCCTCAATAGTATACAAAACAAAATGATATACACGGGCTAACACCATCAAATGTCCCAACAGGTATAAACACATGAGTGGAGTACAAATTCACAAACTCACCGTATCGGGAGCATGATAGAAGATCTCACCTCGATAATCGGGATTGAATCAAAATAAGAATAGTGCTCCTCTATTATGAATTAAATCATACTTGTAACGACACCATCTGGGGTAACGGCCTCAGTTAATTCATAGCAATTGTATCAACGGGCCGGGCCTCCCCCTCGAGGGCGCCCTCTACCCTCCTGTCCTCCATCCCTAACTGGCTGCGCATATGGAGTATTAACTAGAACGGGGTCTGTAGCCTGAGTGCCCTGATAAAATCTGCCTCTCCTAAGTCTGGGACAATATCTCGTAATGTGCAAAGTATCACCACACTCATAACAGCCCCTCTGCGGGCGTGACTGCTCATACTGAGTCTGTGCTGAATAACTGGAATAACCACTGTAAGAATCCCATGTCGGTAGTGCACTAAAAGTATTAACTGGAGCACTACGAGTACTTTAAATTGCGGACTGGCTGACTGACTGCCCGAGCCTCCGCTATTATGAGTGCTAGATGCAGAGTAGAATCCACTGAATCCTCCAAACTTTCGAGACCTCTTGGCCTCCTTAGACTCCCTTTTCTCATTCCTAACACGTTCTAACATTCTGGCATTCTCTACTACTTGTCGAAATAGAGTATCAGACTGCAATTCTCGAGCCATGCATATTTTAAGATCATAATCGATCCCCTCAATGAATCTTGCTCTCTGATTGTAGGAACCAAAACAGGCACATGACGGGCTAACTCACTGAACTTGATGGCATATTTTGACACCGTCATGGTGCCCTAATGCAACCGTTCAAACTCTATGAGCCACGCATCCAGGAGAGTCTGGGGAACAAACTCTTTCAAAAATATCACTAAAAATTGAGCCCAAGTTGGTGGTGTTGCATCGGCTGGGCTACCCTCTTCATAAGCTTGCCACCATTGATACACTGCTCCTGACAGTTGAAATGTGGTAAAAGCAACTTCGCTCACTTCCACAATACCCATGGTGCGGAGAATACGGTGACATTTTTCTAGAAAACCTTGGGCATCATCGGTAGCTGTTCCACTGAAAGTATGTGGACTATACCTCTTAAATCTCTCAAGTCTCTTTTGTTCTTCTTCTGATGCCTCTGGCCTGACCTCAGGCTGAACCGGAATAACATGTTGTACCGGTACTATACCCGGAACCTAACAAATATGAACCTGCTGCTCTGGAGTACGGGCGGTAGGAGTCTGAACTCCTCCCCCAATCTGTGAAATATTTGGTGAAACGGAGATCAATCCCGCCTGAGTTAATGTACCATACATGTTCACGAACTGTGCTAAGGTCTCCTGAAGTCCGAGAGTAACAACAGGTGCTTCTGGTACTTGTTCCCCAACTGGAGCTATTGGCAGCTCCTCAACTATTTCTCTGACAGATGCTCTAGCTACGGCACGTGCCCTTCCTCGGCCTCTACCTCGGCCTCTACTTCGGCCCCGGCCTCTCGCGGCCCTAGCAGCATGCGCGGGTGTTTGCTCAGCTGACCCGGTAGCACGTGTCCTCACCATATGTAAGAGAATAGAGATACAAGCACTCAAACTCCAAAATCAACAAATTTCGCACTATAGGAATGAAAGAAGTGGAAAGTTTCCTAAAAGTTCTGTAGCCTCTCGAAGATAAGTACAGACGTCTCCGTACCGATCTGCAACACTCTACTAGACTCGTTCGTGACTCGTAGAACCTATGAACCTAGAGCTCTGATACCAACTTATCGCGACCCAAAATCCCACCATAAGCGTCGTGATGGCACTTAGTCTCTAAGACTAGGTAAGACGATTACAATTACATTTCGAGCATTTTTTTCTGAAACATATAATTTAATACAAATGTTGAAACCAAAAGCGGAAAACAAATATAACCACCTCCCAAGACTGGTAATACTGAGTCACAAACTATAACTGAATACATGCAATGATCTCAAGGAGCGAATATACAATACTGTTTGAATAAGAGTTGATAGTACAATAAAATGGAAAGACTCAAAGGGACTGCGACGACCAAGCAGCTCTACCTTGAATCCTTGCGATCAACACACTAACTTTGCCTGAGTCTGATATCTCCAATACCTGGCTCTGCACAAAAATATGCAGAAGTGTAGTACGAGTATACCACGGTCGGTATCCAGTAAGTATCAAGACTAACCTCGGTGGAGTAGTGACAAGGTATAGTCAAGATACTCAATAGTCAAATAACCTGTGCAATATAGCAATATACAATAGTACTGGAAAATAATTAGCAATAATAGCAACAAAAATCAACCAGTGATATAAACAGCCAGGCAACAAGAACACTATAATTATTGCTCAAACGAATAAGGAACACAAGTGCAACCAATTAATCAAGTCCTTCAAATATAAATCTTTCACATATAATTCTTTCGAATAAATACCTTTCGAATATACTTCTTTTAAATAAATATCTTTCTTATATAATTCTTTCAAATAAATCTCTTTCGAATATACTTCTTTTAAATAAATATCTTTCGAATATAAATTCTGTCAAATAAAAGCCACTTTGTGACACCTCATTTCATAATTATAAAACACGGTTCTCAGCCCACTTTCATATTTTTCATAACATGGGTCTCGGCCTATTTTCATATTTCCATGGCACCCCGTGCCCATATTTCTATCAAAACCACACGGACAACTCACGTGCCAATAATAAAAATTATTATATTTCCCTGGCACCTCGTGCCCACATATCATATCACATTTGCACTGACATTTCACGCGCCAATAACATAATCATTATATTTCCCTAGCACCTCGTGCCCACATTTCATATCACATCTGCACGGACAATTCACGTGCCAATAACATAATCCACCCGACAATAGCCACATGCTCACAATTTCAACATGGATCATACTATTATCAAGTTTACCGAAACAACAAGACAGGTTGCACAAGATATAAAAATAAACACGAGGAGAATCACGACATTACACAAAAATCATCAACACAATGATCCCACATTATCACATAAAAATCATCAACATAATAACCCCACATCATCATATATTATCCCTGACATAGCCATCCTTATCTCTCCTGTAGCCACCCTTATAACTCGTATAATAGCCTCCCTTATACCTCCGCCCTGACAATATCAATAGCCACCCTTATCGCTCCTATAGCCATCCTTATCTCTCCTATAATAGACTCTATTATCTCTCCATATAATAGCCTCCTTTATCTCTCCTCCCAGACAATACCCCAACACAAATAACAACAGTAAAATGCCACCCTTATGTCTACATATTATCAACAGTGGGATGCCACCCTTATGTCCTCATAATAATAACTCAAATCACACAACAATTTACACTGAATATTATCACAACAACACAACACAATCAATTCATAACACAAATTTTCCATAGGCCACAACCATTTCCAAAGGTACTGTCACAACCCAAAATCCTTTAAAGGTCGTGATGTCGCCTAACACCGCTGTCAGGCAAGCCAGCAATACTTGATTAACTTAATTATCCATTTTAGTATTTTGAAATCATAATTTCCCTCAATTTAATAGTAAAAGATGGAATTTCCAGAGTAAATGAAAGTATTCTCACAATCTCAATACTAAACAACCCATAATCACCCCAAAACTCGGTGTCACAAGTGCATGAGTATCAACTAGGAATGTAAAATAAAATATAGCATCTGTCCGGAATACAAATTGGACATGAAAAAAATTATAAATACTCTGAGGGAGACTCCGCTAGCTGCGGGTCGTAATATGGAATGCAGCTCACCTAAGTCCCCGCATATAAACACGCCTCTACTCTCACAAGGCCACTGAACATATATGTACCTGCACAAAAATATACAGCAAGTGTAGTATGAGTACGTAAATTAATGTGTACCCGGTAAGTATCTAGCCTAACCTCGGAGGAGTAGTGAGGAGGGGTCGACATCAATATTTACTAGTGGTCCAATAATATCAGGTACACTAAAGAGATAAATAAATATGAGGGGGAGTAAATAAATGAAATAAACAAGCATAAAATACGTGGTACAAATTCCCCTCTTTACAATGAACTCAAGTTGTCCATTAGAAATCCCCTCCTTAACCGGAGCATATATATAGATATAGTGGATCTCATCAAATAGATTGTCATAATTCAAATCAGGAAAACTCACGGATACACTAGCTTCTTGCCAAATATTACGCACAATTCCATGAGGATATATTATAGGAAACGCCGAGCGTACGACCCGATCCAACATAAATATTTAAATTGTGCACTGCCGAGGGTCGAACGACACGAATCATAGATGCATCTATTAAACTGCAGAGGCGAACGGCCCACTCCCATGAGAGTGTGGTACATAAATCATGCCGAGGCGATCGGCCCGATCCCATTAGAATAAGGAGCTTTGACGGGTCCTTGACCCCACTCACGAATAAACGTGTGACTTGTAATTTCTTTAACAAAAACCTTTCAATGAAACATATATATCACGGAAACATATCGTAACAGGAGTAAAATTATTCGGTGACTAATCATGAACTCGTGAAGTCTCTACAATAGTAAGTCTAGTCTCGAGTAGTAATGTAAAACAAAGGAATTTAACACGCGAGAGACTCAAATAGTACATCTATAGCATGATGTGAGCCTAAGCCTACCCGGACAATAACATGAATGTAGCTACGCACGGACTCTCGTCACCTCGCGCGTACGTAGCCTCCACAACAAGTAGCATATATCAATATAAAACACCTAGGGGTAATTTCTCCCTTACAGAGTTAGACAGGAGAATTACCCTCTCCGGAGTTCCATAACAGGCTCCAACGCCACTTTATCACTTCAAACTGATGCCCGTCGCTCCAAACCTAGTCAAACAATGTGCAAACCCATAAAAATATACTCTAATACTCCCAACAAATCAATTTAAACAAATTCCCAACTTCGTTCGAAAAGTTGATAAATTAACTCTCAAACCCACGTGTCCGGATTCCGAAAATATTTGAAAATAAACTTTACCCATAACACCTCGAACTCAAATATATAATTTATTCCAAATTTCATGTCCAATTTCGTGGTCAAAATCCAAAAATACCAATTTCTAGGTTTTTCTTCAAAATCCCAAATTTCTACAAATTTTCATGTCTAAATCCATATATAATCCAAGTATTTAACTTGCAATAGGTGGGAATCACTTACATTGACATAGATTATGAAGATGGAGCTCCAAAATCGCTCTAAGACCGGCTCCCATGGCAGAAATGAAGTGAAAATGGCCAAAATCCTGTTTTAAAACAACTCACTGCCCAATCCGACCCTTCTTCGCGAACGCGGCACAGCCCTCGCGTTCGCGAAGCTCAACAACCTCACGCCCAGAAATCACACTTCGCGTTCGCGAAGGCCAGCTACCCTGCCCATTCGCGTTTGCGTTCCCATCTTTGCATTCGCATAGGCCAAACAGCCTTAAGCCCAGCTCCCTCTCCTTCTTCTTCGCGTTCGTGTTGCCTTGTCAGTGTTTGCGAAGGGTAAATCTCAGCAGCCTCAAAGTCCTTCTTCACGAACGCGGGACTCCCTTCGCGTTCGCGAGGAGGAAACCAGATACCAGCACATCAGTTCCAAAACAACCCGAAACGATCCGAAACCATCTCGAAACACACCCGAGGCTGCCGGGACCCCGTCCAATCATAAAAACCAGTCCCATAACATTACACGGACCTGCTCGAGGCCTCAAATCACATCAAACAACATCAAAATCATGAGTCGCACCCCAATTCAAGCTTCATGAACTTTAGGACTTCAAACATCTACATTCGATGCCGAAACCTATCAAATCACGTCCGATTGACCTCAAATTTTGCACACAAGTCACATTCGACATTACGGACCTACTCCAACTTTCGGAATCGAAATTCGACCCCGATATCAAAAAGTCCACTCACGGTCAAACTTTTCAAAAACCTTCAAACTTCTAATTTTCGCCAAATGACCCTCGAAATGACCTACAGGCCTCCAAATCCACTTCCGAACGCTCTCCCAATACCAGAATCATCAGACGGAGCTATTCCCAGACTCGGAATCCCAAACGGACATTGATAACATTAAAATATCCCCAAATTTATGAATTTCTTCCAAAATGCCAACTTCCACAATAGGCGCCGAAACACTCCCGGGTCATCTAAAACCCGATCTGGACATACGCCTAAGTCCACAAATCATCATACGAACCGGTTGGAACCTTCAAATCCCGATTTCGAGGTCGTTTACTAAAGAATCACACTTTTTCATTTCTTCCAACTTAAAGCTTCCGAAATGAGAACTTTTCTTTCCAAATCAACTCTGAACTTCCTGAAATTCAATTCCGACCACGCGTACAA
Source organism: Nicotiana tabacum (assembly GCF_000715075.1). Lineage (NCBI taxonomy): Eukaryota > Viridiplantae > Streptophyta > Magnoliopsida > Solanales > Solanaceae > Nicotiana > Nicotiana tabacum. Next base: position 12,970,710 of record NC_134101.1, on the reverse strand, counting down.
GTCATAATACCTGAAGTGAAGCTACTCACGGCCTCAAACCGCCGAACAACGCGCTAAAGCTCAAAATGACCAGCCGGGTCGTTACATTCTCTCCCACTTAAACATACGTTCGTCCTCGAAGGTGCTAAGAACTGCTCTGGAATTGTCCGAAATCATTGTTTAACACCTCGTGCACCTACCCGTGCTACCATAATTCAGTTGAGAACATTAGCTCGGGCCAATATGAAGATCCTCCCCTTTATTTAGGCAAATAAGCCTTAGGGAAATTCCAACATCCGAAATTCTCTACCAGGCCTGCTTCCAACATACGAACACCGTATCAATCACTACACGATGTACCAATAAATGATTGTATACTCTTACTGAATTTACACCATGCACCGCCTAATTCATATGACCATGATAACATCCTCTAATAACAACGGCCGAAATCCTACGAATCTGATGCCCACAACACATTTCACGACGCATATAAGTCCTGTTTCAACTCTCGCAATACTGCCACGACAGAAGTGTTGTGTAGAAACTCATAACCACCTGCCGAATCACAATTCATGGAATCTCTCCTCCCGATGAGAACCATCACCTCATTCTGGACTGAATATCGGTGTTTACTCTTTAAGGTGCCTCATATAAACCTGATTGCACTGATCCCAAGTCCAATAACCTCGTCTCAACCAGTATAAGTTTCTCAAGCAATAAGCCACCTCAAACACTACCAAAAGTCTCATATGATGCCACCATGTGCCAACAAGCCACAACTCGAATGTGATATATAAGGAAAACGAACTCTGGAAAGAACTACTCAACCTACGCAACTAATTTAAACAACCGAAAAGATGTTATGAACCTTCCTCGGAAAATGAGAAGCAAAACACACAATAATAGATATGGGAAATTGTACTCAACATCACACTATTGCGGCGTGCAACCCGATCCACACATGATACCATTACGGCATGCATCCCGATCAAACCATGATACTCGTGGCGGCTTGCCACTCGATCCAAACATCATACCCGTGGCGGCGTGCCACCCGATCCACACATAATAATCTATTAGGAAATATTCACCGAGCTAAAATGCCCATACCTGTGAAATACCCAAATATCGACCACAAGCACGCGAAGTGCATAATACAAATCCTGGGGAGACGAAGAGCGTCATACGCTACGAAACTCAAGCACAACTAAGGTGAAATAAATGACCTATATCTCGAGAGCCATTCTGCTCTCACAACACCACAAATTACATGGGATCTCAACACGAGTGCGAATAATCAAACCGTCTCACAACCCACAGGGCACAATAGAGATTACATGAAATGGCTGACGACAGAAATAACATCCAAGACCCGAAGATTCCTCCGTAAACAACGCTAAGCTAAAATGAACACATCCGGCCTGATATATAGCCCATATTCACCTTTAGATCCATCCACGAACCTCAAGCCGATTCTGACCGTACCTCACTAGGCTAGTAACCTCTCAAGGATCCACACTAACCCTTTTTCCCATGACATACAAGAACAGTCATCAATCCGAAGCAAACATCCACAGTTCGCAACCAAATGAATAGAGCGCCTTCCGGGCCTCAACTCTCACATTAGCGATAGTACCATAATCTCCACACTTGGTTTCAATCTTCAATCAATCAAGTGACTACATGTCACCCTTATACAATCTTCCCGTGGGATACGCTCCCACAACCTTCCGCACCAGGTAACAAAGTCTGCACATCCATACCGTCTGCCATACAATGCCGTAAAGCAATTCGGAAATCCGCAAATCAGTACACAAAGCCTTTTACACAGAACACCGATCTCAGGTGATGCTAAAGACAATACCAGCTTACTCTAAATATCTGAATTCTTTCCTACTCATCCAAGCTCATAACATTCTTGTCTACACCGAACCGCAACCTTGATCCTCAACTTCCATTTCCCATGTCGCTCACTGCACCTAATATACCAATACGTAAGAGTACAACAATTTCATCATAACTCCTGAACCACAAATAGAATAATTGCTCCATCATATAGAAACCTTTCACTTAACTCATTTCAAGAGAACCATTGCAACACGCCACAGAATTCCCATGACCGCAGAAAATACAATCCTCAAGTAGTGCTCTAAACCACCATAAATCTTTCGGGATCCATTTACACATAACAGGCCATTATAATCGAATATCTCCAAATAAATCAAATTACGGCGGCCGTCAAGCTTCGCATGTACCACTACAAATCACATGTATAACTCAACACGCTGAAGGAACTGATCATTGCCACCATCATGCCAATTCAACCATTGCTAGTCGATCCGACTTCTTATAATTTACTCCAGACTTGCCTTTGGAATAATAATATCTCCATTCAAAATATAACGAACCCAATCCGCACTCTTCCTGAGTGACCCTATTTCACGAGACCACGTTGCCTCAAAACGCACGAACTAACTCATACCCTCCTTGTGCGCACATTCGCATCTTCAACTGGTACACCCATTTCGATACTTCCTATACGAATCTGAAGGTATTTTCCCCCATTTCTCCAATGCTACACCGCAGATCGGTCATTAAAATAGAATACTCCAAGCCCCTTTCATAATCCACTGCAAAAGCTCGATACTTAACCATACCACGGACTCGAAATCCTTAGGCACCGCATGGTAATTTTTGAACTTACTAGGACCATTGTTGAGAGTCACCCACTCTGGCTTATTCCCGAATATAAGCCAAACTCTCGTGCTCTGCCAGCATGTGAACACCCTATCAAGGAAGCACCCAACTGAATTCTCTTCCCTTGTACATTACTTCCACTAGAAGCAGAAACTCTGAGTCTTCTCAAAACTGAACATGAATCAATAAGGCCCAAGAATAGCGCACATTCCTCAAATCCTTTGCTCAAATTACCACTGATGTTTTCTTTCCTTAGTCGTAATAACCCACCAATACACCGATAACCAGAAACTGCACAAGTAGACAACCACGCAATCTAATCATAGACGGTGGGTCTCTCCCACTTAGCTTGAAGCTACAATTACATAACCCTGGGACCCACCGAGGTTCCTTCTTCCCCAGTGACATCAGCTAAAATTCCAACAATGCATTCCAAACTCTAAGTCATGTTGCATCCAAATAAAAACTCGTGGACCTAGTCACTGTCCACCATGAATTTCCTAAATAGCTCCAAACTTTCCTCAAGGCGTGTGGTTATCCTACCACAAAACCCATATGTTACTCTGCCACTCTCCCACTTTGGTTCAACCCTCTCCTTTAAGCAACTTCTCGACTTCTGTTTTTCATACTTGACCTTCTAGCAATTCAACCACCGCAAAATACCTCCCACATGTCCTTCCTCGCCCTTCCTGCCCAATTGTTGCCTCAAATACGAATACGTCTCTGTAACATCCGAATGAATGAGTCGCTACCAACTCTAAACTCTTAGAAGATCATCTTCCTGGAGCCATCAATACTAGAAGTACCAATTCGATTCTGAAATCTCTACACTTCGTTATCTCTGACAACCGCATCTCAGGCACCACTTCACAATACCCTGCCCCGAAGGCAATTTGAAGAAGACCATAATATCGGCGAACCTTAATACGTTCAACAAGGATGATGACACCACATCACAATTGAGAACTCTACCATGCTCGAAAATATCAAGTCTTGTTACTCCATCATACCAAACCTGAACATTCATAGCATGATTGCCTTTCCTTTGCTGGAATTAAACGATAAACCTCTACATCATGTGCTGAGAAATCTTCCTTTCAAGTCATTTATTGTATCGACACATAAATGAGCACCCCACCATTATATCAACACTGTGAGATAATAACTCATGGACATCATAGCAACCTGTGCATAGCCTCAAAACTATCCGAAATATAGCTACAAAGCCGAAATGACAGAATACCCTTCTGCAAGAAGACAATAATAATTTGCTTGAATGCACAGGGAGAAACACCCTGCCCCACGCCTGTAGTACCATTAAAATTCTTCGATTCCCAATTGATAACAAACGCTTCACGTCGCATAAGATTGAGTAGGAAGGAAATAAAGACATAATCCTCAAAGGAAACAAATCGCACGATGAGGAATCAAGAAGGGAAGTGCTCCTAATAGCCCTGTAGTCTCTCGAAGATAAGTACAGGCGTCTCTGTACCAATCCGCAAGACTCTACTAGACTCGCTCATGACTCGTGAGACCTAAGTGAACCTAGTGCTCTGATACCATGTTATCACGACCCAAAATCCTTTAAAGGTCGTAATGGCACCTAACACAACTGTCAGGCAAGCCAACAATACTTGATTAACTTAATTACCTATTTTAGTATTTTAAAGTCATAATTTCCCTCAATTTAATAGTAAAATATGGAATTTCCAGAGTAAATGAAAGTATTCTCACAATCTCAATACTAAACAACCCATAATCACCCCAAAACCCGGTGTCACAAGTGCATGAGCATCAACTAGGAATGTAAAATAAAATACAGCATATGTCCGAAATATAAATTGGACCGGAAAAGAAATATAAATACTCTGAGGGAGACTCCGCTGGCTACGGGTCGTAATATAGAATGCAGCTGACCTAAGTCCCGCATATAAACACGCCTCTACTCTCACAAGGCCACTAGACATATATGTACCTGCACAAAAATGTACAGCAAGTGTAGTATGAGTATGTAAATCAACGTGTACCCGATAAGTATCTAGCCTAACCCCGGAGGAGTAGTGAGGAGAGGCCGACATCGACACTTACTAGTGGTCCAATAATATCAGATACAGTAAAGAGGTAAATAAATATAAGGCAGAGTAAATCAATGAAATAAACAAGCATAAAATACGTGGTACAAATTCCCCTCTTTACAATGAACTCAAGCTCTCCATTAGAAATCCCCTCCTTAACCGGAGCATATATATAGATGTAATGGATCTCATCAAATAGATTGTCATAATTCAAATCAGAAAAACTCACATATACACTGGCTTCTTGCCAAAAATTACGCACGATTCCATGAGGATATGTTATAGGAAATGCCGAGGCATACGGCCCGATCCAACATAAATATTTAAATTGTGCACTGCCGAGGGTCGAACGGCACGAACCATAGATGTATCTAATAAACTACCGAGGCGAACAGCCCGCTCCCATGAGAGTGTGGTATATAAATCCTGCCGAGGCGATCGGCCCGATCCCATTAAAATAAGGAGCTTTGACGGGTCCTTGACCCCACTCACGAATAAACGTGTGAGTTGTAATTTCTTTAACAAAAACCTTTCAATGAAACATATATATCACGGAAACATATCGTAAGAGGAGTAAAATTATTCGGTGACTAATCATAAACTCGTGAAGTCTCTACAATAGCAAGTTTAGTCTCGAGTAGTAATGTAAAATAGAGGAATTTAAGGCGAGAAACTACTCAAATAGTACAACTATAGCATGATGTGAGCCTAAGCCTACCCAGACAATAACATGAATGTAGATACGTATGGACTCTCGTCACCTCGCGCGTATGTAGCCCCCACAACAAGTAGCACACATCAATATACAACACCTAGGGGTAATTTCCCCCTCACATAGTTGGACATGAGACTTACCTACTCCGGAGTTCCATAACCGACTCCAACGCCACTCTATCACTTCAAACCAATGCCTGTCGCTTCAAAACTAGTCAAACAATGTGCAAACCTATAAAAATATACTCTAATACTCCCAACAAATCAATTTAAACAAATTCCCAACTCTATTCGAAAAGTCGATAAATTAACCCTCGGGTCCACGTGCCCGGTTCCGAATATTTTTGAAAATAAACTTTACCCATAACACCCCGAACTCAAATATATAATTTATTCAAAATTCCATGTCCAATTTCGTGGTCAAAATCCAAAAATATCAATTTCTAGGTTTTTCTTCAAAATCTCAAATTTCTACAATTGTTTATGTCTAAATCTATATATAATCCAAGTATTTAACTTGCAATAGGTGGGAATCACTTACCTTGACATAGATGATGAAGATTGAGCTCCAAAATCGCTCCAAGACTAGCTCCTATAACGGAAGTGAAGTGAAAATGGCCAAAATCCTGTTTTAAAACAACTCATTGCCTAGTCGGACCCTTCTTCGTGAATGCGGCACAGCCCTCACATTTGCGAAGCTCAAGAACCTCACGCCTAGAAATCACTCTTCGCGTTTGCGACCCTCTAATCGCGTTCGTGAAGGCCATCTGCCCTACCCCTTCGCGTTCGCATTCCCATCTTCGCGTTCACGTAGGCCAAACAGCCTTAGGCCTAACTTCCTCTCCTTCTTCTTTGCGTTTGCGTTCCCTTGTCCGCGTTCGCGAAGGCTAAATCTCAGCAGCCTCAAAGTCCTTCTTCGCGAACGCGGGACTCCCTTCGCGTTCGCGAAGGAGGAAACCAGACACCGGCATAGCAGTTCCAAAACAGCCCGAAATGATCTGAAACCATCCCGAAACACACTCGAGGCCCTCGGGACCTCGTCCAATCACACAAACCAGTCCCATAACATAACACGGACCTGTTCGGGGCCTCAAATCATATCAAATAGCATCAAAATCATGAATCGCACCCCAATTCAAGCTTCATGAACTTTAGGACTTCAAACTTCTACATTCGATGCCGAAACCTATCAAATCACGTCCGATTGACCTCAAATTTTGCACACAAGTCACATTAGACATTACAGACCTACTCCAACTTTCGGAATCGGAATCCGACCCCGATATCAAAAATTCCACTCCCGGTCAAACTTCTCAAAAACCTTCAAACTTCTAACTTTCGCCAAATGACCCTGAAATGACCTATGGACCTCCAAATCTACTTTCGGATGCGCTCCCAATACCAGAGTCACCATGCGGAGTTATTCCCAGACTTGGAATCCCAATCAGACATTGATAACATTGAAATACACCTCAACCAAAATTTATGAAATTCTTTCAAAATGCCAACTTCCACAATAAGTGTTGAAACGCTCTCGAGTCATCCAAAACCCAATCCGGACATACGCCCAAGTCCAAAAATTATCATACGAACCGGTTGGAACCTTCAAATCCTGATTCCGAGGTCGTTTACTTAAGAATCACACTTTAGTCAATTCTTCCAACTTAAAGCTTCCGAAATGAGAATTTTTCTTTCCAAATCAACTCCGAACTTCTCGAAATTCAATTCCGACCACGCCTACAAGTCATAATACCTGAAGTGAAGCTGCTCATGGTCTCAAACCGCTGAACGACGTACTAGAGGTCAAAACGATCGGTCGGGTCATTACAGGTATAACAAAATTAAATAATTTCACAGCAAATAGCCCATGTCTCCAAACAACGTATATAAAATCTCAAAACAACATCAAGGATGGAAAAGTAACTCAACATAGAACAACGCCTTCTTTAACCTAAATTTTAGATAAATATATTAATACCTCTTTTTAAACTTATTTAATTAATTATTTGCAGATGAATAATCCATAATAAAATTATCTCTAGAAAATATCAACTCAACAAAAACACGAGATTCACATAAAAATCAAAGTGGCAATCACACCAAATTATCATATAAAAATCTATATAGAATATTTTATTCATTTCTTGAAAAAAAAGTTAAACATTTGAAAAGTGAAAAAGGAGTCAAATAAATAAATGAAATATAAAACACGTGAGAATGTAAAAATGTTCTAAACGAAATTTGATTTTTTTTTTGGGGGGTCAAGTTCCAGTCTACCTTGGGGCTGTATCCTGCAAAATCAAAGATTAACTTTTTAGTTATTTTTCAGGTTCTTTTTTTACCTCAATTTTCTACATTGCATGTTTGGCTCACTGAATTGTCAGATGACAAGCTTGGAAATTATCATCCCCACTTTATAAATAATGCATGAGATAACTTGACTTATGTCTTAATCATCTACTATATCTTTTCTATCCAATTCTTTCTCTCTCCAAGTATTTTATTAGCTATGAGTTCAACCGAACTTCATATTTTTATTTTGTATATGAATGAATTTATGTAACGACCTGACCGATCATTTTGAGAATAATAGCCCCGATCCCCTATTAATTGCTTTCTCCGTATCTTTTTCTGCTGTTGTGACTTACCGGGAGGTTTCATTTTAGTTTTTTGAGTGTTTCGGGACACTTAGTCCCTAAACGGGAGCTTAAGTCTTAGGATTTTGACCGTAGTCGGAATTGTGTGAAGACGACTCTGGAATGGAGTTTTGTCGGTTCTGTTAGCTCCGTTAGATGATTTTAGACTTGGGGATGTGTCCGAATTATGTTTTGGAGATCTATAGCTCATTTAGGCTTGAAATGGCGAAAGTCGAATTTTGGAGATTTTGACTGGTAGTGGACTTTTTGATATCGGGGTCGAATTTTCATTCCGAAAGTTAGAATAGGTCCGTAATGTCAATTATGACTTGTGTGCAAAATTAGGTCAATCGGACGTGATTTGGTAGATTTCGGCATCGGTTGTAGAAGTTAAGTTTCAAGTTCATTAAGTTTGAATCGTAGGACGATTCGTATTTTTAGCGTTGTTTGACGTGATTTGAGGGCTTGACTAAGTTCGTGTCGTGTTTTAGAACTTGTTAGTATATTGGGTTGAGGTCCCGGGGGCCTCGGGTGTGTTTCGGATGCTTAACGGATTGAAATTGGACTTAGGCAAATGGCTGAAGCTTCTGGTTCCTAGTATTTTCGCACCTGCGGTGGGCAGACCGCACGTGCGGGCACGCACGTGCGGAGGGAAGGGCGCAGGTGTGCTTTTGGTCAAGGAGGTCTGAGAGCGCAGGTGCGAGAAGGGAGTCACATCTGCGCATCTGCAGATGCAGAATAATGATCGCAGAAGCAGTATGGGCGGCCTGGGCAAGGGTCGCAGATGCGGAGGTCAAACCGCAGGAGCGGGCTCGCAGGTGCGGCCCAAAGCTCACAGATGCAGTCCCAGCCATTTAAGTCATTTTCGCACCTGCGATGGATTTCCCGCAGGCGCGGTTGAAGGCCCGCAAAAGTAGTTTGACTGGCAGAAAAAGGGCTAAGTGCGAGAGTTTGATTTTATTCTTCATTTTTGGACTTGAGAGCTCGGTTTGAGGCGAAAATTCGAGGGATTTTCAGAGGAAGCTTGTGAGTTAATGATTCTTAACTCTTTTATGGTTATATCTCATTAATCTATAGTTGATCCCACCCTTTAATTAAGGATTTGAGTTGGAAATTGGGTAAAAATGGTAGAAACTTCCTAGACTAAGTTTTTGAGATTTGGAAGGAGATTTGAGGTCGGATTTGAGAAATTCTTATATGGTTAGACTCGTGAGTGAATGGGTATTCATGTTTTGTGACTTTTACCCGATTTCAAGACGTGGGCCCGGGGAGGCTTTGTAGGGCGATTGTCCAATTTCTTGCTTTAGCTTTGATTTCATTAGCTAGATTAGTTCCTTGTAGTTATATTTATGATATGTAATTGATTTTGGCTAGATTTTGGGTCATTCGGAGTCGGATATTCGTGTAAAGAGCATTGTTATCGATTGATTGAGCTTGGTTCGAGATAAGTGGCTTGCCTAACCTTGTGTGGGAGAAATCCCCTTAGGATTTGGTACTGTTATGATATGTGAGCACCGTGTACGTGAGGTAACGAGTACGTACACGGGATATTTATTGTAAAACCCGATTTATTTTTCTAAGTAGTAATCTGTTTTTCTTTTAATATTAGTTATACCGTTTAGATGAGTATTAGTCTGTTTTTCATTCTTAATTGAGCTATTCCAACATGTGTAGCTATCCTGTTTAGTCTAATATCGCATGTCTACGTACTTTAATTGCTTATTTGAACTCCGTGAAGCATGCCTAGTTGATTTTCTATCTTTCATTGTTCTTTATCAGTATAACTGTAGAAATCTTGATGTTAACTATGGTATATATCGATTTGAGCTGTGTGTTTACTTTTGAGACTACGAGGCGGTTCCTCGAGAGTTCTCCCTATACATTTACTTTTGAGATTACGAGGCGGTTCCTCGGGAGTTCTCCCTTGCACATTTACTTTTGAGACTATGAGGCGGTTCCTCGGGAGTTCTCCCTACACATTTACTTTTGAGACTACGAGGCGGTTCCTCGGGAGTTCTCCCTGCATATTTACTTTTGAGACTACGAGGCGGTACCTCGGGAGTTCTCCCTATATATTTACTTTTGGGACTACGAGACGGTATCTCGAGAGTGCCCTTGTTGCTATATCATTGTGCGGTGTTGTTATTGCTTTGTAAATACTTGCCGTTGTTTTCGCCGTTTTACTTCATTTTCATTATAACATCTGCTTTATTATTATATCCCAGTAGGGCCCGGACCTCACCTCGTTACTACTCTACCGAGGCTAGGCTTGGCACTTACTAGGTACCGTTGTGGTGTACTCATGCTACTCTTTTGCACATATTTTATGTGCAGATCCAGGTACTTCTTATCAGCCCCGCTATTAGCTGAGAGTGCTTGCTGCTGTACGAAGACTTCAAGGTATATCTGCAACGTCCGGAGACCTCGGAGTCCCCCTCCATTTCCCTCCTATGTCATTTACCTTCCTTACTACTTTTATTATATTGGCGTATAAAGATACTAGTTTTCGTCCTATAGTTTGTGACTTATGATGTTCCGGGTTTTGGAAATACTGTGTATTATTAGAGTGTTGGTTGTTGTAAATGCCAAGCGGCATTATTATCAGTTATTTAGTTATCTGTTACAGTTAGTTGTTGAGTTTTGTTTCTATTTTTGTTATTTTCGCATCTTTGTTAGGCTTACCTAGTCGTAGAGACTAGGTGCCGTTACGATATCTTACAGAGGGAGAATTGGGTCGTGACAATATATCTATCTATACTATATTAAAAGCGCAAAAGCCC